>NC_050096.1:245737560-246039435 GCF_902167145.1 Zea mays | reverse complement strand
ATAGTTAGAAATAATATCTAATCTAGTGCTATATACCTAAATAAAAAAGAGGGCTTACCCATGCTTCTGCATATTGGCCCAGGCTCCGGCTGCCTTGGTGGTGGGAGGGACCTTGCATCATCATACGCTGTTCCCGGCTAGCGTTGTGCGCCTCATCCCACTCAGCCGAACACCACATATTCACCATCTGCTCCCTGCACAGAGGATGTGCGGCGCACCAATGTGGAATCATCTACAAAGTAAACACGTAAAGTGCATATCAGAAAATAAAATAAAATTCATGCATGGAGTACTGGTACCAAACATGCATGACTTTACCTGCAGGTACTGGTCCCTGGTCAACGACATAGTTTGGGCTTGCTGCTTGGTCACCTTCTCTCCAAGGACGGAGCCGTGGTAGCTGACGATGGCCTGGATTCGGGCCTCATAGTGCATGTCCACGATGAACTTCTTACAGCTCGTGGTGGCCACCACATCCGCCCTAGCCTCGTATCCAGCCTCGCATATGAAGAAATCATTGGGTGACACTCGGCAAAGATTATTTCATTGTACTTTGTCGAGTGCCACCCAATTGACACTCGACAAAGGCTTCTGTGCCGAGTGTCATCTTTGGACACTCGGTAAAGTATATTTTTATTTTTTTAATTTTGACAACCAAACTTTTTGTGGTATGTTCCTACACTATGTATACCTACATGTACCATTTTGGGACAATTAGAAAAGTGTTTTCTATAGCTAGTAGATTTAGTTCGTTTATTTGAATTTCTTCGGAAAATTCACATTTGAACTGCAAGTCACTCGAAACTTGGAAAACCGTGCATGCAAACATAGTATCTATGCTATTTAGCACAAGTTACGACCGATTTCATGAGCGGACCGGAAACTTCGAGCACCATGCTCACTCAACATGGTCGTGAACTTGTCATCGAGTTGTTTAAAAATTGTATAAAACACAAACAAAGTCAAAAAATATAAAACTTGTCCACGTGTCATGATATCATATGTAGAGGCTGTGATAAAAAATTGAGAATGTTTCGAGAAAGCTGTGACGTACTATGTGTAGAACATAGGAAAACTACATTAAAACTCTATGATTTCATATGTAGTTCTCCTAGGTTTCTACACATAGTACGTCTCAACTTTCTCGAAACTTTCTCAAATTTTTATCACAGCATCTATATATGATATCATGACACGTGGTCAAGTTTCATGATTTTCTGACTTTGTTTGTATTTTATACAATTTTTAAACATGTGGATGGCAAGTTCACGACCATGTTTAGTGAGCATGTTGCTCGAAGTTTCCGGTCTGCTCCTGGAATCGGTCGTAACTTGTGCTAAGTAGCATGGATATTATTTTTGCATGCACGGTTTTTCAAGTTTCGAGTGACCTGCAGTTCAAATCTGAATTTTCCGAAGAAATTCAAATAAACGAACTAAATCTACTACCGATTGAAAATTCTGTTATAATTGCTCACAAATGATACATGTAGGTCTACATAGTGTAGGAACATACCACAAAAAGTTTGGTGGACAAAATTTTAAAAATAAAAAATGCTTTGCCGAGTGTCCACAGAAGACACTCGGTAAAGAGTTCTTTGCCGAGTGCCGACCCTCGGCCCTCGGCAAAGGCTGACAGCCGTCAGCTTTAGAACGGCCGCTGACGGCCCTTTGCCGAGAGTCTTCTTTGCCGAGAGTTTTTCTGTGCCGAGTGTCTTGCACTCGGTAAACCAGCTCGTTACCGAGAACCAGACTTTACCGAGTGCCCGAGAAAAAACAATCGGCAAAGGCCCGGATTCTGGTAGTGTAGGCATGCATAAGGTAAGGTTAAAAGTGGTAGAGTAGAGTCGTTGGAACACTTTAGTTCAAGCGTCCTCTGAATATGTGATGCAGAGGCATGGTATTTACCCAGTGGCGTAGCTGCAGGGTGGTCCGGGTGGGCCACGGCATACCCTATGGGCCGGCCCACCGGACCACCAATCCAACGCGCCCAACAACCAAAACAAAAAAGAAACATGCAACACACATTCACGCATGTCGTTTCGGCTCCTGCTCTCGCTCGCCCGCTGTCCCACAGGCCACAGACCACCGCCTTGTGCCGCAGCACCGCCACCGCAGAAGGCAGAAGGAGCGTGTGTGGAGCCATAGACTTCACCTGACCACCTGCTCCCGCGTCCCACCGTCTCAGTTCTCCAGCCGAGGCGGCCAAGCCCGAGCATCGGCCCACAGGCCACAACAACGGAGAGGTTAATTTTTTTAGTAAACCCTATTTTATATCTTTGCAATTTTAATTATGTAAATCTAAAGTTCATTAGTAGTGAAATGGTTTTGATATTGTGCTCTATCAATTTACTTATAAAATACAGTGATTGAATCTTTTAATTATGTAAATATGAAGTTCATTAGTATATTTTGTGCTTGATGTTTGGACCATTTCATATTAATTTGCATTATAATATATGCATTATAGACTTAAATGTTAAAACTATAGTTTCATATGCTATTTTTATCTTTATATTTAGATTTGTATACTAATTTATTATAGATTATAATAAATTATTTCTGAAAATTTTATTATGGCATACCTCATGAAAAAATCCTAGCTACGCCACTGTATTTACCTCCCTTTGCTCCATCAAACTTGAGCCTCCGCAGTCCGCACATTCTGTGAAGAGTTAAGGCTGCAATGCGATGTCGCCGGTAGGCTTTTCATCAGCTCACTGATCACGCATTGCTCCTGCAACTGTCAACGCATGATGACCATGCATTACTTGCACGCCTCTTTTCCTCCATGCAGGGAAACGAAATGATTTAAGGATATCGCGGGCATTCATGGCCCGTCTTAATCAATTTTACTGCTGTGGAAGCACAACTCAAAAAAAAAACTACTGTAGCAAACGAACATCAGCCATTCAAAATTAAAGGAAAAATGGCTCTGGAGTGTACACCTGTAGAGAGGGAGGAAAAAAAAATCCCAAAATTGACATTTGTCATGTGATTTTTGTTTCTCTGTTTCCCTTGAAGAGCCATTCAAATAAAGCATCCACTCACTACCTTCCAACTATTCCTAAATCTCTATGCTGCTGGCTAACACTGGATGGACACCTGCAAAAGAGAGCATCCAGTGGCTCATCTCATGTCACCGCAGATGCGGCCGGGTTTTGTACATTGACTGCTGGGCATATGTAAAGTCTCTGATAGCCAATCTGAACATTCAGAAAACTGCAACGCTGAAGTTCCAGATTTGCTTTCCTGAACCCAAACTAAGTGCTGCTGTCTATATAACAAGCTGCTAAGAGCCATTAGACTTCGAAAACGCAGTGCGCCGGTATCGTCGAGCTCTGTCCTCAACTGCATGCATGCTGGCAAACACCTTTTCCAAGTCGCAGTAACTAGAGGCATCTATTAGAGCTCAGCAGCATGCGAGTTCCTCTGCCCGTTTCTCAGTAGAAATTGAGGTCTGTGTACCCATAGTGATCGATCTCCGTGTACCCATACGAGTACGGCAGCAGTTCCTCTATGTCCAGCTGGGAGCTCCAAGAACTCATCTTCTGGATCTGGCTGTGGTTGATCGACTCCACCTCGGCAATGAACATGCTGTAGACAGGTCTGTGGTCCGAGAAGCGCGACTCTCCTCGGACGTAGGAGAGCTGGCTGAGCCCCCTCCCGTACCACAAGATGCGGTCGCACCTGGATAAACGGGTTGCCAATTTTTCCTTAGCTAACTGTTGACAAAATTTGACAAATGGACTGGCAAATTCAAGAATTGTTATTGCAATTACGTATATATATATAGGTACCATGCTGGAGTCCGCTTCTTCTCCTTCTGGTTCATGTCTTCTCCCGCGTATTTGTCGGAGTTGTTGGAGTATTTATAGGTCGGTGGGAAGTAGATCCTCCCCTCGTTCCAGCCAGGAAACACGCGCCCACCTCTCTGCTCCCTCGTTAGCTGAGAGCACAGAGTTTCATACCATACATCTCATCAGGGCAATCAGGGCATGTACAGTGGAGAGACACCAAAACGGTTCTCCAAGCACAAGAGACAACTAAGAGACTCTATTATACAATGGAGTGTCTATAAATGTAGTCTACTAATAAATACAGAATTAAATGCATTTGTACAGCAGCAGATCGATATAACAGACGACAAATTCGTACAGTAGGAAGTGAGGCGTCTATTACTACTTGGTTTACGAGCCAGAGGCGTCTCTTCACGGAGAGACGGCTCTAAGATTTTTTTACAAATACACCCCTTAAACACCTTAAGAGCCTCCACATTAAACACCACTATACATGCCCTCAGGATTCAGAACTGTACTTAGCCTTTTATTTTATTTGTTTGCCAATGTCACACAGCTGGAAAATCTAGCTACTATCCGGAAGAATTTTGCTACCTTTTTCATGTTATATTAGTCGTCGTAACAATCAGAACATTTGCATGGAAGTACATCGTGTCTCTACCAAGTACAAGTAGTAGTATAGCTGAGCCCTCGCTCACCTGGTCTTTTTCCAGCAACGCTTTCCAGTTACGCATCTCCACGAGCGCTTTCACCGATCGGTAGGACAGCGCGATCCGGTAATTGAGATCCCCGAGCCAGATTATCCGACTGTGACAAAAATGCATGCACACGACTAACTAAGGGGTAGATAGAATCGCACAAGACAAGCAATTGCAAGTTCGAGAAAAGCATGCATGCTGTTGGTGGTGCAATGGCATGGTAGAGTAGACAAGGTGTCTGTGCTTTACTCGTGCTCCAGGATGGTCTCCGGCGATCTCTCGTACTGTCCGCAAACCCTAGGGAATCTGGTCTTCTTTAGGATCTCCAAAACATCGGAGTTCCTGCGGTGCTCGTCGCCGTCCTTCTGACCAGATGTCAGGTGGCTGCAGACGAAGCAGAAGCTCGTTTGGTGCAAAGCCATGCTGATGGAGATTGAGCCCTGCAAGACACACACACACACACACAAGATCTCCTCAGTGGATTCGATCCAAATACGTCTAGACCAAATGAAATCTTTCTTGCCGGTTGCTTGTGTAAGCCTGCATTGTTCGAGACTGATCGCGGTGGAGTAAAATTCACCTTATTTCCAAGGTAGCCCATTAATCCCCTCCCAACGCAGGACACCTTCAGATTCCTAATGTCGTTCTTCATCTCTTTCCGAGCCCAGATCATCAGGAACAGTCCAACCATCTGCTTGCTCGCAACCAGGCAGTACCTAGTCATGAAAATTTTAACAAACAAAAACGAACATAATTTCATGGAAATGGCATATGTTTTACGAACAGTATTTGAAAAGTTTGGAAGCGAAACTGCACTTTTCCAATAAGGAAGGCCACATGATCGAATTAATTTATAATGGCAGCATGTACCTAGCAAGGCCACGGGCTGACCCGTTGCATTCTTCCATAGGCGGAGGAGCATTTCCATATCCGTGGGACATCGGAGAGAACACCGTGACCGGGGACTCGCCGCCGCCACCGTCGTCCTCATCGACCAACTGACCGGCGCCCCACTGGCAGTTGGCCTCGTAGTCGCTGGGCCTGCTACCGTACATGACGCGGTCGTTGACGCTGTACCGGCGCTCGAGCCTGGCGGGGCCGGGGCCAGGGCCGGCGAGGAGGTCGCCGTCCACCCGCATGCTCCGGCTGAGCCCAGAGTGGAACGACCGCCGGTGGAAGAAGGACGGGTTGTTTTGCGTTGTCGACCGCTCGAAGTCCGCGTCCATCTCCGCCACCAGGTACGGCGCCGGCGACGGCGTCTGCAGGCTCCCGCTGCCGCTACTTCCCGGCAGGCTGTTCAGCGTCCGCCTGACCAGCGACACCCACTTCCTCGCGGGGCCGTTGTCCTCGGCGCCGAGGACGTTCCCGGCGTTCAACGGGACGATTTCTTGGAACCTGCATGCCGCAACCGCAATAATGACGCTGCTAAACAACGGCGTGTCGGCATCGCAACACAACAGCGAGATGAAATCAGGGGGGCTTTTACCCGAGGACGTAGATGTCGGCCGGCGGCGAGGTGCGGAGCCAGTCGTCGAGGCTGAGCGAGCCCGGCGGCGCGCGGCCACCTACATTCCACGTAGCAGCAAAGATCCTACCCTCAAGACACAAGAGAACGAAAGACATCAAGCTCACGGACGGACGACGGAGTGGATGGGTGGAGTTCTTGCTACTGCGCTCGGGCTCACCTGTAGTCGAGCATGACGGTGGCCTCGGCGGCATCGAGGTCGATCTTGCTGCGCCGCGACCGCTCGTGGCTCCTCCGCGACGCCCTCTCTGGGTGAAGCATTGGACAATGCGAATCAGGGGTGAAGGATCGGGCAAATGTCGAAATTAATCAGGAGCCCACCTGTTCTGCTCTTCTTGGCGCCGTAGGAGTCCCTCCTAGTGAAGCTGCCATCCATCCAATCTCCATCCCCTCGACCTGCATCAAGAACAAATATTCAATCAATTTGAAAAACTAATAATATTTTAACAATGCCTGGACAATGCAAAAGAACAGAAAACAGGTGCTGAAAAGTCGAGGCCTTTGACAGCTTGACTAACACCAGGATGAGGAGAAGATGACAACAGGAAGGAGGAACAGTAGACGGAAGGAACAAAAGAGTGATCTTCCAGTGGCAGAGGTAGCCAGGTAGGGTTAGGAGAGAGAGAGAGAGGGGCAGTGAGTGGTGGGCTCCACAGTAACAAACACACACACAGCGACAACAGAGGCACAGGCACTGAGACAGAGAGGCCGAGGAGCATGTTGCAGGAGCTGGTCGCTCACCTGACCTCACACTCCCAGTTCCAACTGCTGCAGCATCGGCATGGAAGTCCTGGGACTTGCCCCTGATGTTGAACCACTTCCTCACGAGGCTTTTGGACCACGACAGCTGCGAAAACCACACAAATAAAGAAGAAGAACAGCAGCAGCAGGGAGAAGAAGAAGAACAGCAGCAGGGAGAAGAAGAAGAGTATGGCAGGGCAGGCCAGGCCAGGCCAAGAAAGAATTGCGAGAAGTTGAGAGTGGTGGACACCTTGCTCGTCTTGCTGCTGCCGCCGCCGCCGCCGCCATCCCTCATTGTTCCCCTTCGTCAGGGCCAGCCGGTCAGGGAGAGCAGTCATGCAGGCCGGCACCGGCAGGCCAACCTCCAACCAATGGCTATCGCTCAGTTCCTGTTCTTCACCTGTACAGTATGCATCTTGTCCTCAGTGCGAGAGCAAGAGCGAGAGCGAGAGTGAGAGATGGGCAGGGCCAGACCGCCAGGTGAGGCTAAGGTAGGAGCCAGGAGAGGTAGAGACAAGCAAGGCACTGTTTGTCTTTCCGTCCACAGAGACTGCGATGTGATGGAAAAGAGTAGGGGAGCAGGGACAAGGCTGCAAGCAAGGCTTGTTTGGGGGCAGGCAGGCAGGCAAGCAATTTGTTAATGGAACTGGAAGGAGGAGGAAGAGTGGAAGACGGCCCGCCGCCGCCGCCGCCGCCCAGGCTGAATGCCTGAACCGGACTGGAGGAGGTGGCTGGGCTCTGAAGCAAAGGGAGGGAGGGACCGGACCGGACCGGAGAAAGGAGGCGCCGAGCCAAATGGCACTAGCAGTGATGCTGCTGTGCTCCCACTCTCTCTCCCTCCTAGTACTTCTAGCCTGCCCAGGACGACTGGCTAGGAGGTAAAGACGCCTACTAGCATTTGCAGCTGGTGACTGACAGAGAGGCCGGGTAATAAAGCTATATAGAGAGAAAGAAGATGACGAATAAGAACACGCTCCTCCCGTTCCAAAATTTTACATAAAAGTTTTTCAAAACAAGAAGCTGATTCATCGGATTAGTTGTTTGGCTGAGGCGGTGACGATCGATCGCGGCCCATGACGACGACGCGGTCAAAAACCTGAAACGGCCGCGCTCTTTAATTCCGCCTTGGCCAGATTCGCCGAGTGAGTCACGGTACAGCAGGCAGGGTGAGGTAAAGCTTGTTGAATCGCCGGCATTAACTGGCGGACGGAATTGGTGGGTAAATGACGGCAACGCCCACATTACATTCTGTGGTTCTTCAAAGTTTGCAAAATGCAAGGAGCGCAATGGGTGGGTGATGGCAGCTAGTAAGCGCAAACTTCTCTACTAAACATACCTTTTCTTTCGCTTTTTTCTTTTTCTTATTTTGCATATATAGATGAAGTTATTTCAAACCCTCACCACACCTACTATATTAGGGTTTGTTCGGTTACGTATAAATTGAAAAAGATTGGAGAGGATTAAATCACTACCTAGTCAAAATTTAATAGAAACGGAATTAATCCCTTCGATATAGACGCAATCAAACAAGCCCTTAATAAGTACAAATTGTTTATTCAGTAATCGTCTCTGCATATTTTAGAGATAGTTCTCTTTGAAGCATATCTTTGGTGGTGTAAGGTTGTGTCTAGCAGGTACGTATGCGTAAAATAGGGGATTCTCGTTACTATAGAACCATCCAGTAGATTACGGATGCGGTTGCGAAAAAGGGTATCGCCTTCCGTATCACTCAGTTTTGGGTTACCTCTCTCTTCTCTCCCTCTTTTTCACGACCTGCTAGAACTGAACATATTTTTGTGACGCGCTCGGAACCACGACCATGACTTTTTCGCATTCATGTTCGCATAGTGTTGGTTACAGCCTAACACATGGGAGATAGATACAATTTAAGGGACATATGAAATTTAGTCTGTCTCTCCTATTTGTGTGTATGGTTTGGTGGTGCTTATAAGGAATTTAAAATCTGTGTCTCTAGTTTAACATCACTACTCAGTTTTACTCCTCTCGAGTAATAATGGATGATGTGTTTCTACTACTAGAGAGGCACATAACTGAGCAGTCACAACAGTAAAACCAGAAATTTTCGATGGCCTAAACCGTTTAATAGAAGTTATTTCCGACGGCTTAGGGCTTATGTCCGATGGTAATTGTCTGTCTGTTCTAAAAGGTCAGAAATAAGGTTTTTTCGATGGTCGTCGTCGAACATAAGCTATGTATGACGACCGCGAGGGGCAATCGAAATTTAAACCAAGTAACAATCGTAATAGCGTCCAATTGGCTCCACAAGGTTATGTCCGACGACCTGCATGGTGGCCATCGGACATAACCGTATTATCGCCGACGGTTGCATGCGGGCTGTTGGACATAATTTGGCGGTATGTCTGACGGCCCATATCAGTCGTCGGCCTTTACACACTTATGTCAGTCGATGGGCAATGCATTACGCACCCACGCTCCCACGAGCCAGTGTGCATGCCCAACACACCTCCAACAGCTAGCAACGCGCAGGTGTCCAGCGTAAGGCACAAGCTGCAAGTGGCACCGTGGCAGGCCTACAGGCAGCTGCAGCATGCCAAAACTGCGAGGACATAACTGCGACACTCACCCTGTCATAAATGCGGGCTCTGTCGGTCACTCTAGCCTAACACACCACACATGTGTCGCATGTGAGGTATGCCATTTCCAAAATGGGTGACACATTCGTTCCATTCTGTTTGTTAACACTCAAGACATGTGTTTACTCTATAATAAGTTCTGTTTGTTAACACTACAATACATGCGTTTACGTTACAATCATGGATGTGTATTACATAATAAAATTTACTTTCCAACATTATATAAACCAATAGTAGAATATTCTATACTAAATAACATTATTTCATGTGAAAATAATATCAAATAACATTATTTCCAAGGGTTTAATAAATACCCTCGAAAATTACAACTTTTTCTAATATAAGCACCTCTACATGAACTAAAATAATATAAATAAATTTTATAATTATGCTACACAAGTTTTAACATACAAAACAATTATGTGTATGTAAATAAACTACAATCAATCAACACATGCATACAATTCTAAAAAAAATTGTACTTACTTAGTGGAACCGAGATGTTGGACCACATACGCATCGGGTGGGGTGGTGACTTCAGGTCGCAGGCAAGGGCATGGGTTGTGTGGTCTTGCGTGGAGAAGGCGCGAGTGCGAGAATCGGTGGCGTAGGGCATGGCGGTCGCGAACACGTAGGCAAGAGTGATGGTAGCTCGAACGACGACGGCTCTGGCGACGATGGCGCGAACGCGCACACTCAAGCTCAGGCACGACGGTGAAGGAGCGGGCTGGTCTAGACACTGTCGAGGAGCACCATAGGTGAGGTGGAGGTGGCAGGGGCCACCGGCGTTGGGTGGAGCTGAGACGACAGTGCGTGGCGGCACCACACGACGAGAAAGAGGGAGCAAAAAGAGTATGGGCACGAGGACAGAGAGTGGAGAAGTGAACGAAATAGCTTATCTCCGATGGCTTGTTTGACGACTGATCGATATCGCCTTATCTCCGACGACCCGAGGAAGCCGTTGGTGCCGATCTGGGCGCTAATGACTGCAAGGTGTACCGGCGGTGGTGCTCTCTGCGGAGGCACGGACGGTCCGCAGCCTGGGGCCGGACGGTCCATGACCTAGTAGTAGGAGCGAGGTTCCCTACGCCGAGCCAGGCGGTCTGCGCCTAATGGTCGGACGGTCCACGCGTGCGCAGAGGATGCGACGTTTGCCAACAGCACCTGGATCTAACCCCCTATGAGGGACCCCGTCAGGGAGGAGAGATCCTAGGGTTTGTCTTGGGATCGACAGACCACCCAAGACGCCTCTAGATGGCGTAGAGTCGAAGAGAGGTGAAGATCGAGGAGAAGAAGGCTAGGTTACTGTCTACTCCTAGGAAAAAAGTAAAGGAACATAAGATATATTGATACGATTTAGTTCGATTGTTGGTGCTTCAATCGGTCATACCCCTTCAAATATTTAAGGGGGAGGTCTAGACCCGTGCCTCGGCGTCCTCCAACAACTCCCATGAGTTTAGAGGGATAAACACGCATGGAGATATGAGTTAATTCGCCTGAACTAATCTAATCACGGACTGTCCGCGCCTAAGGGTGGACCGTCTGGCCGTGCCTAGTGCCACAAATGGTGCTCAACACATGCCCCTGTCTTTTGGGGAAGCCGAGCGAACCAAAAGCACTAGTGAATGCTGGAAACAACTTGATGTGACAACATCGGTTTTTCTAAGCATCTTGCCACATACTAGGATGATATTGCTTCAGGAAACGACCATTCAGCGCCTTGGGTAGGTCCTCGCCATACAAAGTTTGCAACATGTAGGCATTACCTGCTATCACATGTGTGATTCTGTAAGGGCCTTCTCAGCTTGGTGACCACTTGCCGAATTTCCGGTCTCTGCTTCTTAATGGCAAGACAATCTTCCATGTCAGATATCCAACTTGAAATGACTTAGCCTTGACCTTCTTATTATAAGCGTTGGCAATCATGAGCTTGTCTTTCTCGATCTCTCCTAGAGCCACCAATCTTTTATCGGTTACTTCATCAATATTGTCCATCATCAAATTATTATAATCCCCGATAGCTAGATCGTTCTGCCTGGCAATCCTGACAGCATTTAGGCTTATCTCCACAGGCAAGACAACCTCTTGTCCATAAACAAGCTCAAAAGGAAAGACTTTAGTAGCACGGTGTTTAGATATTCTATGAGCCCACAAAGCCTCAGACAAAACCTTATGCCAATGCCTAGGATGATCAGATATATTCTTCTTTATAAGGCTAATCAATGTCCTATTACTAGACTTTGCTTGTCCATTGGCCTGAGCATAATACGGAGAAGAATTGAGCAATTTGATCTTATATAATTTAGCAAACTCACGTACCTACTTTGACAAAAAAAAGTCCCCTAGTCTGTAGTTAAAGTTTGGGGAATGTCGAATATAAGAATGATATGCTCAGTTATACACTCAATTACCTCTTTATGTTTCATGTTCTTGAGAGCAATGAACTTTAGTGCATTTGGTAAAGTAGTCTGTGGTCACCAACACAAACTGATGCCCCTTTGATGATGAAGGATGAATTTCTCCTACAAAGTCCAAACTCCACCCCCTAAAGGGCCAAGGCTTGATAATAGGATGTAGTTCAGCTACGGGGACTAACTGCAGATCGCCGAACTTCTGACATAATTGACATCCTTTATAGTATTTAAAGCAATCGACTTTCATGTCGGGCCAATAGAAGCCGGATCTTCTCAGTATCCCCTTTATCTTTAGAGTCGTTTGATGAGTACCACAAATCCCTTCATGCACTTTTCCCATAGCTAATATAGCATCATCAGGGCCTAAGCATTTAAGCAAGACATCACCGGCTGTTCGGCGGTAAAATTCAATATCAGTTAGGATATAATTGAAAGCTGTACGCCGAACATTCATGTCTGTCCTACCACTGGAATTATGTAGGTAATCAATTATAGTCATCCTCTAATCAATTGCATCAGCTACATTGTTAGCCGAATTAATGAAGGAGACGTTTTAGGTACCGTCGAACGATCTGAACTCCTTGCTCGGATAGTCCGAGCCCACTGCGGACGGTCCAGCTATATAGCCTAGACGGTCCGCGACCTAGGAAGTTGGAGCAATACTGATTATATGATTTTTAGAGTTGTGAAAATCTCCCTTTCTTTATTCGATAACCTAATGCATCTTGTGTCAAGTTGTTAGCTCTGCAATTCTCAGCTCTAGATATATGTCGAATATCAAATTTGTCGAAAGAACGGATTATGTCCCAACATTTTTCAAGGTATCTATTTAATGCACCATCTAAACATTGATATTCCTCTAAAATCGGATGGAAAACTAGCCGAGAATCACCTAATACCTTCACATGCTTCACTCTCATATACCTTCATAGTGGACGGACGGTCCACGCATGCGCAAAGTCGGCGGTGTTCGCCAACAGCACCTGGATCTGACCCCCCGAGAGGAACCCGTCTTCTCCGTTAGGGAAGAGAGATCATAGGGTTTGTCTTGTGATTGGCAGGTCATCCAAGACTTCTCCAGACGACATAGATTCGATAAGTGGTGAAGATCGAGGTGAAGAAGGCTATATTAACTACCGAAAACAGTCGCTTTGCCGAGTGTCTCAAACACTCGGCAAAGCCTGGAAAACACTTTGCGAAGGCTTTGTCGAGTGTGACACTCCGCAAATAAAGCAAAGGAACATAAGATATATTGATTTGGTTCGATTGTTGGTGCATCAGTAATCGACTGTTTCAAATATATAAGGGGAGGTCTAGACTCGTTCCTAGACGTCCTCCAATAAATCCTACGAGTTTAGAAGGATAAACATGCGTTGAGATTAAAGTTAATACGATCCGATCTGATCTGATCACGGACTGTCCGCGTCTAACTATGACCGTTCGACCACGCCGAGGGCCACAAAAGGTGCTGAACAGAAGCTATCGGATATTATTGTTACTTCTAACGGGGGCTTTGGGGCCGTCAGAAGTTTATATGTTTCCTGTGGTGAGTGATGCTAAATTATGGGCGCAGATTTAGGGCCTGTTTGTTTACCCCATGGATTATATAATCTGGATTATTTTTGGAGGATTATATAATCTGGATTATTTTTGGAGGATTATATAATCTGGATTATATAATCTGAATAGTCCTGTTTGTTTACTTAGATTATTTGAGTTGTTAATAGGATTCTCCGATCCAATATGCGCAAAAACGATTCGGTGGATTATAATGGCAATGGTGGGTAATTTCTAGGAAACTTGAAAGGGTAGTGGGGAAGTGGGAAAAAAATAATCTGAAATAAGCACCTCCTCACTTGCTTATGGATTATCATAATCCAAAGGGTTAGATTATATAATCTCGGCAAATAAGCTGGACTGTTTGTTTGCCTTTTAGGATTATTTAATCTAGATTATATAATCTGGAGGGTAAACAAACAGGCCCTTAAAAGTGTCGTTATTATTTGTGATGGGTGAAGTTTTTTATGTCTCCCACTGCGCGGGTCATGTCAGATATGTCGCCTTCACTTTTCGGCGTTAATTTGTTGTGTGTTAGTGACTAACAGCTAGGATAATCTCATGTTGAATTATGAAGAGTGTGAGAAGGAAGAAGTAGGCGTTTAGCAGAGCTCCGCTCGGAATCACTCCTACCGAGCCAAATAATAAAAATCTAAACTGCTTTATAGTGAAAGTGGAGTGAATGTAGTCTCTATTTTGTACTAGAAAGTGGGAGCCAAAAAAAACCTGCTTCACACCACTCCCAACCTGCTTACCGCTCTTTAACCCCTTAGGAATCACTTCACGACCTATTTGCCAAACGATTTTCATCAAATAGATTCACTTTCGATAGAGAATCACTCTATTAGAGAATTAGCTCTCGGAGCTAAAGAATTATAGAGCGGAGCTCTACCTAACGAGCCCTAAGATATGAACGGTAGATATGATGATGGCAAGAAAAATAGAGGAGACTGATATCCACTCCATCTCCCCTGTAGTTCTTTCTTCTCCTTGTCTTTTTCGACTCTCAGTTTTCTTCTTCTAGATTGTTTGGATTCGTTGATTTTAGAGCTAGAGTAGGTTATTTGGTTTGAAATTTAATATTCCTTCACTTTTTTCAAAGTTTAGATATAAGCTTATACGATGAGAGATGGAAAATTGATTTTATATATCATCAGTCTATATTTGTATTCTTTAATTTATAACACGCTCCTCAGATCTAATGTAATTGGGCTTTATAAGCTACACGGTAATATGCACTAGTACAAAGAAGCACTATCGGAATTCGCGCCTTTGCCGAGTGCCGGTGGCTTTGCCGAGTGCTTTTTATCGGGCACTCGGCAAATCCGGCTTTGCCGAGTGCGGCACTCGGCAACGTCCTGCACTCGGTAAAGAGCTAGTTTACCGAGTGTAGGACACTCGGCACAGCCGAGCACTCGGCAAAGACTTCTTTGCCGAGGGTCAAGCACTCGGCAAAAATGGCTCTCGGCAAAGGGCCGTTAGCGGCCGTCTACAACTGACGGCCGTCAGTCTTTGCCGAGTGTCAAATATCTGGCACTCGGCAAACATAGTCTTTGCCGAGTGTCCTCTGTAGACACTCGGCAAAGCATATTTTAATTTTTTTTATTTTGGTCACCAAAATTTTTGTGGTATGTTTCTACACTATGTAGACCTACATGTACCATTTTGGGACAATTATAACAGTTTTTTCTATAGCTAGTACATTTAGTTTGTTTATTTGAATTTCTTCGGAAAATTCAGATTTGAACTGCAGGTCACTCGAAACTTGGAAAACCGTGAATGCAAAAATGATATCCATGCTACATAGCACAAGTTACGACCGATTTCAGGAGCGAACCGGAAACTTCGAGCACCATGCTCACTCAACATGACCGTAAACTTGCCATCCAGGTGTTTAAAAATTGTATAAAACAGAAACAAAGTCAGAAAATCATGAACCCTGTCCACGTGTCATGATATCATATGTAGAGGCTGTGATAAAAATTTGAAAAAGTTTCGAGAAAGCTGTAACGCACTATGTGTACAAACCTAAGAGATCCACATTGAAACTCTATGATTTTATGTGTGGTTCTCTTAGGTTTCTACACATAGTGTCTCACAACTTTCTCCAAACATTCTAAATTTTTTATCACAGACTCTACATATGATATCATGACATGTGGACAAGTTTCATGATTTTCTAAGTTTGTTTGTGTTTTATAAATTTTTTAAACAGTTGTATGGCAAGTTCACGGCCATGTTGAGTGAGCATGGTGCTCGAAGTTTCCGGTCCGCTCCTGAAATCGGTCGTAACTTGTGCTATGTAGCATGGATATCATTTTTGCATTCACGGTTTTCCAAGTTTCGAGTGACCTGCAGTTCAAATCTGAATTTTCCGAAGAAATTTAAATAAACAAACTAAATGTACTAGCTATAGAAAAAACTGTTATAATTGTCCCAAAATGGTACATGTAGGTCTACATAGTGTAGAAACATACCACAAAAATTTTGGTTAGCAAAATAAAAAAAATAAAAATGTACTTTGCCGAGTGCCCCCCAGGGTGGCACTCGGCAAAGATGTGTAAGGTAATATTTGCCGAGTGTCAGATGGTAGACACTCGGCAAAGGATCCTTTACCGAGTGCCACCGATCTGGCACTCGGCAAAGTTTATTTTAAAAATTTAAAAAAACTTTGCCGAGTGCCAGATCACGGGCACTCGGCAAAGAAGGCGAATATACTCGCCCGCGGCTTCCTTCTTTCTCCTTTCTTCTTTCTTCTTTCTCCTTTCTCCTTCTTTCTCCCTGCGCGCCCGCCGCCGCTCCGCGCCATCGCCGCCCGCCGTGCCGTCGCCCGCCGCCAGCCGTGCCGTCGCCCACGCCAGCGCCCGCCGCGGCCGCCGCCCGCCGTGCCCGCCGCGGCCGCCCTCGCCAGCGCCCGCGCCCGCCGTCGCCCACGCCAGCGCCCGCCGCGGCCGCCGCCCGCCGTGCCCGCCGTGGCCGCCGTCGCCAGCGCCCGCGCCTGCGCCCGCCGCGGCCTCCCTCGCCGGCCGAAGTCCTGGTAAGCTTTATTTGATTGTGAATCTCTTGTTATATGTGGTAGAATGAAAGAGCTAGATGACCATGCATCAATCCTACCGTATGATTTGTCTAGTGTATGACATAGATTTAAATGTGTATATGCCACCTTTTATTCTCTAGAATGTCTTTGTCTATCGTCGGACTTTGTCCAATACTCTGACACTCCTGTGTTGCCTCGATCGAACGCTCCTTGGAGCATGAATAGTATCATCGTCTAGTCTGATGCCCTACTCTACTCTTGGTCCGACACTTGGTTCGATGCTCTGTGATCATCCCTGCTAGGGTTTGCTCTAACATATGGTCTAGCACCTCTTAGGGTATGGTTCGACACCTGCAGAACCCTTTTTCACTTTGTTTCTTCATGATCATCATGTCTGGCTTGGTTCCATCTTGTGCCTTGGACTCTTTCATGTACTTGTAGGTCTTCAACATGTCTTCTAGTGTATTGCTTGAGCTTTTGATCATCTAGATCACCCCTTTTCAAGTCCAAGTCCACTTATGCACCCTTTGAATTATATCTAAAAACACTAGCAATGATGTTAGTTCAAAAGGTTATGTATTGTATTAACCGCTTGATCGAGTGCCGGTGATGTGAATTTTTTGTTGACAGACATGTATTTTTTGCAGAGGTCTTCCTAGCCGCTGCGGGTCTGCCTGCACCGCGTCGCGTCGCCACTGCACCGACCCGCCACAGCCCCACTAGCCTGACTCCACCGCCACCCTAGGTATGACCTCTATTTCCGCATCATGGTCGTAGATCACGTAACCCAGTTAGGCGTCTCCCGTTCGAAAGAGATACGGTGTAGATATGCAGATCTTTGCATATCTACAAATGTATCAGTTTCGAATTGTCCACGTTTTTTGGACAGCCCGCGGTTGCGTAGATGGTGTTAGTTTCCATGCTCTACTCCGGTCCGAGAAAGAGTTTCGGCGTCACCTCCCTGTTGTTCTCCGGACAGTACACTCTCCCTGCCAGGACGTGTATCCGGAGAACAGCGGGGAGGTGCTGCCGAAATTCTATCTCGGATCGGAGTAGAGCATGGAAACTAACTCCATCTACGCAACCGCGGGTGGGATTAGGACCTATCCTCACCTATTAGAAGGTAGGAACGTAGTGTACATGCATTACATGTCTATATTAAACTATACTCGGTTATATATGTTAGAGGATGGAGGACCGTGAGTGGATGTACACGGGCCGCGTTCGACGTAATGATGTCACCCCAGAATGGATTAGGAAGACCGATGCTTTCGTGTCGTTGATAATTCCTGGACACCCGGGGAATAAAATGGGCGTGTACATGGAGCCTTTGATTGATGAATTGGTCCGTGCTTGGGAGGAAGGGGTATGGACGTACGACCGAGCTACGAAGACAAACTTTAAAATGCATGTTTGGTACCAGTACTCCATGCATGACTTTCCGGCGTACGGGCTATTTTGCGCCTGGTGTGTTCACGGTAAGTTCCCATGCCCAGTTTGCAAGGAAGCTCTTAGGTTCATTTGGTTGAAGAAGGGTGGCAAATATTCGTCATTCGATAAACATCGACAATTTCTCCCTCCTGACCATGCATTCCGACTAGACATCAAGAACTTTACGTAAGGTGTCGTGGTGACAGACCGCCCACCTGCAATGATGACTGGTGCCGAAGTTCGTGAACAGATAGATGGTCTCGTGGCCAACCCAGAAGGTGGTTTTGTGGGATATGGTGAGCAACATATGTGGACACATAAGTCGGGCTTGACTCGGCTCCCCTATTATGATGACCTGCTCCTTCCACACAACATTGACGTGATGCACACTGAAAAGAATGTCGCCGAGGCACTTTGGGCGACAATTATGGAGATTCCTGATAAGTCAAAGGATAACGTAAAGGCAAGAGTGGATCTGGCAGAGTTATGTGATAGACCAAACCAAGAGATGAAGCCGCCTAGTGGTGGTAAGACATGGAGAAGGCCTAAGGCCGATTTCGTCCTGAGCAGGGCCCAGAGGAAGGAAGTACTAGAGTGGATCAAGATGTTAATGTTCCCTGATGGGTATGCAGCTAACCTTAGTAGGGGGGTGAACTTATCTACCCTGCGAGTCTTAGGGATGAAGAGTCATGACTTCCACATATGGATTGAACGAATTCTTCCGGCGATGGTTCGAGGCTATGTCCCTGAGCATGTCTGGCTAGCGCTTGCAGAGTTGAGCTATTTCTTCCGCCAGCTTTGTGCAAAAGAGTTAGCTCGGACCATGATTGCAGACTTGGAAAGGATGGCACCCGTGTTACTGTGTAAGCTGGAGAAGATCTTTCCACCCGGCTTCTTCAATCCGATGCAGCATTTGATTATTCATCTCCCGTATGAGGCACGAATGGGGGGGCCCGTGCAGGGACGTTGGTGCTATCCAATCGAGAGATGTCTAAAGAGTATCCGAAAGAAATGTAGAAATAAATGCAAAATCGAGGCTTCCATTGCAGAGGCATACATACTGGAGGAGGTGTCAAACTTCCATTGCAGGGACGTTGGTGCTATCCAATCGAGAGATGTCTAAAGAGTATCCTAAATATGCTTATTCTTATCTTCTGATATGCGGTGTACTTATATTTTTTAGATGATTCCTCATTGGTGCGCCGCGCATCCTGAGTGCTGGGAGAAGATGGTGCAGAGGTGGTGCTCGGCTGAGTGGGATGAGGCGCACAACGCTAGCCGGGAACGGCGTTTGCTGATGCAAGGTCCCTCCCACCATCAAGGCAGCCGCAGCCTGGGCAAATACGCGGAAGCATGGGTACGCGCTCTTTTTTATTTAGGTATATAACTTTCGATTAGACATGATTTCTAACCATCTCGTTGGTTTTCTCGCAGTCGGCGGCACATGGTGGCGCGCCTTGCTCCACGTTCTCGGCATATGCCATGGCCCACAAGGGGAAGGCGACGTCCGACGTCACCTACAACCCGGATGACGGGCCCGAGGCGTACACCAACCCCGCCATCCACAGCCGACTCAGTGAGTACACCGCCATGGCCAAGGAGGTCCATGGGCCAGATTACGATCCGAGGACCGAGGACATCGACGGAGATGTCCTCATGAGGGTCGGAGGAGGCAAGAGGCATGGGCGGTACTGGATTGCCGACGGGGCAATCGACTCGTCCTCCACTCCCACTCTCTCTCAGGTGCGAGCAAGGAGCACGAGCGCGAGCCCAGCCATACGACCTCGGCAGGACACCTCACAGCATCGTATCCAGCAACTCCAGGTTATTCCTTATCTATTCATCGTTCATTGATTTTTATATATCTTCTCTTTGCATTATCGTAACATTAGGGCGAAATATTACAGACTCAACTAGATGATGAGAGGAGGCAACGTGAGGAGCTAGAGAAGAGGATGGCGGAGATGTTCGCGTACATGCAGAGCCTTGGCGCCGCACAGGGTCATGCTCCACCACCTCCGTTGTTCCCTGCAGCTGACCCTACAGAGTTCACTACTCCTGTGAGTATCAAAATTTTAGTACTGCATGATATATATTCATATGTTCTCACACATACAATCTGTTCTCTGTGCAGGGTCAATCGGCGGCGTCGAACAACCCTCATGCTTCGTCCAGCCCTTCGCCGAACCAGTCCAGATGCCCACCTCGTTGATGATTTGTTTTGTGATGATCCAGACTTACCTTTATGAGTGTTGGTGATGTTTGTTACACTTTATCTTGTGAGATACTTGGTGATGTTAGTGATGATGCAGACTTGTATCTGTTTTGTGATGATCCTGACTTTAGTGAGACTTGTGATCTGTTTTGTGAGACTTTGTGATATATATGGTGTTGATGATAAATGTGTTCATTCTGTGATGTGCTTGATATATAATGTGATGTGAATGATATATATCTTTTGTTTGTTTGGATGGAACAACAAAAGCAAATAAAAAAGGGACATTCTGGTCACTTTGCCGAGTGTAACACTCGACAAAGGGTTGCTTTGCCGAGTGCTATGACCATGGCACTCGGCAAAGAAGGAAACCTGGGAACCGGTAAAGACATCTTTGCCGAGTGCTGACAGTGGCACTCGGCAAAGAAGGAAACCTGGGAACCGGCAAAGATGTCTTTGCCGAGTGCTTTTGCCAAGGCACTCGGCAAAGATACTGGCAAAGGGGCCCACTGGAGGGTTCTTTGCCGAGTGCCAGTCCACCAGACACTCGGCAAAGAAACCTCCTTTGCCGAGTGCCTACTAGGGCTCTCGGCACAGGGACTGGCTGTGGGGTCCACTGGACCAGTCTTTGCCGAGTGTCGCCGTAGGCACTCGGCAAAGGATCCGTTACCATCACTTGGCGCCGTGACGGTGACTTTTCTTTGCCGAGTGCCAAATGGCACTCGGCAAAGTCTTTGCCGAGTGCCCGACAAAAAGTACTCGGCAAAGAGGTTGTTGCCGATGTACAGTTCGCCGAGCGTTCTTTGCCGAGTGTTACACTCGGCAAAGCCTTTGCCGAGTGCAAAATAGCCTTTGCCGTGTGTTTAGAACACACGGCAAAGAAGCTGATTCCGGTAGTGAAGCTCTATAGTGTCGGTTGTGAATCTATTTTCACTGGTGTTTCTTATAACCGTCGGTGCTAAGGGCCAGTAGAAATCATCATTTTTATAGGCGGGTAACTGAGAACCGCCAGTGAAAATCGATTTCCACATGCGGTTGAGTTACGATTTTTAATGGCGGTTTTCTTAATGAACCGCCACTAAAAATAACACAGACGATTGATAACCGAATCCACCTGTAAAAATATATCGCGCCGTAGGCTTTGAGCCTTTTTCTATTAGTGATGGGGAAGCAGCGAGACACAAACCCTCCTCGTTGTGCCGGCGGCACTACGCCCAATTTAGCAAGCATGGATCTAGTTAGATAAATCGTTTTAAGTAGACTTTAATTAATTAGATAATAGCATAATGTTTGATATGTCTCCATGTCATGCGAACTAACTAGTAGCCAAAATAAACGTGATTTCTTGCACGCTAGTTCTCTTTTTGGTTGTTTGACTCAACAGTAGGTGTGCTGCTGTCCATCTGAGATTGTTGAAAAGGTACTTTCTGCACGCAAGCAACCAATGTGGATCTTTAGAAACAAGTCAAAACTATTTGTCTCAGAGCATTGTAAAGACACCTTTTACACATAAGCAACCAATGCAGAACTATATAAACAAGCTGCAACTATTCATCTAAGAGCATTGAAAAAAAATACATTTTAGGGCTTGTTCGGTTATTCCTATCCCATTTGGATTGGATGAGATTGAAAACAATTATGAAAGATTTTGACTTATTTGGGATTGAAACACATCCAATTTCATCCAATCCACATGGATTGAGAACAAAATGAACAGGCCCTTACATGGAAGCAACCAATGTGCATCTATAGACATAAGTAGTCTTTTTCTGCACTCTAACTAAAAGGAAAACCCAACATGATGACGTTATAGGACGGAAGGGACATATTAGCTTGACTTACAACATGTATAGACCCTTGTAGCTTTGTAAGTTGTGCTAGGTGTTTAGATGTTCAGAATTGATTATTTGGATTAGCTAGAGTTTTTTGTCTAGTGGCTTTCTTCAAGCTCTAGCTGATCCAAACATGGCATTACCCATGGACCAATTGGACGAGTCTTCACTAGCTCTATATTAAGAGTGAATTGTTTTTGGGTTTGTTTCCTTCATTGTGTTACGATAGGTGTAAATGCTATTTTCCAAATGCTTTTACTTTATTTCTTGGGGTCAATTTAAGCTTTCTTATATTTTCCCGTCAATAATAATGTTACTGATAACATCTTGGGTGAATCTCCTAGCATAAGACTCATGAGTTATGTGATTAATTCCATGCATTATCCAAAGCAAAATACCATAATTTACCAAATTATCCCCTAGTCAACTTTATTCTGTAAACAACCATACATTGCCTTAAATTTTAAACATAATGATGGGCATGCAGGTGATGATGATCCAATTCCAGAAGGTGGAAATCCCCACCCTCTACCAAGGCACACCAAGATCATAACTACGAGCTACAACCTTTCTTTGATAATTTGCAAGACCTTGATGATGTTCATCAAGCAAATCTAGATGAAGGATGGGAGACTAACCCACTCCCTGATGCAGCAGTTGTAGCCAACCTCAATGATAACTAGCCAACTTGGCCACAACAATAGGGTGTGCCACTACCTCTTGAGGAGCTATTTTAGGTTCGAGGAACTAGCAAACAACTTAGTTCATCAGGTTGTGTTCCATCACCTGTATAAACGTGAAGGACCGGTGAGGCGACCAAAGGGGGTGAATGGGAGCCACTAAAAAATCTCTCTCAAGAACAACACCATGGCTTTGATCTCAACTTCAACGCAACCCCACGAGACTACTAAAACTCTGTAGCACAGTAATACTCAATCTAATGTCGATTGAATATACCAAACTGCTACTCAGGAACCTGCACAACCGTCTGCAAAATTTTAGAGGCAAAAACACAAAGCAGGTCAAGCAGCAGTGTCGTGTGGAGGGTCGGGAATGCCGAGTAGCGGTAGTGCCGCTCGGGCAAAAATGGTCAAAATCAGTACAAACTTCATAGGAAGCTGGCGTAGAGGGAAATAAGATGATTCATGAAGTTTCACCTAGAACAAGACAAAACTCCGTGCACAGATCTGATTTCCTGAGAAGGTTGGGGTTTCGTTGGGTGTTTTCATAAACGAACTTAAACTGAGATCAACTCGGATCACGAACATAAACTGTACCGATAGGGCATATGCATTGATCCAGAGAGTTTATCTCACCACCTAACAATCCCCAACAGCACACACAACACAAGGACTCGATAAATCTTCCACAAATCCAAAGAGAGAACGAATGGAAGAACGTGAGAACAAAATCGAATCAAAACTTCAGCGGAGATAAACTGAGTACAAGATTCGAACCAACCCTGTGGATGGATCTAGCCACCCTTCCTTTGAATGAAGCAGTGAAGATTACAAAACAAAAATGCGGGTTCAAAACATAAGTTGATCTTGGCTACACTAGGGAATGAAAACTATAGTAGTCTAAAACAAAACACAAATGTGTAAGCCAAAAAGATGGTTGTCCACAATAGCCCACCCATCTATTTATATAGGGTTATTTCACTAGTATAGACTACCCGTAGAAACATAGAGCCTATCCATTTAGCTATGGTGAAATGGACCAACTCCTGGGATTTTCATATGACGGCCACGCTCCACACGAAGTTGCTTCGCCTCGACGCACATTTCGCGATGAAACCATGTGTCGCCTCCAATTCCTTCCAGAACCATACTACATCCCCTAGCTACTAGGCGGGAGTGGTCAGTCCCTCCGCCTCGTCGAGTTGCTTGGCAGGAGTTAGTCGATCTGTCTGTTTCATTGAGTTTCTCATTAGAAGTTGGTCGGTCCGTCTATCTCACTAAGTTACTAGGTGGAAGTTAGTCGGTCTGCTCGAACCGCATCGCCGAGTTTTGAGGCCCTAACGTAGCAAAACCCGCCATCCGTAGCATTAGGTGGTTTTGAGGCTCAACCACCGACAACTCCATGAGTATCGTACTCCATACTTGTCTCCCATGTTCTAGACACGTGTCCCACCAGTCCTCGACGACATCGGCGACACAATCCGCTCTGCCACGTCCTCGCGCTAGTGTGTGACCCAATTGTCAGCCACCACAACTGAACACTTGGCTTCTCCGGTCCCTCAGTCAAGTCCCAGGGCTCGTCATTCGCCACTCCCGATCCATCGACACGAACCTGTATGACCTTCACTTTCACCATTTGCCATCGTACTTATGCTCCACACCTGCACACCACAAGCCAACATACATGGTTTCACAACACAAAACTCATGCCCCAGTTAGTTCATGGCTCAACCCAATACGCTACCCATTGACATTCACTCATCATCATCCTGAACCACAAGGGACAAGTCAACATTGCGTTCGCAATCTCCCCCTTGATGAGTGTATTGTCAACACCACCACATGAACATAAATCATTAGAAAAGGAAGAAGAGAAACTCACTCGAATAACCAAAAGCCACTTAAAAGCCAGAAAAGGTCATCCAGAGTGAGCAAAACTTGGTCCCCAAAGACTCAACACAACCAAGTGAGAAAATGGCTGGTCCTCAAGGATAGGCAGAAAGGGGCTCAACACCACTAGCTAGCAGACAATGCCAAGTTGGAGCACAAAATTAGCACAAAAGTTAAATCAAAGCTAATTCCTCCAGAAAGAGGCAAAGGCTCAACATAACTAGCAAAAACTTTTGAAAGGCTTAAAGACTCCCCTAACAAAAATGTCTCTCCCTGAAGCACATCTCAAAAACCTCATAGAAGGTCAGACATCATCAACAAAAGGGTGTGAATGAGAAGAACTCCCCAAAATCTTCCCCGCGCATCTCCAAGGTTTTCCTCCAAGAATAAAAATCTCTCCCCCTTGTACCATGCCTGAAATTCTCCCCCATTGGCATGAAGTTCTCTCTACCTTGTTGACAAGTGCACTCATCAAGCATCGAAATGGGGTAAAAAGGTGGAAGAAACCAACTCTCTCTGAGGGAATGCAAGGATCAAAAGGAGAATGCAGAAAATGTTGAAGATGCAGGAGCTTCAGGAGTATAGTCAAGATAGTGTAAAAATGCTCTAAGTTGTGTTGTGCGATGCATGCAACAATAAATGCACGTGCTAACATATGCTCAAACTGATCATATGCATAAGATATGTGAAGAATAAGCATTTTGATTCAGTTTTAAGCATGCAAAAGAGAGGTTCACCACTAAAATAGTACTAGGCATAGAGTAAGCAGGAAATCAACCAAGTGCTAGACAAGGATATACTAGGCATAGAGTAAGCATACAAAGGTCACTCATAATGCCAAAGCATATTTGAAATCTTGAAATGAGCAAACTTTCATAGTTTGCAATGGATTACAAGTTTTACTCAAAAGCATATGAGTGTGATAGGTTGTAAGAATTGTCATTGTCTAACTTTTCAACCGTGTGTAGCCTATACAGAATTGCAATCAAAAGCTAAAGACACCAGCTTCGATCATCCATGACACTGCTCAAGTTCTTCTAAAAGAGAAAATAGAAACAATCTCGATGCAATGATGTGGTGACAAATGCAAACTCATCGTGATCTTTCTATTTTTCTCTTATATCTTGCTTCAGATTTTACCACATTAGTAATGTATCAAGACTCAAAGCATGAGACATAGCCACCTAGCATACTAGTGACAACAAAAAGGATCTCAACATATCCTACACATGCTGTGGGGGATAGATATCCCCTGGGTCCACTAAAGAAGTAAAAGGCCTCACGAACGGCCCAAGGGCCCAATAATTCGTAAGGTCATTCTTTCGTGGGCCTAGGAAAAGACAACCAACAAAGGAGACGTGAGACTGGTTAGTGCAAACACAGGCGGCCCACAACGTCGAACGAATGGATCATAACAGAGACCCGACTTTCCCGCGCTGAAGCCCTCATGCAACAGAGCCATGCGAGGATAAGTCGGCGAAGATTACGTAGGGATAAACTCAAGAGGTTCACTAACTTTTAGCTACTTGTTGTTATCATATCACATGTACTGCTCCACGGCCGAGTATATAAGGCCTAGGGGGCACCCCTTCAGATCGATCAACCCTGTTCTACTTAGCCACCCACAAAAAACTCTCTGTGCCCTCTATCCAGAGAATTCTCTTGTAACCACGCTCGTAAACTCACCAGGACGTAGGGTGTTACGCACTTCTAAGCGGCCCGAACCTGTAAATCTTGTCCATTGTCCCTCGTGCGATCGGCACGAACCATTTTGCTACAGTCGTCGACACCGTCCTACTCCTAAAAACACCTTGAGGGGCAACCCCGGGTGTGCGGTCGGACCCAAAACACCGACAGCTGGCGCGCCAGGTAGGGGGTGTGTCGACGATCCAAGCTAGCTCAATGGCCGTCACCTTCCACAGCAAGATCACCATGCGTCCCGGATCCATATTCTGCTTCGAGACAATCTCATCCGTGGCGGACGAAGAAGGAATCCTACACCGCCTCGCGGATCTGCCGGAACAGAAGTCTCCTCCAACGAACTCCGAAAATGCTGGAAAGACGCTACCTCCGGCTCTTTGGAACAAGATCGTCTCCGGGGAGGCTGGAGCTAGAAGCTCGCTGACCCGGAAGACTCCGCTGTCTACTTCCCCGACGAAAGAATGGACACAGATCATGAGAAGGAAGGAGATCAGGGAGAGGCCGGTCGTTCTTCCCATTCCTCCGACCTCAAAGGAGAACGGAAAGAAAGTCGCCGCGGCAGCAATACCGTTCTACCCCGACGTCCTCTTCATCGGGAGAGCAGAGTCGCCCGCCGTCTCCGACGATGAACCGACCGCGCCTGGAGAGGAACCGCCTCAGCGAGAATCCCGCCGACGAAGGAATCGACGCAGGAACGTTCGACGACATCACGCAGCTGGAGAACGGGATCCGGAGCAGCCTGTCTCGCGAGACGAGGTCTCAGAGATAGGAGAAACTCCGGAAGAACGCGCCTTCAGGGAACGAAGGAACTCCCGACGACGTGATCGCCGTCGGACTCAGGAGCAAGCCGAGCAAGATGCAAGGCAACGACGCGAGAATCCGCTCTTTGGGCGCAACTTGAACCCTGACTTCGCCCGAGCTATGAACACGCCGAGCGAGGTCGGAGGCGTTCTAGCCCGGATAGCTGACGGACTTCCTCGGACCCCCGACGCCGAGGGATACCGGCGCCTGTTCACTCAGGCAGCCAACCATCTTCTACCGCTCGCTCACCCGCCGAACGATCTGCGACACACCATCAACAGTCGCCGAGACGCGCGGAGCTCTATCAATGCTTCGCGCGAACGGCGGCACGAGAACGAAATTCGCCGTCGGGAGGAGTATGACCGAGATCATGGCTTCCCGACTCAAAGCCAGGCCACCCGAACTGAGTCGGCAACAGCTTCTACTGGTGGAACCACCCGGGGACGGTCGAGGAACCACCACCGCCACTCCCCTCCCCGGGACAGACGACATCCTCGACGACAGGAGGACACGTGCGGAGTATCTGCCCTTACTCCGCGCCTTAGGGCCATCCAATGGCCTCCCAACTTCAAGGTATCCAATGTCGACAAATATGAACCTAAGCAGGATCCAGGGGGCTGGTTGTCCGTCTACACCACCGCTGCTCGGGCTGCCGGGGCATCCGAGGACGTCATGACTGCGTATCTGCCCATCGTCCTCGGGCAAGACGCGCTGCAGTGGCTACGACATCTACCCCGACACTGCATCGACGACTGGGGAGACTTCAGTCGACGTTTCACCGCCAACTTCCAGTCTCTCTCCGACAAGCCAGCGCAACCATGGGACCTCAAATCCATCAAGCGCCGGGGGGATGAGACTCTCCGGTCATACCTTAAAAGGTTCCAGACCATGAGAAACCGCATCCCCGAGGTCACGGAGGCGGCCGTAATCGAGGACTTCTACAGGGGATCTAACGACTCGGCTTTCGTCCGAGCCATACTGCAAAAGGCGCCGACTACCTCCGAGGAGCTGTTCCGGGAAGCCGACCTCTACATCACCGCTGACGAGCGGGCCCAGGACCTCATCGGAGGAGCAAAGCCCGCGCCGGCGGCACCACGACGCGACGCGAACCAGCCGCCCGACAAGCGCTGGGAGAAGAGGCCTCGCGAAGAGGTACACGCCACCGGACCACCCGCCTCTCGTGCCCGAGGAGGACCTCGTGGAGGCGAACGCACGCTGGACGACATCCTCGACGCCCAGTGCCCATACCACAAGGACATGCGACACACTCTCCGCAACTGCCGGGATTTCAAGCACTCCGTCGGGCATGGCCGACCCTTTCAACCTCTACCACCTCCTCCGCCGAGGGGAGGACCAGATGAACCACGACAGCCCCATCAGCCGGAGGAGGGGGGAGGAGGAGCTTTCCCGCGCGTTGACAGGGAGGTCAACGTCATCTTCGGCGGACATGGGTCGCAGGAGAACAAGAGACAACAAAAGCTCAACGACCGCCAGATACTGGTGGCGACCACCGGCCCTCCCGCCCCGTACCGGTGGTCGGAGCACCCAATCACGTTCACTCGGGAGGATCAATGGCTCAACTTCGACCACCCAGGCAAATACCCGCTCCTCGTCGATCCGGTGATCCGAGAGAGCCGGGTGAAGAAGGTGTTAGTGGACGGGGGGAGCAGCATCAATGTCACCTTCCCCCGTACGCTCCAAGGCTTGGGAGTTCACCTCAAAGAGCTCCACGAGTCAGACACTCCTTTCTTCGGCATCGTGCCGACGGAAGGGGAATACCCGCTGGGCCACATCTACATGCCGGTCACCTTCGGGACTCCGGATAACTACAGAACCGAGTTCCTGAGGTTCGAGGTGGCGAACTTCGACTGCGGGTACAACGCCATCATCGGGAGGCCGGGGCTAGCCAAATTCATGGCCATCCCACACTATACGTACATGATACTAAAGATGCCAGGGCCGCAAGGAATCATAACTGTACGCGCCGACTTCCAAGGCGCCGCAGAATGCTTCCGAGTGGCCATCCAAGCAGCCCTCACCACCAAGCCATCAGCGGTTCCTTCTACACCAGCGAACTCTAAGCCTGAAGAAGACCTCGCCGTGCCGGCAAACGAAGCTCAGGCCGCGACCTCTATGCGGCCGACTGAGGACACCAAGCGGATCAACCTGGGGTTCGCTGATGAGTGAAAGGGAATTAGGCTTACACCTAGTTCCTAAATAATTTTGGTGGTTGAATTGCCCAACACAAATATTGGACTGACTAGTTTGCTCTAGTGTATAAGTTATACAGGTGCAAAAGGTTCACATCTAGCCAATAAAAAGACCAAGTGTTGGATTCAACAAAGGAGCAATAAGGCAACCGAGGGCACCTCTGGCTGGAGGCACCGGACTGTCCGGTGTGCACCGGACAGTGTCCGGTGCGCCCGTAGACTTCGTTTTCTACCCTTCGCCAGAGGACTTCGACTTCAACCCTTCGCCCTCGGGAATTCGCGGAGGCCGGCGCGCTATAATTCACCGGACTGTCCGGTGTGCACCGGACATGTCCGGTGCGCCAACGAACCGCGGCCTCCGGAACTCGCCAGCCTCGGGTTCGCGCGGCAGCCGCTCCGCTAAAATTCACCGGACTGTCCGGTGTGCACCGGACTGTCCGGTGAACCACGGAGCAACGGCTACTTCCGCGCCAACGGTCACCTGCAAGCGCATTTAATGCGCGCTCTGCGCGCGCAGTCGGCAGGCGCGCCCATACCGATGCACCGGACAATGAACAGTTCATGTCCGGTGTACACCGGACATCCAGGCGGGGCCACATGTCAGAGCTCCAACGGTCAGAATCCAACGGCAACGATGACGTGGCAGGAGGCACCGGACTGTCCGGTGTGCACCGGACTGTCCGGTGTGCACCGGACTGTCCGGTGCGCCATCGAACAGAGAGCTCCCAGCAACGGCCACATTTGGTGGTTGGGGCTATAAATGCCCCAACCACCCCACCATTCATTGCATCTAAGTTTTCCCACTTCTCAACCACTTACAAGAGCTAGGCATTCAATTCTAGACACATTCAAAGAGATCAAATCCTCTCCAATTCCACACAAAACCCTAGTGACTAGTGAGAGTGATTTGCCGTGTTCATTTGAGCTCTTGCGCTTGGATTGCTTCTTTTCTTTCTCACTTGTTCTTGAGATCACACTCCATTGTAATCAAGGCAAGAGGCACCAATTGTGTGGTGGCCCTTGCGGGGAAGTTTTGTTCCCGGCTTTGATTAGAGAAGAGAAGCTCACTCGGTCCGAGGGACCGTTTGAGAGAGGGAAGGGTTGAAAGAGACCCGGCCTTTGTGGCCTCCTCAACGGGGAGTAGGTTTGCAAGAACCGAACCTCGGTAAAACAAATCTCCGTGTCTCTCTTGCTTATTCGCTTGGGATTTGTTTTGCGCCCTCTCTCTCGGACTCATTTATATTTCTAACGCTAACCCGGCTTGTAGTTGTGTTTATATTTGTAAATTTCAGTTTCGCCCTATTCACCCCCCCTCTAGGCGACTATCAATTGGTATCAGAGCCCGGTGCTTCATTAGAGCCTAACCGCTCGAAGTGATGTCGGGAGATCACGCCAAGAAGGAGATGGAGACCGGCGATAAGCCCACTACAAGCCAAGGGAGCACTTCATCGGAAGAGTCCCGCACCAAGAGAAGGGAGAAGAAGAAGAACTCCTCCAAGCGGAAGGAGAAAAGATCTCCCTCTTCTCACCACAAGGAGAAGAAGGAAAAATCTTCTTCTCACAAGCCGCATCGGAGTGGGGACAAGCCCAAGAGGATGAGGAAGGTGGTCTACTATGAGACCGACACTTCATCGACTTCTACCTCCGGCTCCGACGCGGCGTCCGTCACTTCTAAACGCCAAGAGCGTAAGAAGTATAGTAAGATTCCCCTACGCTATCCTCGTGTTCCTAAACATACACCTCTACTTTCCGTCCCATTAGGTAAACCACCAACTTTTAATGGTGAAGATTATGCTATGTGGAGTAATTTAATGCGATTTCATCTAACCTCTCTCCACAAGAGTATATGGGATGTTGTTGAGTATGGTGTACAGGTACCATCTATAGGGGATGAGGACTATGACACAGACGAAGTGGCCCAAATCGAGCACTTCAACTCCCAAGCCGCAACCATCCTCCTTGCCTCCCTAAGCAAGGAGGAATACAACAAAGTACAAGGGTTGAAGAACGCCAAAGAGATTTGGGATCTTCTCAAGACGGCGCACGAAGGTGATGAACTCACCAAGATCACCAAGCGGGAAACGATCGAGGGGGAGCTCGGTCGCTTCCGTCTTCGCCAAGGGGAGGAGCCACAAGACATGTACAACCGGCTCAAGACCTTGGTGAACCAAGTGCGCAACCTCGGGAGTACAAAGTGGGATGACCACGAAGTGGTTAAGGTTATTCTAAGAGCTCTTATTTTCCTTAACCCCACACAAGTTCAATTAATTCGTGGTAATCCAAGATATCCACTAATGACCCCCGAGGAAGTCATCGGGAATTTTGTTAGTTTTGAATGCATGATTAAGGGCTCCAAGAAGATCAACGAGCTTGACGAGCCCTCCACATCCGAGGCGCAACCGGTGGCCTTTAAGGCAACGGAGGAGAAGAAGGAGGAGTCTACACCAAGTAGACAACCAATTGACGCCTCCAAGCTCGACAATGAGGAGATGGCCCTAATCATCAAAAGCTTTAGGCAAATCCTCAAGCAACGGAAGGGGAAGGACTACAAACCTCGTTCCAAGAAGGTTTGCTACAAGTGTGGTAAGCCCGGTCACTTCATTGCAAAATGTCCTATGTCTAGTGACAGTGACAGGGGCGACGACAAGAAGGGAAGAAGAAAGGAGAAGAAGAAATACTACAAGAAGAAGGGCGGCGATGCCCATGTTTGTCGGGAGTGGGACTCCGACGAAAGCTCAAGCGACTCCTCCGACGACGAGGACGCCGCCAACATCGTCGTCACCAAGGGCCTTCTCTTCCCCAACATCGGCCACAAGTGTCTCATGGCCAAGGACGGCAAAAGGAAGGTAAAATCAAGGTCCTCCAATGAATATGAAACATCTAGTGATGAGGATGATAAAAATGAGGAGGAAAACTTGCGTACCCTTTTTGCCAACCTTAACATAGAACAAAAGGAAAAATTAAATGAGTTAATTAGTGCCATCCATGAAAAGGATGATCTCTTGGACTCCCAAGAGGACTTCCTAATCAAGGAAAACAAGAAACATGTTAAGGTTAAAAATGCTTATGCTCTAGAGGTAGAAAAATGTAACAAATTATCTAGTGAGCTAAGCATATGCCATGACACTATTGCCAACCTTAGAAATGAAAATGTTAAATTAATTGCTAAGGTTGATTCTCATGTTTGCATTGATCCTAGAAATGATAATGTTGATTTACTAGCTAGGATTGATGAATTAAATGTCTCCATTGTTAACCTTAGAAATGAGAATGAGAAACTAGTTGCTAAGGCTAAAGATTTTGATGTTTGCAATGCTACTATTTCCGACCTTAGAACTAAAAATGATCTGTTACATGCTAAGGTTGTTGAACTTAAATCTTGCAAACCTTCTACATCTAATGTTGAGCATGTATCCATTTGTACTAGATGTAGAGATGTTAATGTTGATGCTATCCATGATCACTTAGCCTTAATTAAAAAACAAAATGATCACATAGCACAACTTAATGCTAAGATTAGTGAGCATGACTTAGAAAATGAAAAATTTAAATTTGCTAGAAGCATGCTCAATAATGGGAGACGCCCGGGCATTAAGGACGGCATTGGCTTCCAAAGGGGAGACAATGTCAAAATTAATGCCCCTCCTAAAAACTTGTCTAACTTTGTTAAGGGCAAGGCTCCCATGTCTCAGGATAACGAAGGATACATTTTGTACCCTGCCGGCTATCCTGAGAGCAAGATTAGGAAAATTCATTCTAGGAAGTCTCACTCTGGCCCTAATCATGCTTTCATGTATAAGGGTGAGACATCTAGATCTAGGCAACCAACCCATGCCAAGTTGCCTAGAAAGAAAACCACTAATGCATCAAATGATCATATTGTTTCATTTAAAACTTTTGATGCATCTTATGTTTTAACTAGCAAATCCGGCAAAGTAGTTGCCAAAATTGTTGGGGGCAAACACAAGGGTTCCAAGACTTGTGTTTGGGTACCCAAAGTTCTTGTATCTAATGCGAAAGGACCCAAAACCGTTTGGGTACCTAAAACAAAGAACTAAACTTGTTTTGTAGGTTTATGCATCCGGAGGCTCAAGTTGGATACTCGACAGCGGGTGCACAAACCATATGACAGGGGAGAAAAGGATGTTCTCCTCCTATGAGAAAAACAAAGATCCCCAACGAGCGATTACATTCGGGGATGGAAACCAAGGTTTGGTCAAAGGTTTGGGTAAAATTGCTATATCCCCTGACCATTCCATTTCTAATGTTTTTCTCGTAGATTCTTTAGATTATAATTTGCTTTCCGTATCCCAGTTATGTCAAATGGGCTACAACTGTCTATTTACTGATGTTGGTGTTACTGTCTTTAGAAGAAGTGATGATTCAATAGCGTTTAAGGGAGTGCTAGAGGGTCAGCTATACTTGGTAGATTTTGATAGAGCTGAACTCGACACTTGCTTAGTTGCTAAGACTAATATGGGTTGGCTATGGCATCGCCGACTAGCCCATGTTGGGATGAAGAATCTTCATAAGCTTCTAAAGGGAGAGCACATTTTAGGATTAACAAATGTTCATTTTGAGAAAGACAGAATTTGTAGCGCATGCCAGGCAGGGAAGCAAGTTGGAGTCCATCACCCACACAAGAACATCATGACGACCGACAGGCCGCTTGAGCTACTCCACATGGATCTATTCGGCCCGATTGCTTACATAAGCATCGGCGGGAGTAAGTATTGTCTTGTTATTGTGGATGATTATTCTCGCTTCACTTGGGTATTCTTTTTACAGGAAAAATCTCAAACCCAAGAGACCTTAAAGGGATTCTTGAGACGAGCTCAAAATGAGTTCGGCTTAAGGATCAAGAAAATAAGAAGCGACAACGGGACGGAGTTCAAGAACTCTCAAATTGAAGGCTTCCTTGAGGAGGAGGGCATCAAGCATGAGTTCTCCTCTCCCTACACGCCCCAACAAAATGGTGTAGTGGAGAGGAAGAATCGAACTCTATTGGACATGGCAAGAACCATGCTTGATGAGTACAAGACACCGGACCGGTTTTGGGCCGAAGCGGTCAACACCGCCTGCTACGCCATCAACCGGTTATATCTTCACCGAATCCTCAAGAAGACATCATATGAACTCCTAACCGGTAAAAAGCCCAACATTTCATATTTTAGAGTTTTTGGTAGCAAATGCTTCATTCTTATTAAAAGAGGTAGAAAATCTAAATTTGCTCCTAAAACTATAGAAGGCTTTTTACTTGGTTATGACTCAAACACAAGGGCATATAGGGTCTTTAACAAGTCCACTGGACTAGTTGAAGTCTCTTGTGACGTTGTGTTTGATGAAACTAACGGCTCTCAAGTAGAGCAAGTTGATCTTGATGAGATAGGTGAAGAACAGGCTCCATGCATCGCGCTAAGGAACATGTCCATCGGGGATGTGTGTCCTAAGGAATCCGAAGAGCCTCCAAGTACACAAGATCAACCATCCTCCTCCATGCAAGCATCTCCACCAACTCAAAATGAGGATGAGGCTCAAAATGATGAAGAGCAAAATCAAGAAGACGAGCCACCTCAAGATGATAGCAATGATCAAGGGGGAGATACAAATGATCAAGAAAAGGAGGATGAGGAAGAACCAAGACCGCCACACCCAAGAGTCCACCAAGCAATCCAACGAGATCACCCCGTCGACACCATCCTCGGCGACATTCATAAGGGGGTAACTACTCGATCTCGGGTTGCTCACTTTTGTGAACATTACTCTTTTGTTTCCTCTATTGAGCCACACAGGGTAGAGGAAGCTCTCCAAGATTCGGATTGGGTGGTGGCAATGCAACAGGAGCTCAACAATTTCACGAGGAACGAGGTATGGCATTTAGTTCCACGTCCTAACCAAAATGTTGTAGGAACCAAATGGGTCTTCCGCAACAAGCAAGATGAGCATGGTGTGGTGACAAGGAACAAAGCTCGACTCGTGGCCAAAGGGTATTCACAAGTCGAAGGTTTGGATTTTGGTGAAACCTATGCACCCGTAGCTAGGCTTGAGTCAATTCGCATATTATTGGCCTATGCTACTTACCATGGCTTTAAGCTCTATCAAATGGACGTGAAAAGTGCCTTCCTCAATGGACCGATCAAGGAAGAGGTCTATGTTGAGCAACCTCCCGGCTTTGAAGACAGTGAGTACCCTAACCATGTCTATAGGCTCTCTAAGGCGCTTTATGGGCTCAAGCAAGCCCCAAGAGCATGGTATGAATGCCTAAGAGATTTCCTTATTGCTAATGGCTTCAAAGTTGGCAAGGCCGATCCTACACTCTTTACTAAAACTCTTGAGAATGACTTGTTTGTATGCCAAATTTATGTTGATGATATTATATTTGGGTCTACTAACGAGTCTACATGTGAAGAGTTTAGTAGGATCATGACACAGAAATTCGAGATGTCGATGATGGGGGAGTTGAAGTATTTTCTAGGATTCCAAGTCAAGCAACTCCAAGAGGGCACCTTCATTTGCCAAACGAAGTACACTCAAGACATTCTAAACAAGTTTGGGATGAAGGATGCCAAACCCATCAAGACACCCATGGGAACTAATGGGCATCTCGACCTCGACACGGGAGGTAAGTCCGTGGATCAAAAGGTATACCGGTCGATGATTGGTTCATTGCTTTATTTATGTGCATCTCGACCGGACATTATGCTTTCCGTTTGCATGTGTGCAAGATTCCAATCCGACCCTAAGGAATCCCACCTTACGGCCGTAAAACGAATCTTGAGATATTTGGCTTATACCCCTAAGTTTGGGCTTTGGTACCCTCGGGGATCCACATTTGATTTGATTGGTTATTCGGATGCCGATTGGGCGGGGTGCAAAATTAATAGGAAGAGCACATCAGGGACTTGCCAGTTCTTGGGAAGATCCTTGGTGTCTTGGGCTTCAAAGAAGCAAAATTCGGTCGCTCTTTCCACCGCCGAAGCCGAGTACATTGCCGCAGGACATTGTTGCGCGCAATTGCTTTGGATGAGGCAAACCCTGCGGGACTACGGTTACAAATTAACCAAAGTCCCTTTGCTATGTGATAATGAGAGTGCAATCAAAATGGCCGACAATCCCGTCGAGCATAGCCGCACTAAGCACATAGCCATTCGGTATCATTTTCTTAGGGATCACCAACAAAAGGGGGATATCGAGATTTCTTACATTAATACTAAAGATCAATTAGCCGATATCTTTACCAAGCCACTTGATGAACAATCTTTTACCAGACTTAGGCATGAGCTCAATATTCTTGATTCTAGAAATTTCTTTTGCTAGCTTGCACACATAGCTCATTTAAATACCTTTGATCCTATCTCTTTTATATGCTATGACTAATGTGTTTTCAAGACTATTTCAAACCAAGTCATAGGTATATTGAAAGGGAATTGGAGTCTTCGGCGAAGACAAAGGCTTCCACTCCGTAACTCATGCTTCGCCATCACTCCGAGCAACTCTCTATTCCTTGGGAGAAATGAGCATCAAGGAAAAGGACTCTATCCTTGGGGGAGAGAGTAAAAGCTCAAAAGCAAAAGGACCGGACCTCGTCTTTGGTATAATCTTAACTCATTTACTTATGACCAAAGGGGAGGAACTTACTTCGAGGGCTCTAATGATTCCGTTTTTGGCGATTCATGCCAAAAAGGGGGAGAAATGAGCCCAAAGCAAAAGGACCGCACCACCACCACCAAATTCAAAAACTTAGTGCTTTCCAAAAGTCTTTATCATTTGGTATCCTATTGTGTTCAAAAGGGGGAGAAAGTAGTATTTCAAAAATGGTATATCAAAACCCTCTTGAACACTAAGAGGTGGATCTCTTTTAGGGGGAGTTTTGTTTAGTCAAAGGAAAAGCATTTGAAATAGGGGGAGACAATTTCAAATCTTGAAAATGCTTTGCAAACTCTTATTCATGTACCTTTGACTATTTGCAAAAGATCTTTGAAATGGATTTACAAAAAGAATTTGCAAAAACAAAACATGTGGTGCAAACGTGGTCCAAAATGTTATATAAGAAAGAAACATTCCTTGCATATCCTGTAAGTAGTTATATTGGCTCAATTCCAAGTAACCTTTGCACTTACATTATGTAAACTAGTTCAATTATGCACTTTTATATTTGCTTTGGTTTGTGTTGGCATCAATCACCAAAAAGGGGGAGATTGAAAGGGAATTAGGCTTACACCTAGTTCCTAAATAATTTTGGTGGTTGAATTGCCCAACACAAATATTGGACTGACTAGTTTGCTCTAGTGTATAAGTTATACAGGTGCAAAAGGTTCACATCTAGCCAATAAAAAGACCAAGTGTTGGATTCAACAAAGGAGCAATAAGGCAACCGAGGGCACCTCTGGCTGGAGGCACCGGACTGTCCGGTGTGCACCGGACAGTGTCCGGTGCGCCCGTAGACTTCGTTTTCTACCCTTCGCCAGAGGACTTCGACTTCAACCCTTCGCCCTCGGGAATTCGCGGAGGCCGGCGCGCTATAATTCACCGGACTGTCCGGTGTGCACCGGACATGTCCGGTGCGCCAACGAACCGCGGCCTCCGGAACTCGCCAGCCTCGGGTTCGCGCGGCAGCCGCTCCGCTAAAATTCACCGGACTGTCCGGTGTGCACCGGACTGTCCGGTGAACCACGGAGCAACGGCTACTTCCGCGCCAACGGTCACCTGCAAGCGCATTTAATGCGCGCTCTGCGCGCGCAGTCGGCAGGCGCGCCCATACCGATGCACCGGACAATGAACAGTTCATGTCCGGTGTACACCGGACATCCAGGCGGGGCCACATGTCAGAGCTCCAACGGTCAGAATCCAACGGCAACGATGACGTGGCAGGAGGCACCGGACTGTCCGGTGTGCACCGGACTGTCCGGTGCGCCATCGAACAGAGAGCTCCCAGCAACGGCCACATTTGGTGGTTGGGGCTATAAATGCCCCAACCACCCCACCATTCATTGCATCTAAGTTTTCCCACTTCTCAACCACTTACAAGAGCTAGGCATTCAATTCTAGACACATTCAAAGAGATCAAATCCTCTCCAATTCCACACAAAACCCTAGTGACTAGTGAGAGTGATTTGCCGTGTTCATTTGAGCTCTTGCGCTTGGATTGCTTCTTTTCTTTCTCACTTGTTCTTGAGATCACACTCCATTGTAATCAAGGCAAGAGGCACCAATTGTGTGGTGGCCCTTGCGGGGAAGTTTTGTTCCCGGCTTTGATTAGAGAAGAGAAGCTCACTCGGTCCGAGGGACCGTTTGAGAGAGGGAAGGGTTGAAAGAGACCCGGCCTTTGTGGCCTCCTCAACGGGGAGTAGGTTTGCAAGAACCGAACCTCGGTAAAACAAATCTCCGTGTCTCTCTTGCTTATTCGCTTGGGATTTGTTTTGCGCCCTCTCTCTCGGACTCATTTATATTTCTAACGCTAACCCGGCTTGTAGTTGTGTTTATATTTGTAAATTTCAGTTTCGCCCTATTCACCCCCCCTCTAGGCGACTATCAATGAGCGCAAGACGGCCATCATCAGCTCCAGTCTGAGTGACGAATAGGAAAGCGCGCTCGTCCAGTTCCTGCAAGATAACCGAGACGTATTCGCATGGCAACCTGCGGATATGCCGGGAGTCCCAAGAGAACTGGCCGAGCACAAATTGAAGGTCTATCCCCAGGCGAGGCCGATCCGGCAAAAGCTGCGTCGTTTCACGCCCGACAAGAGAGAAGCCATTCGTGCCGAGTTAGCCCGCTTGGTCGCGGCCGGATTTATTAGAGAAGTATTACACCCCGAGTGGTTAGCCAACCCTGTTCTTGTACTCAAAAAGAATAAAGTGGATTGGCGCATGTGCGTCGACTATACTGATCTCAACAAACACTGTCCGAAGGATCCCTTCGGGCTCCCGAGGATAGATCAGGTGGTGGATTCCACCGCTGGATGTTCGATGCTGTCTTTCTTAGATTGCTATTCCGGGTATCATCAGATTAGTTTGGCAAAAGAAGACGAGGAAAAAACGGCGTTTATCACCCCGTTTGGTGCTTTCTGTTATACCTCCATGCCGTTCGGCCTCAAAAACGCTGGAGCGACTTATCAGAGAGCTATTCAAACATGCTTAGCCGATCACTGGGGCAAGCGTGTGGAAGCTTACGTAGACGACGTGGTGATCAAGACGGAGAATCCGGAAAACTTCATCAAAGACTTACAGCTGGTTTTCAACAGCCTGAGAAGATATAGATGGAAACTTAATCCTGAAAAGTGCGTTTTCGGGGTACCAGCAGGAAAGTTACTCGGATTTATTGTCAGCCACCGGGGAATTGAAGCTAATCCAGATAAGATTGAAGCTATCATGAAGATGGAAGCTCCTCGATCGCAAAAGAAAGTTCAGCGACTCACTGGATGTATGGCAGCCCTGAGCAGATTCATATCCAGGCTGGGAGAAAAAGGTTTGCCATTTTATAAATTGCTGAAGAAGGTGGATAAGTTTCAATGGACTTCAGAGGCACAGGAAGCTCTAGACGCACTGAAGAAATTCCTGACAACACCGCCAGTATTGAAACCGCCCCGGCGAGCTACGCCGACTCAGCCAGCTGAAGATCTGCTGCTATATATCTCTTGCACGACTCACGTGGTAAGCACTGCGTTGGTAGTCGAGCGAGTGGAAGAAGGGCATGCCTACCCGGTACAACATCCCGTCTACTTCATCAGTGAGGTTCTAGGCCCATCGAAGAAAAAGTATCCTCAAGTTCAGAAGCTATTATATGCAGTACTTCTAACTGCCCGCAAGCTGCGCCACTACTTTGACGACCACAAAGTCATAGTAGTTACTGGCTTTCCAATAGGGGACATTCTTCACAACAAGGAAGCCATTGGCCGAATAGCCAAGTGGGCTTGCGAGTTGGGGTCCCATGATATCGAGTTCCGACCTCGCACTGCCATCAAAACTCAAGCACTGGTCGACTTCGTATCAGAATGGACAGAACAGCAAGTGCCGGATAATCCAGAAACCGCAGAAGTATGGCGAATGTATTTTTATGGCTCGCTGAAGCTGCAGGGAGCAGGAGCAGGAATTCTCTTCACTGCACCTGGAGGCGAACACCTCAAGTACGCTCTCCAATTGCTATTCCCGGCCTCTAACAACGCAGCCGAGTATGAAGCTTTGATACACGGATTAAACATCGCCATATCGCTGGGTGTCAAGAGACTGATGGTGTACGGAGATTCTCTGGTAGTCATCAGTCAGATAAACAAGGAATGGGATTGTTCAAGTGATTCAATGGGAAGATACTGCGCCGCCGTCCGAAAGCTAGAAGATAAATTCGAAGGTCTGGAGTTCCATCATATAGAAAGAGATCGGAACACGGCGGCTGATGTACTGTCCAAGCTCGGATCCGGTCGGACTCAAGTCCCGCCCGGGGTCTTCGTGCAAGAAATCCTTCAGCCGAGCATCTCGACGGATCAAATAGAAGAGTGCAACATCATAGACCAACCCGAGTCAGACTCTGATGACTGGAGGCAACCGATTATTAAATATATAAAGAATGGAGAAGAACCAGATGACAAGAACTCGGCAGAGCGCATTGTCAGACAATCAGCTCACTATACACTCATTGGGGAGATATTATACAGGAGGGGCGCGTCAGGCGTCCTCATGAAGTGCGTTCTCCCGTCCACCGGGAAGCAACTTCTGGAGGAAGTCCATGCCGGGCAGTGCGGAGTACATGCAGCATCCAGAACATTAGTCGGGAAGGTTTTCAGGTCAGGATTCTATTGGCCGACGGCGAAGAATGATGCAGCCGAGCTAGTTCAGAGATGCGAAGCTTGCCAATACCTGTCAAAACAACAGCACATGCCAGCACAGCAGCTACAAACCATACCAGTAACTTGGCCTTTCGCATGCTGGGGATTGGATATGATTGGACCCTTCAAGAAAGCTCAAGGAGGATACACCCATGTATTGGTGGCAATCGACAAATTCACTAAATGGATAGAGTTCCAGCCCATTGCCTCTCTAACCTCTGCTAAAGCCGTGGAATTCATACAAAGCATAATATTCAGATTTGGGATACCAAACAGTATCATCACTGACTTGGGATCCAACTTCACCAGTTCAGAATTCTTTGACTTCTGCGAGCAAAAAAGCATTCAGATCAAGTATGCATCTGTAGCCCATCCAAGAGCCAACGGGCAGGTTGAACGAGCCAACAGAATGATATTGGAGGCACTTAGGAAAAGGGTCTTTGACAAAAATGAAAAATTCGCAGGAAAATGGATAAGAGAATTGCCTTATGTTGTTTGGAGCTTGAGAACCCAACCTAGCCGGGCCCTGCACGGAAACACTCCTTTCTTCATGGTCTATGAGTCGGAAGCAGTGCTATCTGCTGATCTCAAGTTTGGGGCGCCAAGATTGATCTTCGAAAGCATAGCAGAAGCCGAAGCCACTAGGCTGGAGGATATTGACGTACTTGAGGAAGAACGACTGAATGCAGTGATTCAATCAGCACGATACCAGCAGACTCTAAGGCGCTACCACGACAAAGTTGTGCGGCAACGTTTCTTTTCAATGGGAGACCTCGTCCTCCGCCGAATTCTAACGGGGGAGGGACGGCACAAGTTATCACCATTATGGGAAGGACCTTTCATAGTAGCAGAAGTCACTCGTCCCGGATCATATCGCCTCACCCAAATGGATGGCACGGAAGTTGGGAACTCCTGGAACATAGAGCACCTCCGAAAGTTCTACCCCTAGCTGTATTTCAAAACAGCCAAAGCGACCATGTATTCTGTATAATGGAAATACGTCATCAATAAAGAGAGATTTCAAAGATACTTGGCTCATTTATGATTGACTTGCATTCTTACTTAACTCGGGGTGACCACTATGCCCTACAAACGGAGCAATCGGCTTAAGTCGGCAACGACTTAAGGCGGTGCAACATGCTCACGCTTACTTAACTCGGGGTGACCACTATGCCCTACAAACGGAGCAATCGACTTAAGTCGGCAACGACTTAAGGCGGTGCAACATGCTCACGCTTACTTAACTCGGGGTGACCACTATGCCCTACAAACGGAGCAATCGGCTTAAGTCGGCAACGACTTAAGGCGGTGCAAAATGCTCACGCTTACTTAACTCGGGGTGACCACTATGCCCTACAAACGGAGCAATCGGCTTAAGTCGGCAACGACTTAAGGCGGTGCAACATGCTCACGCTTACTTAACTCGGGGTGACCACTATGCCCTACAAACGGAGCAATCGACTTAAGTCGGCAACGACTTAAGGCGGTGCAACATGCTCACGCTTACTCTACCGGGGGTGACCACTATGCCCTACTAACGGAAGTTACCGGCTAAAAGTAATTGACGGCTTAAACCAGTATAGCATACTCGCGCTTATGCAGTTCAAGGGATGACCTCCATATCCCACAAACAAACTTCATGAATCATCGTGCAGCGTAACCACAAACTTGCGAACTAATAAATTCTGATACAATAAGGGAGTAATCGCGTCATTTGAATGACAAGCCGATAACCTCTAGCGAGTACTTGATCATGCTAACTGCGCGCCCAGAGCACGCAAACTGTTCCTTTATTTTTCAATGTCTTTCTCAGGAACGACTGACGAAGAAGGGCGATTCGAGGAATCAGGGGCAGCATTCACGTCGGCTCTTATATCTTCAGGGACAACCGCGCCGGGTCTTCTCATCAAGATCCGTCCCGCCCGAATGGCCTTGTCCAGGGCCTTATCGCGCTGAGCTTTGAAAGTGACAGCAGCTTCTTCAGCAACTTTAACAGCCTGCTGAGCAGTTTCTAATTCCTGAGCAATGGATTTCTTGGAAACTCGGAGTCCCTTGATGGTGGCGTCCTTTGCCGATAGCAACTGTGTAAGGCGGGCCACTTCGTCCGAGGATTCTTGCAGTTGACGGCGCTGATTGTCAAGCTCCTCCATCGTAAAACGGTGGCTCCTCTCCAAGATGGTCAGCGAGTTGCTGGAATCTCGGTACAATCTGTCCAAGTTGTCGCGAGAAGCAGCAAGGATGCGTTTTTCTTCCTACAAGCAGAAGTCAACTCATTCAGAATCCAAGAGCACGATAAGGCGAAGCACAGGTTCGTAAGCTACCTTCTCAGAGTCAAGCTGAGCATGAAGAGAAGAACTCAGAGCGTTGGCATCATCCAAAGCCGCAGAGACCTGACTCAACTCGATCTGACTTTGAGAATACTTCTCCTCGAAGTCAGCGCATCGTCGAGCCATTTCAGCTTGATCTTGAGAGTGTTTTTCTTCAAGAACTGTGATCTGCCGAGTCATCCCTATCAAGAGGTATTCCAACAAAATGAGGTCAGAAAATAAAACAACCCACGGGCAAGAACAAAGAAGAAGAAGAAAGGACACTAACCAGCATTGGCGGCCTCCAACTCAGATACACGACCCCGAAGCAACACCGGATTCCAACGCTCAAGAGATGAAGCCACCTCCGGGAGGGAAGCGCCCTGCGACTTCAGCTGGCCGACCATTCCATCCACCAAAGCCTGATAAGAAGAGCGGATGAGCATAATGGCAACAATTCATGCAACATAAAGATCAAACTAAAGCACAGCACAGCACCTGGAGGTTGGAGAAAAGCGAAGGGATCCCCCAGTCAGGAGAAATCAGCTGATGACCAGGTGCCAGACCACCACTCGAAGCAGCTTGCAGAAGACCGGCAGGAATGAGCTCAGTACATTCAGCAGAGCTTAACGCCAGACCAGTGGGGATGCTGCCCTCCAAAGCGACCCCCTGATCTGGAGTTTGAGCCACCATCATGCCGCCAGAGTGTGGAGGTGAACCCACATGAACATCCATGGAAGTGCAGGAGGGAGACTCCGCTCGGACACCCTCGGGGGCTGGGTCAGGGTTGGCACTGCCCACTTGAGCCGGGTCACCCCCGGCAACACCCTCGGGGGCTGGGTAGTGGCCTACACTCCTCACCTGAGTTGAGTCCTCCCCGGCGACACCCTCGGGGGCCGGGCACATGTCAGCGCTATTCAAGGGATCCAAGCTTTCTGCCGTGACCACCTCTAAGGTCGATGGGCCTTCAGCTACTTCCATAGGATCAGGACGATCCAAGTCATCATCCCGGCCCTCGAGATCGCGCTCTAAGGTCGACGAGGCACGGGACGACCTCAACCCAGCATCTGGCACGGCCGCACAAGTTTCTGTTACATCAGCGTCTGCAGGTTCTAACAGCAAGTTCTCAGGGACCATATCCTCTAGAGCTTGATCAAAATTGGCCATGGACAGTTCTTGCAGACCAATAAGAGCAGACAAGGCAGGAGAAGGAACCCCACTACTACCACCGCTAGCGACGAACTGCCGACTGTTTTTCCGAGTTAATGGAGTTTCATTCTCTTCCTCCTCATCTTCCACAGCAACAGCACAAACAGCATCCTCATTGGGGTCAGCAGCAGGCAGAGCACACCCATTGGGATCAATGTCAGCAAGGCCAGTTGCAGTCATTTCTTCGGCAGCAGGAGCTAAGGTGCTGGCATCCTCATCAAAGCTAGACACTCGCCGGAGACGTCTTCTTTTCTTCTTCCGCTCATCAGCAGAAGGCTCGGGCTGACTGGTTCGGCTGGGGCGCCTCGGGCGAGTATTGACAGGTTTCGAGACATCCAAGGTCGCATCAACTTCTGGAAGAGGCACCACTGCCAATGTACCATTAGGAGCAGTATCAGATGAATCCTCAGCTAGCAGATCGAGCATGTCATTTATGTCTGCGTCACTAGGGTTCAGGGGCACTTCAAAATAAATCTGCCGTTCATCATCAGGTATCTCCCCGAGCGAAGCAACTAAGGAACGGACCACTTCAGCAGAAGGTCGAACTCTAAGACCCAGACTGCTATCTGTCACGGGCGGGTTGGACACGAAAAGAGTGAAGGCTTGGGAAGAAGGTAGGTTCCAAGCCGAGTATGCCACTGGAGCTCCAACGTTTGAAACTTTACCCCTGAGGATCATTTCGAGTCGGCTCACCAAATCCACAGAAGGAATTCTCCTATTAGTAACTCGGGTTGAGTCGGCCAGCCCTCGGTAAAGATATGCCGGATAAGCTCTGTCTTTCAGCGGCTGAATGTTTTTGAAAACAAAATCTGTGACCACGGCCTCGGCAGTCAGACCTCTCTCTTTCAGTAATCCAACCTCAGTAAGCAACACGCTCGCCTCGGCTACTTCTTGGTCCGTGGGAGACTCAGTCCAACTCGGAGTACGAACGTCTGCCTGTCTCCCTGAGCGGGAAGGGAGAGAATTTCCATAATTATCCATTATAAACCACTCCAGACGCCAACCTTTAATGCTGTCTTTGAGGGGTATCTCGAGATACTCGGTCTTCCGCCCCCGGCGCATCTCTAAACTGGCACCTCCGACCAATTGATGTTGCCCCCCGGCCATCCCAGGACGGCAGTGATACAGATACTTCCACAAGCCAAAATGCGGCAGCACGCCAAGATAAGCTTCGCAAAGGTGAACGAAAATAGAGATTTGGAGAATGGAGTTAGGGTTCAAGTGAGTCAGGTTGATGTGATAAAAATCAAGGATACCACGGAAAAAAGGAGATATGGGAAGGCCGAGGCCGCGAAGAAGGAAAGGAGTGTAAACCACTGACTCGTGGGTATCTTCGGTTGGGACAGTGGTCCCGTGGCAAGAACGCCAAGAACAGAGTTCCCGTGGAGGGAGAACCCCGATGGAAACAAGGCGGAGAAGCTCAACTTCAGAAATCACAAACATATGGTTACCTGCGAAGGGTAACTGACTGTTGGGGTCGATGGCGGGGATCACTGCAGCAGACGAGTTCGCGGTTTTCCTCTTGGGCGCCATCTTGCTTCTCGCTGGCAAAACAGAGCAGGAGGCGAGTGGCAGAGAAGACTCAGATGCGGGAATGCAAGAACTAGGGCACAGAAAGCAAAGGCGGCTAAAAGCGCGACTCTTAAGGGATATTCTTGAGCCAAGACACCTTTTCAAAAGTGCCCAGTCATCACCCGGCGGTCATCTCCGAAATCCCAGCATGCCACGTGGATATCCAACAGTTATTTCCAAGAAAGCCAATGTGCCACCTCATCACTCGGTCATTTTCCTCAAAGTAACTTGAGAAGCTGGCTATCACTCGGCGCTGCCTCTAAAACGCCGACCACGTGCTCAATCGCTCGGCATTACTTCTAAAATGCCGACGCCGACCTTCAATCACTCGGCGCCGCCTCTAAAACGCCGACCACGTGCTCAATCGCTCGGCATTACTTCTAAAATGCCGACGCCGACCTTCAATCACTCGGCGCTGCCTCTAAAACGCCGACCACGAGCTCAATCGCTCGGCATTACTTCTAAAATGCCGACGCCGACCTTCAATCACTCGGCGCTGCCTCTAAAACGCCGACCACGTGCTCAATCGCTCGGCATTACTTCTAAAATGCCGACGCCGACCTTCAATCACTCGGCGCTGCCTCTAAAACGCCGACCACGAGCTCAATCGCTCGGCATTACTTCTAAAATGCCGACGCCGACCTTCAATCACTCGGTGTTGCCTCTAAAACGCCGACCACGCGTTCAATCGCTCGGCATTACTTCTAAAATGCCGACGCCGACCTTCAATCACTCGGTGTTGCCTCTAAAACGCCGACCACGTGTTCAAACGCTCAGCATTACTTCTAAAATGCTGATGCCGACATTTAATCACTCGGCGTTGTTTCTAAAATGCCAGCCCCGTATTTTGTCGCTTGGCATTACTTCTAAAATGCCGATGCCGACCTTCTATCATTCGGCATCACCCCTAAAACGCTGGTCTTGTGTTCGATTGCTCAGGGTTACCTCTAAAACGCCGATGTCAATCTTCACATCGCTCGGCGTTGTTTCTACCAAATCAAAAGAATCAGTTCAACATTCAGCAAAAGCAATGGCAAAGTTAACGAGTTTACAAACCAACTCTTTACGAGTTGGTACTTCCCTAATTCTACTCTACATTACTACTACTACTAAACTACAATATACTACTCTACATTACTACTACTACTAAATTACACTAATTACTACTACATTATTCTAGCTATACTAAACTTTACTAATATCTAAGAAGACCAGTGGCGTCTAGCCACTGGCCCTGCCCCTGCCGCCGCCGCCGCCCTTGGTGCTGCCCCTGCTGCCGCCCTTGGTGCTGTCCCTGCTGCCGTCGCCGCCGCCTCTGCTACTGCCGTCGCCGTCGTCGTCATCGTCATCGTCATCGTCGTCGTCGTCTTCACCCTCGTCGCCGCCGTCCGAGTCCTCCTCATCCGAGGAGTACTCCGACTCATCCGAGCCTTCGAGCCCGGCGCGCTCGACGGCCCGGATATATGTCCAGACCTCCGCGGCTATCCCCTGGGAGTCGTCCGAGTCATCGGACGACGCCGGGGGAGAGACGGGAGCCGGAGACCCCTCGGGCTCGGAGGAGAACTCCTCCTCCGAGTATTCTGAGTCACCAAACTCCTCCGATGGAGGAGTCGGCTCACGCTTGCGCTTGTTGTTCTTGCCCATGGTTAAAGCTTTGGGAGAGAAGAAAGGGAAGAGGCAGTAAGGAGCAGCGAAGAGATGTGAAGAAACCAGAGAAGCAAAGGGGTTATTTATAGAAGGGAAAGGCAACCGCTCACTTCTAACCGCGGTCACTGAACAGTCGCAAGGCATTCAATAAGCACTTCCACCCACCCGAAGACACGTCAGACGGCGGACGCCGTTTCATGCAACACTACACCCATTGGGACTCCAGTCAACAGCGCAAAGGATATGATTACACTAGCCGTCCCATCGCATTACTACTCAGAGGCAACCGGCTAAAACACTCAGCGTACCAAGCCGTCCCTTGCCCACACCCATTGGGGGGGGGGACGCCCAGGAATTATCAGTATATTTTTCAAACGGTCACATCCGTGCAGGGCATGCAGTGAATACCTCAAGACAAAAATGAGATATCAGTAAGGATCAGAGGAAAGCCAAATATAACCAGCAAAGTACAAGATATGGCCGACAGAAGCGACGTGAGAACTAGACAGAGAACGTCCGTCAAACGTCCAATCAATCGCAGAAGCAAATAAATTGCACTACCTAGCAAGATATGGATGGATTGCAAACTCGGCTGCTAAAGACAAAATATACGCTGACCTGGGCAGCGAAATATGGATGACATACTGCTGACCTCCAAAGCATAATGCAAAATAGCCTCATGCCAGTTTCCGCAAGTGAAAGGAGAACCTTCGAATGGATTATCCTTAAAAAATCCATTTGAAGGTCGGGGGCTACACCCATTGGGTGCACCTCCGGTGCACCCCATGGAATATTATTCTAAACCGGTATAGCGCCGACTTCTAAGGCGTAGAGCAAGATTGAAAAGACTAATTCTCAACCGAGATGCAGGAGTGCGAATGGAGATAACCTTTGGAAGAAGACCTTCGAGTAAATTATCTTCTAAAATCTACTCAAAGGTCGGGGGCTACACCCATTGGGTGCACCTCCGGTGCACCCAATGAATTCCGGAGTCTTACAATCCAAAATGCCGACCTCTAAGGCACAAGCATAAAGCCAAACTTTGGTCGGACAAGTGATCAAAACCAGAGAAGACAGCAGGGAATCATTTTTTGGACCTTGGATCTTTGAGTTGATTACCTCTAAATCAACCCAAAGATCGGGGGCTTGTGGGGGATAGATATCCCCTGGGTCCACTAAAGAAGTAAAAGGCCTCACGAACGGCCCAAGGGCCCAATAATTCGTAAGGTCATTCTTTCGTGGGCCTAGGAAAAGACAACCAACAAAGGAGACGTGAGACTGGTTAGTGCAAACACAGGCGGCCCACAACGTCGAACGAATGGATCATAACAGAGACCCGACTTTCCCGCGCTGAAGCCCTCATGCAACAGAGCCATGCGAGGATAAGTCGGCGAAGATTACGTAGGGATAAACTCAAGAGGTTCACTAACTTTTAGCTACTTGTTGTTATCATATCACATGTACTGCTCCACGGCCGAGTATATAAGGCCTAGGGGGCACCCCTTCAGATCGATCGACCCTGTTCTACTTAGCCACCCACAAAAAACTCTCTGTGCCCTCTATCCAGAGAATTCTCTTGTAACCACGCTCGTAAACTCACCAGGACGTAGGGTGTTACGCACTTCTAAGCGGCCCGAACCTGTAAATCTTGTCCATTGTCCCTCGTGCGATCGGCACGAACCATTTTGCTACAGTCGTCGACACCGTCCTACTCCTAAAAACACCTTGAGGGGCAACCCCGGGTGTGCGGTCGGACCCAAAACACCGACACATGCTAGGTGCAAATATCAAGGGTGAACAAATTTTGGATTGAGCAAGTAATAATCATGTTCACAATTTGGAAAAACATGCTTAGCTCAACAATAATGCATCAATATGAACAAAAAGAGCCTAAGCGTGCCATAGCATCATCATGTACACAAAGAACATACTACAAAGCGCATAGTCCCAATCTAACAGATATACAAGTAAAGCTCAAGAATATACATGATGAGATGCAAATGCAAATATAATACAAAAAATGCAAAGAAAATGTTGGTCGCTTGTTTTCAATTGCTACATGGCATCAAAAACAACGCGACACAAGTTAAAGAAGTTTAGGCCTTTGTCTTTAAGTTATTACTTCTTTGAAGTGATAACTTGAGGACGAAGGTTTTAGGAGGAGATGCAAATGAAACAATATTGAATGAAATGACAATGAATAATGAAGCATGAAACTCATCTCATGTGCCTTAGCATTTCCTATTCCATCTTCCTTCATATCAAACAAGAATACAAGATTTACAAACATAACTTCGGCTTCTTTACACAAGATATATAGCTCAAAGATACTTCTGAGGCTAAACAGAACAAAACTTAAGGCCCTCGAAAGGTGAATGCCGTGACGAAAGATTTAAAACTGGACCCCACTTGACATATTTATATAACGAAGAATATGGATGTGAGAATTTCATGAAATGGCTGAACAAAACAATAAATGATGAATATCTGAACAAAAATCGAGGTGGATAACATGGGTTCCACGGAATAATGGCTAAAGAAAACGGGAATGGCTAACATCAAATCCATATCCATGGAATGGCTAAACAAATCGTGAATGGCTGACATCAGTTTCGAAGAATGGCTGAAAATTGTGCAGACGACAGCAGGCTCTAGCGCAAACTGGGAGCGCGCAGGGTGGCGCGCTCGGTCCGACGGCCTACGGCTGGTCAGTTGATCCATACACTGCTGAATGCTGTACACATTTTTAGTCCGATCGTCCACGAGTGGGCATTATTAGATATGATTACTAGTCTACTTAAAGGCGGTGGCGGCAATCTAGGATTTAGAGAGCAGCAAAGTACATGTCACCCAGGTCGTTAGCAACCTCACTAATTAAATCTATATATATAGCGTCCTAAAGTACACCATTAACATGCATTGTTGCTCCCTTTGTATATAGAGCAAACCTAGCTAATTGCCCTCCCCTGTCTCCTGGGCCGGCAACACTTTGACCAGAGTCATTAGTCTAGTTCTTTCTGTTTTAGGGATTAAGTAGGGCATGAGTAGTAGTAGTTAACAATGGCTGGGTGCATAATATGTGCCAGGGGAATGGCAGGCAGGGGCAGGGCATGCATGAGATGTGGCTGGCTTACTTGTTCTAGTAATACCTGTGGTAGCTAAACTAGCTATATATAGTTTAATTAAGATGCAAGTAAAGTAGCTATCAGGTCATGCCTCCATGCTGATCCTGATGAATTAAACTAAGAAAGGCACACTAGCTATTAGTCGATATATAGGGCCCAGTGGGATGGTTAATTAGGGCGTGGAGCGTGCAGCTATATATCTACTAGTGCCATGCATACGCAGGCATATATTTGGATCGATGCGCAGGAGGTCTTGTTACGCTGATGATGGTGTTGGGGGTTGTGGGCATTATTGAGCGTGTCGTCGCCGTGGGCCCGGTCAAAACAGGATCTGGGCTTGCATGCACGCGCTTTTGCAATGCCAGAGGGGCCCCGGCCCCGCCCGGCCACACTAGCTTTCTCTTTGAGCTTGTTGCTTTGGTAGTAGCCGGCCGCTGGGGGATGATGGGTGGTGGTCAGGTCATCGACCGACCCCGACCGGGATCTGCAGCACTCGAGGACCGCTGCATGCATGCGCCGGCCTCGATGCTCCGGCGCCTAGGCCAGGAAAAAGGCCCAGACAGTGACGTCAGACATACTATACGGTACTTTGACCACTGTTTTAATAATCATCCACTTTTTTTATACCTCTAGAGCTAGTTTGAAAACTGGAATCTACTCCTGTATTCTCAAGGATTAAGAAAAAAAATAACAAAATTTCCTTTCGATCCTTATAAATCTCAAACAGATTTAAGTTTCCAAACTAGTCTTTTTGTCTATGGTAAATCCATGTCTCTATGTTCTCTATGTCGTCTTTTTAGTAAAAAGCATCCGTAAATATATCTGTACATGTGTGCCGGTCTGGTCCGGCACGGCACAGACCCACAAAAGCATAGCCCACAAAGGCACAGCACACAAAAGCACATATCTAATTATGGGTCGTGCCGTGCCAGCATGTGTGCTCTGTCATCGGCCCACTGCACTGCCCAAAATTAGTTATGTGTGTCAGGTCGGCCTAAATAGCCCAAAATGTCTTAATGTGCCAGACCGGCTCATACACATACAACATTAATATATAAACAAAAAGTATAGAATATATATGACCAAAATAAAACTAAGATGCAACTAGCTTAGAAATAATATTCAGTTCTCTGTTCAGTGTTTAACTGAGTACTATACAGCTATACAGAATACATATACAATGATCATCATAACTATTTACTATACCCATCTAGGTACTGGTTCTCGAAGGCCTATTGAAGCTCTAGATTCTCCAAATTGTGTTGGTCATGTGGGCTTTGACGGACATTAGTTAAATACTAAGTCTATATTTAGTGGGCATCGATGGGCCTTAGTTAAATGGGTCGTGCCAGATCGGCCCGTGGCTTGACTTGAGGCCCAGGCACGGCCCACATATTGGGTCGTGCCGGCCCAGACCCACAATTAGGTTGGACCGTGATAGATCTGGACCATGACAGAAATTGTGTGCTTTGGGTCGACCTATTAGTCACAACACAAATGTACATCTATATCTGTAAATCCATATCTTTCATGTCTTAGGCTATCTCCACCGGTCTTTTTATCTCACTCTTTATTTTACTGTTTCAAACTTCACATTATAAACATTACCGTCTATATTATATAACAATATTTTACAGTCTTGTCTGTACGGACTGTCGGAGATAGCTAGGCGTTTGATAAATAGCATAACCGATAATATTTTGTAGCATCAATTAATTGTGAAGGTATCTATGTTGTTTTTTAAATTACTTTCTCAAACCCTAGAATCATGTCGTTGAGAGCGTCCCAGCAGTTCCAATAGCATCTCTTACCGGTTCCCCCCCCTAAACCTGTCGTACTAAAACTAAAAGACAAGACGATTTTATTGCTCCAAGAGTTTTCCAATAGCTTTTACTTTTTGTATGGCCACCCAGAAATACATCGTCTCCCCTTAAATAAATGAATTGCATCTCCAGCAACAATATAAAATTCACAAAAGTATCCATTAGTGTTAAAAAGTCTATATCTCTAAATATTGTCCAGATGCGTTCTAAATATACTGATAGAAAATTTTATTCCGTTGACGGATCAAGTTGTAGCATATTCTCCTCTTCAATATATTCATCCATGCACAAGTACTTGTGAGGTCAGGGGATGACATTCTACAATTGTAGCAATAAAATAAGCAATAATATGTAATAAAGTTTAAAGAACATGATCAAAGACATATAAAGGATATATGTTATAGATCAATCCAAGTTCCGTGAATCTAAGACATTTACCTCATTACGTAACTCACAAAACTTCCTCTCATCAAAAGGCTCAATGAAGATATCGGCTAGTTTATGATCGGTGCTAACATGGTAAATATTGATATCTCCTCTTTGCTGGTGGTCTCTGAGGAAGTGATGCCGGATGTCTATGTGCTTAGTGTGGTTGTGTTCGATGGGATTATCCATCAAGCGAGTTGCACTCTCATTATCACATAGGAGTGGAACTTTGCTTAGATTGTAGCCAAAGTCCCTGAATGTTTACCTCATCCAAAGCTATTGCGCACAGCGATGGCCTAGGGCAATGTACTCGGTCTTGGCGGTGGATAGGGCAACAGAGTTTTATTTCTTTGAGCTCCAAGACACCATAGACCTTCCTAATAACTAACATGTCTTTGTTGTGCTCTTCAAATCTACCTTGCACACGACATATAATCGGAATACCCAATTTGGTCAAAGGTAGACCCCTTAGGATACAAGAGCCTGGAGTGAGACGTATGAACCAAATATCTTGGTGCTTTCTTAAGCCCATAGAGCGCCTTAGAGAGCTTGAATACATGGTCGGGATACATGTCATCCTCGAAGCCAGGCAGTTGCTCCACATAGACTTCCTCCTAGATTGGTCCATTGAGGAATTCGATGTTGACGTCCATTTGAAAAAGCTTAAAAGAGTGATGAGCAGCATAGGACAATAATATACGGATTGACTCTAACCTAGCTATAGTAGCAAAAGTCTCCTCAAAGTCTAAACCTGCGACATGGGCATAACCTTTTGCCACAAGTCGAACCTTGTTCCTTGTCACCACTCCATATTCATCTTGTTTGTTGTGGAACACCCACTTGGTTCCCACAACATTTTGCTTTGGATGCGGCACAAAGCTCCGAACTTCATTTCTCTTGAAATTGTTGAGCTCTTCCTACATGGCCATCACCCAGTCCCGATCCTTCAAAGCTTCTTCTACCCTAAGAGGCTCAATAGAAGATACAAAGGAGTAATGTTCACAAAAATTAACGACACGACATTGAGTGATTACTCCCTTGTCGATATCTCATAGGATCAGGTCCACCAGATGATCACGTTGTATGGTGGCGCAGACTTGGGGTGGAGGTGCCTGTGGAACATCTTCTTCCTTCTTGTCTTCTTCTTCATGCGCTCCCCCTTGATTAATGTCGTCATCTTGCGATACATGTTCCTCATATTGAGTATGGGGTTGTGCCATTGTTGAGAAATATGATTGATCTTGTTCTTGTTGTTCCTATTGTCGCACATTTTCAATCATCATGTTCCTTAGCGCGACCGTTGGAACCTCATTCATATCTAAATCATCAAGATCAACTTGCTATCTTGGAGAGCCATTAGTCTCATCAAATAAAACATCACTAGTAACTTCAACAAGTCTAGAAGATTTGTTGAAGACCATATATGCTTTTGTATTTGAATAAAAACTTAGTAAAAACCCTTTTACAGTTTTGGGAGCAAATTTAGAATGCTTACCTCTCTTAACCAAAAAATAATATTTGCTCCTAGATACACGAAGTAAGATACATTGTGTTTGTTACCGGTTAGAAGCTCGTATGCAGTCTTCTTAAGGAGGAGGTGTACATATAGTCGATTTATGGCATGGCAAGCTGTGTTCACATCTTCTGCCCAAAATTGATCTGATGTCTTGTACTCTGCAAGCATAGTCCCCATTATGTCGATGAGCATTCTATTCTTCATTTCCACCACTCATTTTGTTGCAGTGTGTAGGGGGCGAAGAACTCGTGCTTGATGACTTCCTCCTCAAGGTATTCCTACACTTGAAGGTTCTTGAACTTAGAACTGTTGTCGCTCCTTATCCTTTTAATTCTCAATTCAAACTCATTTTGAGCTTGCCTCAAGAAGCGCTTGAGGGTCCCTTGGGTTTCTGTTTTATCCTGCAAAAATAATACACAAGTCAAGCGAGAATAGTCATCAACTATAATAAGACCATACTTACTTCCTTCGATGCTAAGATAAGCAACGGGTCTAAAGAGATCCATAAGAAGTAGGTCTAGTGGTCTTGATGTCGTCATGATGTTCTTGCCTGGATGACTCGATCCAACTGTAACACTCTAAAATTGGGGTATAAAATTTCTTCTCTAATGCCTGCCAAATTCAGGTGTTACCTCTTGTCTCTCTCTCTCTCTCTAGACTTCTTCTCTCTTCTTTTTTGTTAGAATTATGTCAATTAGGTGAGGGATTAACTATTTATTTAATATAGAAAAACCTATGTGAGTCATGAAATGTTGCATCATGCTGAGCCTAAGTTATTCTTTTTATGCACATGTTTGAATTATTTGAATTTGAATTCAGTTTGAATTTGATTTGAATTACATAGAGAAAATAAAAAAGAAAAGCATTTGGAAATTCCATAAAGGGGAAAACTATTTTTGGCCCGTTAAGCCCAACTCGCCCCAGCCGGACGCGCGCGCTCGCTCCGCCTGACAGGTGGGTCCCACCTGTCAGCGTCAGCCACGCTCGCGCGCTCTCTTTCTCTCTCCCTGTCCAGTGGGGCCGGCGTGTCGGCGCCACCGCCTTTCGCCGGTGCACGCCCTCCTCTCTCTACACGTGGGTCCCGCCTGCCAGTCGTGCCTGCACCTCGACTCGCGTCGCGTTCGCGGTCACTGTCTGGTGGGCCCCGCCTGTCAACAGCTCACCCCGCGTCCCGGCCCGAACCGCTCCCCCGCGCAGAGCGCTCGCCCACGTCGCCCCGAGCCCACCTATTAGCTTCTCTCTCTGCCTCCCACGACGTCCACTCGCCATGGCTGGCCTCGAAGCATAAAACCCCCTCCCCTCTCCCTTCCCTGCGTGCTCCCGCCTCTGCTAACCACCCCACGCTCTCGTCAGTGCCTTGGTCGTTGTCGTCATCCACGCTCGCGCGCTCTCTTTCTCTCTCCCTGCCTAGTGGGGCCGGCGTGTCGGTGCCACCGCCTTTCGCCGGTGCACGCCCTCCTCTCTCTACACGTGGGTCCCGCCTGCCAGTCGTGCCTGCACCTCGACTCGCGTCGCGTTCGCGGTCACTGTCTGGTGGGCCCCGCCTGTCAACAGCTCACCCTGCGTCCCGGCCCGAACCGCTCCCCCGCAGAGCGCTCGCCCACGTCGCCCCGAGCCCACCTATTAGCTTCTCTCTCTGCCTCCCACGACGTCCACTCGCCATGGCTGGCCTCGGAGCATGAACCCCCTCCCCTCTCCCTTCCCTGCGTGCTCCCGCCACTGCTAACCACCCCACACTCTCGTCAGTGCCTTGGTCGTTGCCGTCATCCACTAAACATTGACATTCGCGCTGCCGAAGATCCGCGCCATCGTGCTCGTCGGCATCACCCGCGGTGAGCCAAATACTCCCCCTTCTTCCTCCATTCGTTGCGGTCGTGTTGCCCGGTAACTCTGCCGTGGTGGCCGCAGCTCACACACCCCGAAGAAAGCCCCCCTCCCGCCGTCGAGCATGGCCAGCCGTGCACCCGGCTAGGGGTTGAAGACGATTCCGACAGCCTCACTCCCTCCCTTCCCTCTTTTCCCTCGCATGGTCACTGGCCCGTGGACCCTGGTCCTGCGCATTAGTGCTGCGCGCAGCATCAAAGCCCTTTCTCCCGTTCTGTGCTGCTGATTGGTGGGCCTCGTCCGTTAGCGTGCATCCGCTTCCACGCCCGTGTTTGCCCTGCGTCGCTGACCAGCGGGCGCGGCCTCGTCGTGGCCCCGTTCGTCAGAGGCCAGCGCTCTAGCGCTCCGTCGCGAACTCCCCTGCCATGACCGCGCCGCTGGCTCGTCGACCCTGCTTGTCAGGCATTCGCGCCCGCGAGCCCGTCTGCTAGATCCGATCATGTCCGTTGTTTGGAGATCGGACGGCTGGCAAAACCTCATACCCCTTCCGTGATAGTTTTGTTAAAAAGACCCTCGGCTTTCTGAAAATCAACCTGTCGTCCCTAGGTTTCATGCGCAAGCACCTGTGTTTTTGCAGAAAGGCCCACTGACCTTTTAGTTTATCGCAGAATTAGACCTAGTTTTGTATTTTGAATTCCAAAACTTGTTTATTTCATATCTTTTCCATATGAACTTCAAATTGAGTGATTCCAATTGCAAAATGTTCATAAGATTATTCTCCATCCGTTGAAATTATAATCATTCACTGTCTGCATGTATTAATTTTAAGTCTAGACTATAGGTTAGTTTAAGTGATGGTTCATTCATTAATAGGAAAATAAAAGGAAAACCCTAATGGTAATTAGATGATTAACTTGGTGAGGTTAATATCAAGTAATACATTAACCCATCCCTGGTATAATTTTAGTAATTCATTAAGATAAATGAGGTTAAGTTATGTAATCCATTGAGACAAGCAGTACTTAGAGAACCCCAAACCCCTAAGTGTATTTGTTTACCCTAGAATCTAGATTTCACTCTGGTGTTTGTACTCTTTTATTGAACTTGTGTTCACTTGATTGCACATGTTTGATGTACTATTCCTTTATCATTACCCAAGCAGTCCGTTGTTCCTGAGTGTGTTGCCGAAGTCTTCCCTGAGCAACAACCTGGTGAATGCAAGTGTCCTCTAATCCATTATGTCCTACTTAATTTATAATTCAATGTTACTTAATTGAAACCTAAGGATTGAATAGTTTGTATTTACCTTGTCCTTGTTTACCTTTTGGGTTATTATGGTTAGCTTCATGCTAATGCTTTACTTTAATCAATGAACATGATGTGAAAATTTATGATACAATTATTTTATTCTGTATATGATGATGACCTTGTGATACCTTAGGGGACTCAGGCTATTTCCTGAGTACCTCTCCGTAAGGACCTGTTCGTTGACTGACCACTCGGGATAACAATACAACCATGAGGGTGGAATGAGACGCCCTTAATTGAATAATTAGAGGAAGTTTTAGGTGGCACTGAGGAGAGAAGACCACCGAACTGTCCGATGTGAAGTTCGGAGTGTCCCGTGTAAAAAGCCTGCGCGCCAACGGTCGCCTGCGGTGTCAGACCAACGGCTAGGCACACCGGACAGTGAACAGTGCACTGTCTGATATACCACTGGATTGTCCGGTGTGCCGCAGAGAGCACAACTTTTCTCCAACAGCTAGTTTTATGTTGGGGGCTATAAATACACACCCAACCGGCCATTCCATGGTGTGGAAGCCCAAGCAACATACTCAGGCATATAGTAGACATTTCCAAGTGCTCATACACTCAAGTGCTTAATAGAATCACTCGGTGATTAGCGTAGGTGCTTTGCGAAGTTCTTAGGTTAGTTAGACCGCTTTAGCGCTTGCTCTAGGTGAATCCTAGTTAGTTGAGTGAGTTTAGAAAAACCATACAACCCCTCGGCTCTTGCGCTAGTCGTTGTAATAGTACCGATTGGGGCGAGAGTCTTGCGTGACAGTGACAACCGCGATTGGGTCATGGCCGCCACTGTGTATAGGAGGGAACAAGGCCCGCGACATTTCGACTGGAAGCTTTATAGCACCTAGAGGGGGGTGAATAGGTGATCCTGTAAAAATCAAACACTAATAGCCACAAAACTTAGTTATAAGTGTTAGTACGGCTAAGTAGCTTAAACCGAGTTCTTGTGAACACAACAATCACAGAGAAAGCAACACAAGACACGCGATTTTTATCCCGTGGTTCGGCCAAGTAGCACTTGCCTACTTCCATGTTGTGGCGTCCCAATGGACAAGGGTTGCACTCAACCCCTTTCAAGTGATCCGATGATCAACTTGAATACCACGGTTTTTCCTTTAGAGTATTGTTCCCGTTTGCGAGGAATCTCCACAAATGGGAGTCTCTCGCCCTTACAATAGAGATCACAAAGAAAGCACGGAGTAAGGTTGGGAAGAGTAACACACACTAGACACAAATCCGCAGCACACACACGCACACAAGCCAAGACTTGATCTCGAAACGTAGCACAGTGAGTTCACGACTCAAACGGAGCTCAAATCACTAACACAGTCGATCAATTGCGCGGAGGCGGAGTGCGGGAGTCTTAGAATGCTTAGTGAATGCTTGGGTTACTCCTCCATGCGCCTAGGGGTCCCTTTTATAGTCCCAAGGCAGCTAGGAGCCATTGAAGATCAACATGGATGGCTATCCTTGCCTTCTGTCGAGTGGTGCACCGGACAGTCCAGTGCGCCACCGGAGGTCCTGTAGACGGTCCGGTGCTTGATCTCCTTCCAAATTTGGCATATCCGACTGTTGCTCCTCTGGGCTGATTGGTGCACTGGACACAGTCCGGTGCACACCGGACAGTCTGGTGCACCAGCTAACCGTTGGAGCAGTCCATTTGTCGCGCGAAGATTGCGTGGTCGACCGTGGCTCAGGCGACCGTTGGCTCACCGGACAGTCCGGTGATTTTTAGTCGTACGTCACCGTCGATTCCCGAGAGCAGCACTTTCATTGGAGACCAGCCTGGCGCACCGGACACTGTCCGGTGCACCACCGGACAGTCCGGTGTGCCAAGCCGAGCTGGAGTTTGCTGCACATAGCCAACTCTTTTTCCAATTGTTTTCTCATTGTATCTAGCACTTAGACAAAACACATTAGTACTCAAAACAATATACTAAGTCTAGAAACGTACCTTTTTCTTTGATTTGCACTTCTCACTTTACTTGGCACATAAGAACTTAATTAACCATGTTGGGCACTTAATCACCAAAACATTATTGAAATTGCCCAAGGGCACATTTCCCTTTCAATCTCCCCCTTTTTGGTGATTTATGCCAACACATCCAAAAGCAACCAAAAGAACTGCAACATCAAAGCAATTGAGGACCAAATTGTTTTTGCACAAGATTTGACATATTTGGATCATTCTTTGCCACCACTTGGTTTCTTTTTGTAAATCAAATCTTTTTTCCTATCTCTAAGTCAAACACACTTGTTTGGGCAAATCAAGAGATATTCCAATGGAAAAATTGATCTAGTACCAAAAAACTCCCCTTTTCCCATAATCAAAAATTCTCCCCCACAAGAGACCAAATTTTGCAATAAGAGTATTTTGGACAACTCAAAAGTTCTAACTCTATTGTTTTCAAAATTCCCCCCACAAGAGACCAAATTTTGCAATAAGAGTATTTTGGACAAATAAAAAGTTCTAACTCTATTGTTTTCAAAATTCACAAGTGGTAGCTGATCCATTTGCTTTGGCCTTAATTTCTCCCCCTTTGGTATTAAGCACCAAAACGGGATCATTCTTGGCCCTTTAATCCCATTGCCTCATCGAAAAGGTCAATTAAGAGCAAAAAAGGCAATGAGAGCATAAATATGAAATTGGAGGTGAGTACACTAATACCGGAGTGCAGTGGAAGTCTTTGCATTGTCCAAGTTCACCTTTCCCTTTCAATGCACTTTTGAGACTACATCAAGTATACTCAAACACAAAGGTTAGTCTCAAAGGGTCAAGTTGTAGCACATCTCCCCCTAAACATGTGCAACATTTGCATATGGACTTGTGAGGTCCGGGGAGGTCATGTACAACTTGAGCACCACAAATATACGACGAGTAATGTAAATGCTTCAAGGTAACATGATCAAAGGCATAAAACACATGTATGCTATAGATCAATCCAAGTTACGCGAATCTAAAACATTTAGCTCACTACGCAACCTGCAAAAAGTTTTCTCATCCAACGGCTTGGTTAAGATATCAGCTAGCTAGTTCTCTGTGCTAATATGAAAAATATCGATATCTCCCTTTTGCTGGTGATCCCTCAGGAAGTGATGCTGAATGTCTATGTGCTTATTGCGGCTGTGTTCAACAGGATTATCCACCAAGCGGATTGCACTCTCATTGTCACATAGGAGTGGGACTTTGCGCAGATTGTAGCCAAAGTCTCGGAGGGTTTGCCTCATCCAAAGTAGTTGCGTGCAACACTGTCCTGCGACAACATACTCGGCCTCAGCGGTGGATAGGGCAACGGATGTCTGTTTCTTGGAACTCCAGGACACCAGGGACCTTCCTAGAAATTGGCACGTCCCTGATGTACTCTTCCTATCTACCTTGCACCCGGCATAGTCGGAGTCTGCGTATCTAATTAAGTCAAAGGTAGACCCCTTAGGATACCAGATCCCGAAGCAAGGCGTGGCAACTAAATATCTAAGAATTCGCTTAATGGCCACAAGGTGACATTCTCTGGGGTCGGATTGATATCTAGCACACATGCATACGCTTAGCATAATGTCCGACCTACTAGCACATAAATAAAGTAATGACCCTATCATAGACCGGTATGCCTTTTCATCAACGGACTAACCTCCTTTGTTGAGGTCAACATGCCCGTCGGTTCCCATCGGTGTCTTCGCGGGCTTGGCGTCCTTCATCCCAAACCTCTTGAGAAGATCTTGAGTGTACTTCGTTTGGGAGAGGAAGGTGCCGTCCTTGAGTTGCTTCACTTGGAACCCAAGGAAGTAGGTCAACTCGCCCATCATCGACATCTCGAACTTTTGTGTCATCACCCTGCTAAACTCCTCACAAGACTTTTGATTAGTAGAATCAAATATTATGTCATCGACATAAATTTGGCACACAAAAAGATCACCATCACAAGTCTTAGTAAAAAGAGTGGGATCGACTTTCCCAACCTTGAAAGCATTAGCAATTAAGAAATCTCTAAGGCATTCATACCATGCTCTTGGGGCTTGCTTAAGTCCATAGAGCGCCTTAGAGAGCTTGAACACATGGTCGGGGTACCTGTCATCCTCAAAGCCAGGGGGTTGTTCCACATATACCTCCTCCTTTATTGGCCCATTGAGGAAAGCGCTCTTCACATCCATTTGAAACAACCTGAAAGAGTGGTGAGCGGCATAGGCTAATAAAATTCGAATAGACTCTAGCCTAGCCACAGGAGCAAATGTCTCCTCGAAATCCAAACCTGCGACTTGGGCATAACCTTTTGCCACAAGTTGAGCCTTGTTTCTTGTCACCACCCCGTGCTCGTCTTGCTTGTTGCGGAACACCCATTTGGTTCCCACAACATTTTGCTTTGGATGTGGCACCAGGCTCCAAACTTCATTTCTCTTCAAGTTGTTGAGCTCTTCCTGCATGGCCAACACCCAATCCGGATCCTGCAAGGCCACTTCTACCCTGAAAGGCTCAGACAAACGAGTAATGCTCACAGAAGTTAGCTAATCTTGAGCGAGTAGTTACTCCCTTGCTTATGTCACCCAGAATCTGGTCAACGAGGTGATGTCGTTGGATCGTCGCTCGGACTTGAGTTGGAGGAACCCGTGGTGCTTCTTTCTCCATCACTTGTTCTTCCTGTGCTCCCCCTTGATCCTGTCCCTCTTCTTGAGGTACCTGTTCACCGTCTTGAGTTGGAGGATGCACCATTTTGGAGGAAGATGGCTGATCTTGCTCTTGTTGTTCCTGTGGTTGCACATCACCTATCACTATCGTGCGCATTGCGGCCATTGGAACATCATCTTCATCTATGTCATCAAGATCAGATTGCTCTCTTGGAGAGCCATTAGTCTCATCAAATACAACATCGCTAGAGACTTCAACCAAACCTGATGATTTGTTGAAGACTCTATACGCCTTTTGTATTTGAGTCATACCCTAGTAAAAACCCTTCTACTGCCTTAGGAGCAAGTTTAGAATGTCTACTTTTCTTCATCAGAATGTAACATTTGCTCCCGAATACACGAAAGTAAGAAACGTTGGGTTTGTTACCAGTAAGGAGTTCATACGAGGTCTTCTTGAGAAGGCGATGTAGGTAGAGCCGGTTTATGGCGTGGCAAGCTGTGTTCACAGCTTCCGACCAAAACCGCTCGGGCGTCTTGAATTCTCCAAGCATCGTTCTCGCCATGTCGATAAGCGTCCTATTCTTCCTCTCTACCACACTGTTTTGCTGTGGTGTGTAGGGAGCGGAGAACTCGTGCTTGACGCCTTCTTCCTCAAGATACTCCTCCACTTGCAGATTCTTGAACTCGGACCCATTGTCGCTTCTTATCTTTTCACCTTGAGCTCAAATTCATTTTGAGCCCTCCTTAAAAAGCGCTTTAGGGTCCCTTGGGTTTCTGATTTATCCTGCAAAAAGTACACCCAAGTGAAGCGGGAAAAATCATCAACAATTACAAGACCATACTTACTTCCCCCGATGCTAAGGTAGGCAACGGGTCCAAAGAGGTCCATGTGAAGAAGCTCCAGTGGTCTTGATGTTGTCATCACATTCTTGCTGTGATGAGTGCTTCCCACCTGTTTCCCTGCCTGACAAGCTGCACAAGGTCTATCTTTCTCGAAACAAACATTGGTTAGTCCTAACACATGTTCTCCCTTTAGAAGTTTATGAAGGTTCTTCATCCCAACATGTGCTAGACGGTGATGCCACAGCCAGCCCATACTAGTCTTAGCTATTAAGCATGCATCTAGATCGGCCTCCTCTTTCGAAAAATCAACTAAGTAGAGTTTGCCGTCTAATACACCCTTAAAAGCTAATGAACCATCACTCCTTCTAAAGACAGATACATCAACATTTGTAAAAAGACAATTGTAACCCATGTGACACAATTAACTTACAGACAGAAGGTTGTAACCAAGCGACTCTACTAGAAATACATTTGATATGGAGTGCTCGTTGGTGATGGCTATCTTTCCCAAACCCTTGACCTTGCCTTGATTCCCATCTCCAAAGATAATCGTATCATGGGAATCCTTGTTCTTGACGTAGGAAGTGAACATCTTCTTCTCCCCCGTCATGTGGTTTGTGCATCCGCTGTCGATAATCCAGCTTGAGCCCCCGGATGCATAAACCTGCAAGGAATTTAAGCTTAGGTTTTAGGTACCCAACTCTTGTTGGGTCCTGCAAGGTTAGTCACAATAGTTTTTGGAACCCATATGCAAGTTTTATCTCCCTTGCATTTGGATCCCAGCTTTCTAGCCACTACTTTTGCATTCTTACATGAAAGAATAAAATAAGTGTTGCAAGCATGAAAAACAATAGTGGGTTCGTTGCACATTTTCCTAGGCATATGAGACACAACATTATTTCTCCTAGGCACGTGAGACACAACATGATTGCGCCTATGCCTATTTCTACTACAATCATAAGTAGAACTAGAAGCAATCATAGCATGATCATAGTCTCTATAAGCATTCCTAGAAAATTTTCTATCATAAATGTAGACATGACATTTTTGAGAACTACTAGCCATAGGGGCCTTCCCTTTCTCCTTGTTGAGAACGAGAGCCTTTTGGCTCGTTAAGTTCTTGGCTTCCTTTCGAAAACCAAGCCCATCCTTAATTGAGGGGTGCCTACCAACGGTGTAGGCATCCCTAGCAAATTTTAACTTATCAAAATCAATTTTGCAAGTCTTAAGTTGAGCATTAAGACTTGCTACCTCATCATTTAATTTAGTAATAGAAGCAATATGTTCATTACAGGCATCAACATCAAAATCCTTACATCTATTACAAATAACAACATGCTCTATACATGAACTAGATTTATTAACTTCCTCTAGCTTAGCGTTTAATTCATCATTTAAACTCCTTAAACTAGAAACAGATTCATGGCAAGCAGACAACTCAGAAGATAGCATTTCATTTCTTTTAATTTCTAGAGCAAGAGATTTTGAACACTACTAAATTTGTCATGCTCTTCATACAAAATATCTTCTTGCTTCTCTAGCAATCTATCTTTTTCATTTAGAGCATCAATTAATTCATTAATTTTCTCTACATTGGCTCTATCTAAACCTTTAAATAAACTAGTGTAATCTACTTCATCATCGGAGGAATCCTCATCACTAGTAGAGTACTTAGGACAATCTCGAACAGTTACCTTCTTCTCCTTGGCCATGAGGCAAGTGTGGCGTTCGTTGGGGAAGAGTGAGGATTTGTTGAAGGCTGAGGCAGCAAGTCCTTCGTCGTCAGAGTCAGAAGAGGAGTAGTCTGAGTCCCATTCCTTTCCAAGGTGCGCCTCGCCCTTTGCCTTCATGTAGTTCTTCTTTTTCTCCTTCTTCCCGCTCTTGTCTTGTCCCTGGTCATTATCATTATTGGGACAATTTGCAATAAAGTGACCAATCTTACCGCATTTAAAGCATGAACGCTTTCCCCTTGTTTTATTCTTGTTGGGGTACTCCTTGCGTCATAAGTGCGGTCTTGAAGCGCTTGATGATAAGCGCCATTTCATCTTCATTTAGCCTGGCAGCTTCTACTTGTGCCACCTTGCTTGGTAGCGCCTCCCTGCTGCTGGTTGCTTTGAGAGCAACGGGCTGTGGCTCATAGACGGGTAGTGGACCGTTGAGTGCATCGTCCACGTATCGAGCCTCCTTTACCATCATGCGCCCGCTCACGAATTTTCCGAGGATCTCTTCGGGCGTCATTTTGGTGTACCTGGGATTTTCACGAATAAGATTTACAAGATGGGGGTCAATTACAGTAAATGACCTGAGCATGAGTCGGACGATGTCATGATCTGTCCATCTTGTGCTTCCATAGCTTCTAATCTTGTTGACTAGGGTCTTGAGCCTGTTGTAGGTTTGTGTTGGCTCTTCTCCCCTGGTCATGGCAAATCTCCCTAGCTCGCCTTCCACCAGTTCCATTTTGGTGATCATTGTAGCATCATTTCCCTCATGTGAGATCTTGAGGGTGTCCCAGATTTGCTTGGTGTTGTCTAAGCCACTTACTTTATTATACTCGCCCTGCAAAGAGATGCTAACAACACAATAGTAGCTTGGGCATTCTTATGGATTTTCTCATTAATAATCACAGGGTTATCCATACTATCGAAATGCATTCCATTTTCCACTATTTCCCAAATGCTAGGATGGAGAGAAAATAGATGACTACGCATTTTATGACTCCAAAATGAGTAGTCCTCTCCATCAAAGTGTGGAGGTTTTCCTAGAGGAATAGAAAGTAAATGTGCATTCGAATTGTATGGCATGCGAGAACAGTCAAAAGAGTAGTTTTGATTAACCGTTCTCTTTTTCGACGAATAGTCGTCGTCGTCTCTTGGTGAAGAAGAACATGCATCGCTGTCGTAGTAGATGATCTTCTTGATGCGCCTCTTCTTCTTCCCGTCCTTCTTCTTGTGACTCGAGCCTGAGTCAGTGGGCTTGTCATCTCTTGGCTCGTTGAAGATGGACTCCTTCTCCTTGTCGTTGACCACCATCCCCTTTCCCTTAGGATCCATCTCTTCGGGTGGTTAGTTCCTTAGATGAAGAGTACGACTCTGATACCAATTGAGAGCACCTAGAGGGGGTGAATAGGTGATCCTGTAAAAATCAAACACTAATAGCCACAAAACTTAGTTATAAATGTTAGTACGGCTAAGTAGCTGAGAGCACCTAGAGGGGGGTGAATAGGTGATCCTGTAAAACTTAAAACTTAACACCACAAACTTGATTAAGAGTTAGAAAACTGAAATCAAGTGAGTAGAGAGGAGAGCTCTTGTGAATCACAATAGACACAATAAAGACAAGCACAAGAGACACGAGGATTTATCCCGTGGTTCGGCCAAGTACAAAACTTGCCTACTCCACGTTGTGGCGTCCCAATGGACGAGAGTTGCACTCAACTCCTCTCAAGTGATCCAATGATCAACTTGAATACCACGGTGTTCTTCTTTACTTTGCTCTTTTCCCATTTGCGAGGAATCTCCACAACTTGGAGTCTCTCGCCCTTACAATAAGAATCAATATTAAGCACAAGAGTAAGCGAGGGAAGTAACACACTCAAATCCACAGCAAATACACACACACAAGATCAAGACTTGAGCTCAAGACAATATCTCAAGGTTCTCACTAGAACAGAGCTCAAATCACTAAGAATGTCGAACAAGTGCGCAAGAATGAAGTGTGAGTGATCAAAAATGCTCAAGGAATGCTTGGTGTACTCCTCCATGTGCCTAGGGGTCCCTTTTATAGCCCCAAGGCAGCTAGGAGCCGTTGAGAGCATTCCAGGAAGGCAATTCTTGCCTTCTGTCACCTGGCGCACCGGACAGTCCGGTGCGGATTTCTTTCCTTCTTTGGCGAAGCCGACCGTTGGAGTTTCAAAGCCGTTGGCGCACCGGACGTTGTCCAGTGCACACCGGACAGTCCGGTGCCCCCTTCTGACGCACACCGGACAGTCCGGTGCCCCCTTCTGACCGTTGGCTCTGCCACGCGTCGCGCGCGGATTACGCGGCCGACCGTTGGCCGGGCCGACAGTTGGCTCACCGGACAGTCCGGTGCACCATCGGGCAGTCCAGTGATTTATAGCCGTACACCGCCGTCGAAGTCCCAAGAGCAGCCAGTTGACAGACGCCAGCCTGGCGCACCGGACACTGTCCGGTGCACCACCGGACAGTCCGGTGCACCCAGACCGAGCAGTCTTTTGGCTGTACACAGCCAACTTCTCCATAATTGTTTCTCCTGTTTCTAGCACTTAGACACAATACATTAGTCTTCAAAACAATGTACTAAGTCTAGAAACATACCTTTAATCTTGATTTGCACTTCTTGAGTCTTTGGCACAATTTAACACTTAGGCACTTGTGTTGGACACTTAATCACCAAAATACTTAGAAATGGCCCAAGGGCACATTTCCCTTTCAATCTCCCCCTTTTTGGTGATATATGCCAACACAATAAAAAGCAACTAAAAGAAGTGCAACATCAATGCAAATGAAAACTCAAATTTGTTTTGAATCAAATTTGGCATATTTGGATCATTCTTTGCCACCACTTGGTTTTGTTTTTGCAAATCAACTTCAATTTCCTGTCTCTAAGTCAAACGCACTTGTTGAGACATAAAGAGAGTTGTTCCAAGAGAAATTGATCAAGGATTTCAAAAACTCCCCCTTTTTCCCATAATCAACCATTCTCCCCACACGAGGCCAACTTTTGACAAAAGAGACAGTAAGAGATTTTTGACAAACCAAAAGCTCTATTCTACTATTTTCAAAATTCTCAAGTGGTAGCTGATCCATTTATTGCTTTGGCCTTATTTTCTCCCCCTTTGGCATCAAGCACCAAAACGGGATCAATCTTGGCCCTTAAACCTCATTGCCTCACCAAAATCTTCAATTAAGAGTAAAAAGGCAATAAGAGCATGAAGATGAACTTGGAGTTAGTTACTCTTTCATCGGAGTGCAGTGGAAGTCTTTCATGGTCCAAGTCCAACATTCCCTTTCAATCCACCTTTGAGACTGAATTAAGAACACTCAAGCACATGGTTAGTCTCAAAGGATCAAGTTGTAGCATAACTCCCCCTAAATATGTGCATCACTTGCAAATGGACTTATGAGGTCCGGGGAGTGCTTGTACAACTTGAGCACCATACATAAACAACAAAATGTATAAGGAACATGATCAAAGGCATAAAACACATGTATGCTATAAATCAATCCAGGTTCCGCGAATCTAAGACATTTAGCTCACTAAGCAACCTGCAAAAGGTCGACTCATCTAGAGGCTTGGTAAAGATATCGACTAGCTGGTTCTCGGTGCTAACATAAAACACTTCGATATCTCCCTTTTGCTGGTGGTCTCTCAAAAAGTGATGCCGGATGTCTATGTGCTTAGTGCGGCTGTGTTCAACAGGATTATCCGCCATGCGGATAGCACTCTCATTATCACATAGGAGTGGGACTTTGCTCAGATTGTAGCCAAAGTCCCTGAGGGTTTGCCTCATCCAAAGTAGTTGCGCGCAACACTATCCTGCGGCAACATACTCGTTCTCAGCGGTGGATAGGGCAACGGAAGTTTGTTTCTTAGAACTCCACGACACCAGGGACCTTCCTAAGAATTGACACGTCCCCGATGTACTCTTCCTATCGACCTTACATCCAGCATAGTCGGAGTCTGAATATCCAATCGAGTCAAAGGTAGACCCCTTTGGATACCAGATCCCGAAGCAAGGCGTAGCGACTAAATATCTAAGAATTCGCTTCACAGCCACTAAGTGACACTTCCTTGGATCGGATTGAAATCTAGCACACATGAATACGCTAAGCATAATATCCGGTCTACTAGCACATAAATAAAGTAAGGACCCTATCATACACCGGTATGCCTTTTGATCAACGGACTTACCTCCTTTGTTGAGGTCGGTGTGTCCGTCGGTTCCCATTGGAGTCTTTGAGGGCTTGGCGTCCTTCATCCCAAACCGCTTGATCAAGTCTTGCATGTACTTCGTTTGGGAGATGAAGGTCCCCTCCTTGAGTTGCTTCACTTGGAACCCAAGGAAATAGCTTAACTCGCCCATCATCGACATCTCAAACTTTTGAGTCATCACCCTGCTAAATTCTTCACAAGACTTTTGGTTAGTAGAGCCAAATATTATGTCATCGACATAAATTTGGCACACAAAAAGATCACCATCACAAGTCTTAGTGAATAACGTTGGATCGGCTTTCCCAACCTTGAAAGCATTAGCAATTAAAAAGTCTCTAAGGCATTCATACCATGCTCTTGGGGCTTGCTTAAGTCCATAGAGCGCCTTAGAGAGCTTACACACGTGGTCGGGGTACCGTTCATCCTCAAAGCCAGGGGGTTGCTCCACGTACACCTCCTCCTTGATTGGCCCGTTGAGGAAAGCGCTCTTCACATCCATTTGGAACAACCTGAAGGAATGGTGAGTAGCATAGGCTAACAATATGCGAATTAACTCTAGCCTAGCCACAGGAGCAAAAGTCTCCTCAAAGTCCAAACCTGTGACTTGGGCATAACCTTTTGCCACAAGTCGTGCCTTGTTCCTTGTCACCACCCCATGCTCGTCTTGTTTGTTGCGGAACACCCACTTGGTTCCCACAACGTTTTGCTTAGGACGAGGCACCAGTGTCCAAACTTCATTTCTCTTGAAGTTGTTGAGCTCCTCTTGCATGGCCAACACCCAGTCCGGATCTAGCAAGGCCTCTTCTACCCTGAAAGGCTCAATAGAAGAGACAAAGGAGTAATGCTCACAGAAATTAACTAATCTAGAACGAGTAGTTACTCCCTTGCTTATATCACCCAAAATCTGGTCGACGGGATGATCCCTTTGAATCGTCGCGCGAACTTGGGTTGGAGGTGTCGGTTGCGCTTCTTCCTCCATTAAATGACCGTCTTGTGCCCCCCTTGATCACACGCCTCCTTTTGATGAACCTGTTCATCTTCTTGAGTTGGGGGATGCACCGTTGTTGAGGAAGAAGGTTGATCTTGCTCCTTTTGTTCCAGTGGCCTCACATCTCCAATCGCCATGGTGCGCATTGCGGCCGTTGGAACGTCTTCTTCATCTACATCATCAAGATCAACAACTTGCTCTCTTGGAGAGCCATTAGTCTCATCAAATACAATGTCGCTAGAGACTTCAACCAACCCCGATGATTTGTTGAAGACCCTATACGCCTTTGTATTTGAGTCATAACCTAACAAAAACCCTTCTACAGCTTTGGGAGCAAACTTAGAATTCCTACCTTTCTTCACTAGAATGTAACATTTGCTCCCAAATACACGAAAGTAAGACACATTGGGTTTGTTACCGGTTAGAAGCTCATATGAAGTCTTCTTGAGGAGGCGATGAAGATAGACTCGGTTTATGGCGTGGCAAGCCGTGCTCACGGCTTCCGTCCAAAACCGTTTGGGCGTCTTGAATTCACCAAGCATCGTCCTCGCCATGTCTAGTAGCGTCCTGTTCTTCCTCTCTACTACACCATTTTGCTGTGGTGTGTAGGGAGCGGAGAACTCGTGCTTGATTCCTTCCTCCTCAAGATACTCCTCCACTTGAAGGTTCTTGAACTCGGACCCATTGTCGCTCCTTATCTTCTTCACCTTGAGCTCAAACTCATTTTGGGCTCTCCTTAGGAAGCGCTTGAGGGTCCCTTGGGTTTCAGATTTATCCTGCAAAAAGAATACTGTTGAAACTTGCTCTCAGTAGCAAGGAGGCCAACAAGGATGAACAGTGGTGACAACAGGGATACGTGCTCGGGGGCAAATAGCTCTGTTAATGTCTAGCCTCTCACGGGCACTGTGCGGGGGTATTTATAGGTATCTGAGTGCCCAGCGCCTCGTGTTAAGGACGCATGTGCCCTCGGACACCTAGTTTATCCCCAGAATATTCCCATAAAGCAGGGTTACAAGCTGTACTTACAAGAATGCCTTTACAAACTAGGCCCGTAACACAACGGCGGTCACGCGGGGCCCGTTACAATGGGCCAGATCACACGTGGGCCTCAGAGCAGGACGAGGCCGTGCTGCGGGGAGACGTCACCGCAGGCCTTCGTCTGGTGCTGAATGAAGCGAAGGGTGTCCCTGCCCGTTTTGTCTTCGTCAAACCAGCGACTGCAGCGAAAGGCGACGAGCGAAGGGTGGCGTCTTTGCCTTCGCCCCAACATTTGCCCTCCGAGGGACCAGTTCGACAAAGTCACCTGGTGCCGAAGACGTCGCTAGATGGCGGAGACGCTGCCCTCGCTCGAAGTGGTTCCGCGGGGGTTTTCGATGTGACCGTTGATGGACGGCGTACTGTTGGATTGCGGGTTTCCCGAAGCGCCGCGCTCTGTCGGATTGCGGGTTTCCCGAAGAGCCGCGCCCTGCCTATAAAAAGGGGGCAGGGGTCGGTGCTTTTTGAACTTTGCCTTCCGCGCACCGTGAAAACCCTAGCCGCCCGCCGATTTGCTGCTCGTCTGCCCGCCGTGCTCTTGATCGCCGGAGATCTGGCTCGAGTGAAGCAGACCGCCCGCCGCCGCCGACGGTACGTAGCAATGCCGTCCTCTTCTTCTTCCGCCGACACCACGCCGCCGGCGGCCGCCTCGTCTGAGGAGACGTTGAGTAGCTTGGTGGTGGAGGAGTTGCGCGCCGGCGACTCTGTTGATTTCGGTGTGTCACGGATGACGTCAGCCCGCGTTGAAGATATGCAGCGGTTGGGCTACTTTGGCGGCGGAGTTGCTCGCGCTCCAGGGACGGAGGAAGTCCCCGAGCCGGAGGGTGAGTTGGTCGTTTTCGAGGCGTTCTTCGCCGCCGGTCTCTGCTTACCTGCGCACCGGTTTGTTGGCGAAGTCCTGCGTAGATTCAACGTTCAAATACATCAGCTGACACCGAATGCCATGGTGGCGCTGGCGAAGTATGTCTGGGCGACGACTTCGTACGGCGGACAGCCGTCGGTTGAAGTTTTTGCGAAGAATTATTGTTTGCATTGGCAGAAGAGGATGGTTGGGGACGGAGTTGCCCAGTTTGGGTCATGCACATTCACGCCGAAGACCGGCAAGACCACAATGCCAGTAGTGGAGTTGGTTTCGTGCGCCCGCAACAAGTGGGGCAATTGGAATGAATTTTGGTTTTACGTTGCTGAGGGTGCTGTTGAAGGCCATGAGGGACTCCCCGTGTCTGAGATGTGTTCTCATTATTACTCTGCGTATCCGCCCTTTGAAGTGGCAGAAGAGGATGCAGACGAAGGGGCCCTTCGGTGCGCCGCCGGTCAGAGCAGTGGGCGTGATTTAGTTGAAGAGTTCGTGGCGTACGGGGTCTGGCCCTTGGCGCACGGCTGGGCGTTGGGCGAAGTGTGCCCTCGCCAGATGCCTTTTCACGGAGGAAGGGTGGTGCGAAGTCCTGCCTTCGCACTGAATTTGCGAAACCGCGACCCGGCCGCCTTTGTGCGTGATGAGGAGGACCTGGCGGTGCGGCTCGTGGGACGTTACGTGCCGAGGACGGAAGGCCAGCGCAGCTTTGATATCCGCGGGTCAAATGACCGTTTGAACAGGGTCTTCGAATTAAATCAATTGCCGTACGACGGCTATCCCGGTCAAGACGAAGCGGACCGCCGTGGGAAGAAACCGGCGGTGGAGACTGGAGACGACCCTGCACCGGCGGCCGCCCCTTCCTCGAAAAAGAGAAAATTAGGTACTGTGATGGGAGGACTTGGGGTGTCTGACAGTTTTGCTAGAGAATTGATGAGGACGTGTGCGGCCCCGGGGGAAAGGATGTCTTCGCCCGAGCTCCGGGAGTCTTCAGCTCGGATGCTGAGGGTTACCGGGGGCTGCTGGCCTAGAAATGTTCCTATCCCCTGCGCGGCTGAGGAGGACTGTTTTACATCTCGTATGGTTCATCGGTGGAGAGTGTTTCCTTACGGGCGAAATATCGGTGCTGTTGTGTGGGCAGTGATGGACAAGGATCGCCAAGGTGCGGCGCAAAAACGCCAGGCGACTGTCCGGCTGCATGAAGCTAGGCCGAAGAGGCCACGGGGGGCTCCGAAGGCTGCGGCCTCCGGCGGAGGCAAGCCGCCGCTGGCGGCGAAGGCGGGCGCCGCTGCACCTAGCAAGGCGCCGAAGGCGACGGCGGGCGCCGGAGTCTCCAAGTCGATGAGGGTGGTGCCGCCGGCCAGCAGAGTGGCGGAGGCTTCGAAGGCGGCCCAAGCGTTGCCGTTGTCGGGCAAGCGCGTTGCCGACTTCGGCACCGATATTACTGTGGACGACTATCTTGGTGGTAAGTCGCTGGCCTATTATTGTTATATATTTTTTTTTAATTCGAAGATGCGTTGCAGGGTCGGACGAGGGCCAGCTTGCTATGGTTGCGCCTGGCGCGGAGATCGCGACGGCGGCCATAGTGCCGAAGGCGAGGGGTGAGGCCCTTGACGCCGGAGGCGAGGTGTCGGCCCTCGCCGTGGTCAGGGACGAGGCGGGCGTAGCGACCCGCCGGCTGAAGGGAGTGACGGAGGCGCTGAGTCAGGCGACGGAGGCGCTGAGTCAGGTCCGTTGAGCTATACTCTCTCCCCCACCTCTTTTGGGGCAACGGCCTTACGTACTGCGTCGCGGCTCTGCAGGTGGCTGACTTCGCCAGCCGTACTGCGTCGGGGGCCCTCACGGCGGCTGTGTCTGCCGAAGTCGAGAGACTTCGGACACAACATGCTGACGCTGTTCGTGAGAAGTCGGCCTCCGACAGCAAGTGTCGTAAGCTGACGGACAGGATGGCCGCCCTGGAGAGGGAGAAGGCTGACCTCCGGCGCCAACTGGCGGCGGAGAGGAGGGAAGCTAACGAGGCCGTCGCCAAGGGGCAGGCTGCGCAGGCGGAGGCCAAGCTGGCGCGGGCGGAGGGCAATCTTGCCAAGGAGCTCGCCGAACATCTGCAAGAGCGGCTCACCGCCTTGGAGAGCCGCGCTAAGGAGGCCGAGGCCGCAATGCATGCGGAGGCCGAACGGACGCGCACGCAGCTTATGGATACATATCGTGAGCTGGGTGCGCGGACCGGTGACTTCGAAGTGCCGGACCGAGAGCCCGGCCTTCACTGTCTGCAGTGGGTGCAGGAGGAGCTGCTGGAACTTCCAGCCGTCGTGGGGGGGGTTGATGTCATACGCCTCCCTGGTCACCTGCGAGGGGGCGATGAACACGCTCTCCCGCGAAGGGTGCCGGCACTTCGAGGCCTTCGACCAGGCGGATGAAGATTTTGATCGAGATATCTATAAGGTCGAAGACCCCGTAGTGAAGGAATCCGCCGGGGCCCTCTATGACCGGATGTGGGGTCTGCACGGTCGTGAGGTGGTCAGGGAGCGGGCCGAGGCTGCGAGGGCTCAGGTAACATCGTTTGTTTGGCGTTTGCTGTATGCGGGCTGTGCGTGTGTTTGCTGAATCTGTGTGTCTTGTCCTATGCGGAGCGCGGCGAGCGGGTGGACGACTTCGGGGCTCTGAACAGCGCGCTGCCAGACCCGGAGCTGACCCTCGCGGAGGCTGTGACTGGGGTCGCCCTGGAGCCAACCCCGGAGACCGCAGCGACCGCGACGGCTGCCCCCGCATCCGCTGTGGCCGGGGAAGACCTGCCCCCGAAGGTGGTCGAAGGCGCCCCTGATGCCCCCGCAGCTGCTGTGCTGAGTGCTGAAGATCCCGCGGCGGAAACAACGGCGGAGGCAGCGGCGGAGGCAGCGGCGGAGGCTCCCGCAGCGTCAGGGCCGTCGCAGGTGGCGTAGTGGTTGTTTAGGGTTGGGGAATTTTTGGATGCTGTGCTGAATTTTGGTTGCTGCGCAGGTTCAAGATTTTGGGCCTGCGCACGCAACCGCTGCTACTGAGTTTTTGGCGGCTTCGACCGCGGAAGGTGGGAATGAATATGGTGGGTTTGCATCTGAGTTTTTTGATTTTACCGACTCCGGGAGCTCGGTCGAGTGGACTAAGGAGTCGTCGGAGGAGGACTTGGATTATTTTGCGGCTTTGGACGTGGCTGCGGCGGAGGCTTCGCCACACGCCGCGGACGCGCCGGACGTGCCAGGCCCTAGCACCGGGCGCCGCCGACGAAGGGCGGTTGCAAAACGTAGGGTTAGCGCGGAGGAGGGGGCTCGGCTTCGTGTGAGTAGGGTTGGTCGGCAGGAACTGTTGTCTTTGCCGGCCGCCGCGAGCACAGGGGAAGGGGAACTGCGAAGTCTTTTTGCGGGTGAGGAGCTTAGGATAATGTTATTTAATTATAGGGAGATGGGGATTATTCCTAAGGTGGAGCCGATGTAGAGTGTGGTGCCCTCGCTTGTATATGTGTAAAGGGTTGTAAGATGAAGTTGTGTGCCCTCGCGTGCCTGTGCCTGCGAGGGCGCTGTGTACTTGGTGTGGCATGGTTGGCTATGCTGTGCTGGTGTGATTATAGTCGATCTTAGCGCGGATGGTTTGATGCTGTCGCTTCTGCTTTTGTTGTATTAGTTTGACCGCGCCCTGAGGCGGCTTCTGCGCGGAGTCTTTGTGAGAGACATCGGAATTTCTCACACTTGTTGTGCTAAGTCCGGCTGCACCCTTAGGCGACTTCTGCGCGGATGGTTTTCGCGATAGACGTCGGAATTTTTCGCACTTGTTGTGCTAAGTCCGGCTGCACCCTTAGGCGACTTCTGCGCGGATGGTCTTCGCGATAGACGTCGGAATTTTTCGCACTTGTTGTGCTGAGTCCGGCTGCACCCTTAGGCGACTTCTGCGCGGATAGTCTTCGCGATAGACGTCGGAATTTTTCGCACTTGTTGTGCTAAGTCCGGTTGCACCCTTAGGCGACTTCTGCGCGGATAGTCTTCGCGATAGACGTTGGAATTTTTCGCACTTGTTGTGCTGAGTCCGGCTGCACCCTTAGGCGACTTCTGCGCGGATAGTCTTCGCGATAGACGTCGGAATTTTTCGCACTTGTTGTGCTAAGTCCGGCTGCACCCTTAGGCGACTTCTGCGCGGATAGTCTTCGCGATAGACATCGGAATTTTTCGCACTTGTTGTGCTGAGTCCGGCTGCACCCTTAGGCGACTTCTGCGCGGATAGTCTTCGCGATAGACATCGGAATTTTTTCGCACTTGTTGTGCTAGTCCGGCTGCACCCTTAGGCGACTTCTGCGCGGACTTGTCGCACGCGAGGGTGGCTAGCGCTTAGCCTCGCGGTGACTTCGAATTGGTCGAATGCCGAAGACCGGTGTCGCGGTCTTTTTTCGACACATGTTTTTGCGGGGGATTTTTCTCACATATATTACATGGCTCCGCCTCGTTAAAAACCTCACCCCCCGGGAGGAAAAGAGTGCGGGCCGGTACAAGAGTGTTTGCGGTGAATTACAAGGGCGAAATCAGCCCTAAGTGGATCAAACAAAAAATTTGCGAAGGTTGTCGATGTTCCAGGAGTGCTCCAGGTCCTCGCCATTTGGCGTTGTGAGCCTGTAGGCGCTGGGGGAAGCTTTTGTTTTGACTATGAAGGGGCCCTCCCACTTGGGCTCCAACTTGCCCTTGGACTCCATCCGAGCTGTTCGGATGAGTACGAGGTCCCCCTCGCTGAACTCCCTCGGGATGACTGCGTGGTCGCGCCATGCTTTGGTCTGGGCTTGGTATTTGTTTAGGGCCTGTAGGGCGAAGACCCGGTCTCCGTCAATGAGATCTTTTGAGGTTGGCTCGTCCACGTCAGGGACGGCTGACGGAACTGTACGCGGGGACCCATGCTTTATTTCTTGCGGGGTCATTGCCTCCGATCCGTATAGAAGGCGGAAAGGAGTGAACCCGGTCGCCCTGCACTCAGTTGTGTTTAGCGCCCAGACTGCTTCCGGTAACAAATCGGTCCATCTGCCTTTTTTTCATCGAGGAGCATCTTCTTGACAGCTGTGAAGATTTTCCCATTGGCACGCTCCACGACCCCGTTGGACTGCGGATGATAGACTGAAGCGAAGGCAAGCTTGGTGCCGATGGAGAAACAAAAATCCTTGAAATCTTGGCTGTCAAACTGCTTGTCGTTGTCAACTGTTAGCTCGGACGGTACTCCGAAGCGGCAAACAATGTTCTGCCAAAAGAATTTTTGGGCAGTCTTTGATGTGATTGTGGAAACAGCCCTCGCTTCAATCCATTTGGTGAAGTATTCGACGGCTACGAAGGCGAACTTAAGGTTCCCCTGAGCGGTGGGCAGGGGCCCGACAATGTCTAGGCCCCAGCGCTGGAGAGGCCATGTATGGGCGATCAGCTTTGTATATTGCGAGGGGTTGCCTGACCGAGGAGAGAACTTCTGGCAGGCTTCGCAGGACCTTGTGACTCGATTTGCGGCGCAGATCATTGCAGGCCAGTAAAACCCTTGTCGGATCACCTTGGCTGCCAGGGCCCTTGGCCCTGCGTGCGAGCCGCACATGCCACTGTGGACTTCGCGTAGGATCTGCATGACTTCGGTTTCGGTGACGCATTTGAGCATTGGCTGACTGACCCCTTTCTTGTATAGTTGGCCCTCGATCAGAGCGAAGTCCCGGCTTCGATGTCTGAGGCGCTTTGCCTCACTGACGTCGGCTGGATGATAGTACCCCTGTAGGAACAGGGTTATTGGTGCCCTCCAGTCTTCGGTCATGATTAGGTTGACTATACGGTGGCCCTCGCTATCATTAGTTATCTGGAGCCCTTCGGGGCTCCGGACGGCTGGAGTGCCGATGGTGTGGAAAAACACGTCGGAGGGCAGGGGCTCGCCCCTGGCGGCGGCCTTGGCTAAGGCATCGGCCTCCTCGTTCCTGGCCCTATCCACATGCTGCAGGGTGAATCCCTTGAATTGTCTCTCGAGACTTCGGATAGCCGCGAGGTATTGCATGAGGGCGGGGTCTTTTGCTGCATAGTCTTTCTCGACCTGTCCGGCAACTATCTTGGAGTCTGTCTTGATGATACATGTGGTGACTCCGAGGGCCCTTAGCTTGCGGAGGCCGAGGATAACCGCTTCATACTCTGCTATATTGTTTGTACATTTGTCGGATTCCAGAGCGAAGTTGAGGCGTGCTGCATATCTGTGTTTGACTCCGGCTGGTGAGGTGACGACTGCAGCGACGCCTGCCCCCGCATGGCACCATGCACCGTCGCAATGGATGGTCCAGATCTTCTCTGTGGACGGGTCCGGCTATGTTGCTGGCCCAGTCCAGTCGACGACGAAGTCTGCCAGGACTTGCGACTTGATGGCTGTCCTGGGCTCGAAGCTGATGTGGTAGCCGGAGAGTTCGGCTGCCCACTTGGCAATCCTCACCGATGCCTCCGGGTTTCTGAATAGTTCGTCGAGCCCTCTGTCAGAGGTGACTCGGACCTTGAATGCTTCAAAGTAATGGCGCAGTTTGCGCGAGGACATGACAACTGCGTAGGCGATCTTCTCCAGCTCTGTCATGTTGCATTTGGACGGTGTCAGGACTTCGGAGACATAGTAAACAGGGCACTGTCTGACTGCGCCTTCGACTGACTGCTCCTGCACTAGTGCCACGCTGACCGCGTGCGGCGAAGCCGCGACATAGAGCAATAGGGGGAGCGAGGAGTCGGGGCTGGTGAGGATGGCCAGCTCCGACAGGTACTGTTTGAGTGAGGCGAAGGCCGCTGCTTGCTCCGGTCCCCAGGCGAAGTCTTTCGCGCCGCGGAGTGTTTTGAGGAAGGGGAGACTTCGCTCGGCGGACCTGGAGATGAATCTGTTGAGAGCGGCCAGTCTGCCTGTCAGACGCTGGACGTCCCTGACGGACTGAGGAGGCGACATGTCGACGATGGCCTGGATCTTGGTTGGGTTGGCCTCGATGCCGCGGTGTGACACCAGGTAACCCAATATCTTGCCCTGGCGAACACCGAAGACGCACTTTTCCGGGTTCAGGCGGAGTCGTGCATCTCGCATGTTCGCGAATGTCTCGGCGAGGTCGGCGAGGTGGTCCTCCTTATTCTTGCTGGCGACGACGATGTCGTCCACATATGTAAATATGTTTCTACCGACCTGCCCTTCGAGTACTGTTCTGGTGAGTCTGGAGAAAGTGGACCCCGCATTCTTGAGTCCCTCCGGCATCCTGATGAAGCAATAAGTGCCGAAGGGTGTTATAAAGCTGGTGCTAGCCTTGTCTTCCTCCTTCATGTATATCTGGTGATAGCCGGAGAAGCAGTCGAGGAGTGACATGACCTCGCATCCGGCCACGCTATCGACTATTTTGTCGATCCGCGGCAACGGGAAATTGTCCTTCGGGCAGGCCTTATTGAGACTGGTGAAGTCTATGCACATTCGCCATTTCCCGCTTTTTTTCTGCACCATTACGACATTGGAGAGCCACGTGGGGTAAGCCACTGGCTCGATGAATTTAGCTTCTAGGAGGCGGTGCACTTCCGCCTTGGCGGCCTCTGTCTTTTCGTCGGACATTTTGCGGAGCCTTTGCTTTTTTGGTCGCACCGAAGGGTCAATTCCCAAGCTGTGCTCAATTATGGATCGGCTGACTCCGACCAGGTCTAGGGCGGACCAGGCGAAGACATCTTTATTCTTGGCCAGGCAGCAGAGAAGCTTCTCTTCTTCATGTGACGTAAGGTCTTCGCTGATAGTGACTGTCTGCTTGGGCGTGGCCTGATCAAGGGGAACAGTCTTGGTTCCGTCTTGGCTCTGCAACTGTGCCTTCTCGTGCTGCTTGTCGGTTGGGCTGGCGGGCGCGGGGACCTCGCGCTGGGTCGTGAGGCAGTATACGTTCCTCTGACCAGGCACGAAGTCCCGCTCTATGTTGCGCGCCGTCTGCTGGTTGCCGTAGATCGTGATAGCGCCTAGCGGACCTGGTATCTTCATACATAGGTACAGTCCGTGGATGGCAGCTTCGAACTTATTGATGGAGCCCCGGCCCATGATGGCGTTGTACGGATATACCATGTCGACAATGTCGAAGGTTACTTGCTCACTTCGGGCATTGGGTGCTACACCGAAGGAGAGGGGAAGCTCTATTTTGCCAACAGGAAAGGTGCCCTTGCCGCCGAAGCCATACAACGGATTGTCCGAAGGCTTGAGCAGACTGTGGCTTATACCCATGCGGTCGAAGGCGTGGAGGAAGATGATGTCCGCCTGGCTGCTGTTGTCGACTAGGACTTTGTGTAGGTCCCAGCCTGCCACGCTGCAATTGATGACCATAGCGTCGATGTGGGGGGCGCTGCGCAGGTCGACGTCTCGTGCATCGAAGGTTAGCGGTATGTGGGACCACTTCGTCTGCACGACTGGGCCGGTGACCGCGACATGGTTGATGCTGCGGTAGTGGTCCCGCTTCTGCCGCTTGGTGTCGAAATCAGTGCTGGACCCCCTGTTATCATGTGAATGACTCCGCGATATGGTTGATCGGCGAAGTCTTCCTGCTTTGGGGCATGGGGGATGTTTTGGTGTTGCTGGTGTGGTGGTGGGGGTGGAGGAGGTACGATTTGTACTTCCTGATGGTGTTGGTAAGCGTGGTGCGGTGGATGCGGAGCGGGAGCGTGGATATATGGTGGGGGGGTGGCTGGTAATTATGCGCGACAATTCTGGGATTGTCGGCTGGCTGCGCCCGCGCCATTCTGTCTCTGGTGGCCTTCGTTTCGGGGCAGTCTTTGGTTTGGTGGGCGCAGTCTTCGCCGTGGAAAAGGCAGTAGAACCGGCGCGGCGGCTGCGCGCGCCCTCGGCCCCTGCCACGAGTTTCGTTTCCGCGGCCTTGGGGGGGGGTATTCCTGGCGACGAGGGGGGTCAGCAGCAGGCTGCTGGTTTGCGAAGTTATGCACTTGCTGTTGACTGCGGCCATCTCGGCCGGAGTCTGGTTGCGGAGTCCTCGTCCATGTGCGGCTGGACTGCGGGGCATCTTTGGGCTTCCGCTGTGACTCAACTTTGCGCTGGTGGAGCTCTTCGGATTTGGCATATTTTTCAAAGAGCTGATATAGCTCCTGAAGGTTCTTGGGTGGATCTCTGATACAGTGGCTGTAGAGGACGCCGGCCCGAAGGCCACTGATGGCGTAGTGGATAGCGATCTGATCATCGACGGAGGGCAGCTGTGACTTGAGCGTTAAGAATTTGCGGTAATACTCCCACAGAGTCTCCTTTTCCAGCTGTTTGCAAAGCGAGAGCTCGGCCAAAGCGTCGGTGTCTGGGCGGTACCCTTGGAAGTTGAGAAGGAACTTGTCCCTGAGACTTCTCCACGAATCAATGGACAGCGGAGGCAATCTGGTGAACCAGGTGAGTGCTGGGCCCTCTAGGGCGATGATGAAAGACTTCGCCATTGTGGCGTCGTCCCCTCCGGCGGATGCAACGGCGACTTGATAACTCATTATGTATTGCGCCGGATCGGTGCTGCCGTTGTACTTGGGATATGCCCCTGCTCGGAAGTTAGCTGGCCAAGGCGTCACTTGCAGGTGTGGCGCCAGGGGACTTCGCTCATCGAGGTAGTTGACCCCTTGGAATGGCGCGCCGTGCTGGAAGGCGTAGTCATGTTGGGGGAAACGCGGGTTCTCCGGCTGCGCCCGGTGTTGCAGGGGTGGGCCATGCTGCAGGCCGAGGTGGCCTTCGCGCGTGTCCTCCGGTTGCGCGCGCTGCTGGAGGGGTGGCTCTTGCTGTAGACCGAGGTGGCCTTCGCGCTGCATCAGCGCGATCTCGCGCTCGAGGTCTTGGGCCTTCTGCTCCTCGTCGCGTATCATCTGCCGCACCTTGGCTAGTGCGGACACACGTTGGCGCTTGGCTTCCAGTATCTCTTTCTGCCTCTGGAGATTGCGGTTCTTGAGGCGCAGGGCGCGCAGCTGTAACTGTTCTTCTGTTGAGACACCGAGGACCTCGCCGTCCTCGGTGAGATCCACGCCCTCCACTGGGGCGAAGCCTGGGGGCGGCTGCGATTGTCCTTCGGGCCCCCGCAGGTGCGGAAGGTGTCGTCTTCGCAGGTGCGGGGAATGTTGTCTTCAGTGGGCTCTTGGTGGGTGGATTGGGTGAGGGCGAGGGCCTTGCCCTTTCTTGCGGCCAGCAGTGCTGCCTTCGCAGCCTCGTCAGCCTTCGGGTTAGCTCTCTTGGGTGCCATCGCGGGTGGTCTTGTCGTGGCACAAACGGTGGGCGCCAAATGTTGGAACTTGCTCTCAGTAGCAAGGAGGCCAACAAGGATGAACAGTGGTGACAACAGGGATACGTGCTCGGGGGCAAATAGCTCTGTTAATGTCTAGCCTCTCACGGGCACTGTGCGGGGGTATTTATAGGTATCTGAGTGCCCAGCGCCTCGTGTTAAGGACGCATGTGCCCTCGGACACCTAGTTTATCCCCAGAATATTCCCATAAAGCAGGGTTACAAGCTGTACTTACAAGAATGCCTTTACAAACTAGGCCCGTAACACAACGACGGTCACGCGGGGCCCGTTACAATGGGCCAGATCACACGTGGGCCTCAGAGCAGGACGAGGCCGTGCTGCGGGGAGACGTCACCGCAGGCCTTCGTCTGGTGCTGAATGAAGCGAAGGGTGTCCCTGCCCGTTTTGTCTTCGTCAAACCAGCGACTGCAGCGAAAGGCGACGAGCGAAGGGTGGCGTCTTTGCCTTCGCCCCAACAAATACCCAAGTGAAGCGGGAAAAATCATCAACTATAACAAGACCATACTTACTTCCTCCTATGCTTAGATAGGCAACGGGTCCGAAGAGATCTATATGAAGTAACTCCAGGAGTCTTGATGTTGTCATCACATTTTTGGCATGATGAGAGCTTCCCACCTGTTTACCTGCTTGACAAGCTGCACAAGGTCTATCTTTTTCGAAAGTTACATTAGTTAGACCTATCATGTGTTCTCCCTTTAGAAGCTTGTGAAGGTTCTTCATCCCCACATGTGCTAAACGGTGATGCCACAGCCAGCCCATGCTAGTCTTAGCAATTAAGCATGCATCTAGACCGGCCTCCTCTTTTGCAAAATCAACTAAATAAAGTTTGTCGTCTAGTACACCCTTAAAAGCTAATGAACCATCACTTCTTCTAAAGACAGACACATCTACATTGGTGAATAAACAGTTATATCCCATATTACAAAGTTGACTTACAGACAACAAGTTATATCCAAGCGACTCAACTAAGAACACATTAGAAATAGAGTGCTCGGATGAAATAGCAATTTTTCCTAACCCTTTCACCTTGCCTTGGTTCCCATCACCGAATATAATTGAATCTTGGGGATCCTTGTTCTTGACATAGGAAGAGAACATTCTCTTTTCCCCCGTCATGTGGTTTGTGCATCCGCTGTCGATAATCCAGCTTGAGCCCCCGGATGCATAAACCTGCAAGGAAAATTTAGGCTTGGGTCTTAGGTACCCAACTCATGTTGGGTCCTACAAGGTTAGTTACAATAGTCTTAGGGACCCAAATGCAAGTCTTGTCTCCCTTACATTTGGCCCCTAATTTCCTAGCAATTACCTTCTGATCCTTTCTACAAATAGCAAAGGGAGCATTACAAGCATAATAAATTGTAGAAGGTTCGTTCATTACTTTCCTAGGAACATGAACAATATTTCTTCTAGGCCTATGATGAACAACATTTTTCCTAGCCAAACTTCTATCATACATCATAGAAGAACTTGAAGCAAACATTGCATTTGAATCATAAGCATGTGAAACAACATCATTGCAACTTCTATCATGATGAACATTCCTAGAATATCTCCTATCATGATACATGAAAGCATGGTTCTTTTGAGCACTACTAGCCATAGGGGCCTTCCCTTTCTCCTTGGCGGAGATGGAAGCCTTATGGCTTGTCAAGTTCTTGGCTTCCCTCTTGAAGCCAAGCCCATCCTTAATTGAGGGGTGTCTACCAACCGTGTAGGCATCCCTTGCAAATTTTAGTTTATCAAAATCATTTTTGCTAGTCTTAAGTTGAGCATTAAGACTAGCTACTTCATCATTTAGTTTAGAAATGCAAACTAGGTGTTCACTACAAGCATCCAGATTAAAATCTTTACACCTAGTGCAAATTACAACGTGTTCTCAACAAGATTTATTAGCTATTTCTAACTTAGCATTCAAATCATCATTTATGCTCTTTAAGCTAGAAATGGAGTCATGGCATGTAGACAATTCACAAGAAAGCATTTCATTCCTTTTAATTTCTAAAGCAAGGGATTTTTGTGCCTCTACAAACTTATCATGTTCTTCATACAAAAGATCCTCTTGCTTTTCTAATAACCTATTTTTATCATTCAAGGCATCAATTAATTCATTAATCTTATCAACCTTAGTTCTATCTAGGCCCTTGAATAAGCATGAATAGTCTATCTCATCATCGCTAGATTCTTCATCACTTGAGGAAGCGTAAGTACTAGTATCACGAGTGCTTACCTTCTTTTCCCTTGCCATGAGGCAGGTGTGATGCTCATTGGGGAAGAGGGCCGACTTGTTGAAGGCGGTGGCGGCGAGTCCTTCGTTGTCGAAGTCGGATGACGAACAATCCGAGTCCCACTCCTTTCCAAGGTGTGCCTCGCCCTTAGCCTTCTTGTAAGCCTTCTTCTTTTCCCTCTTGTTCCCTTGTTCCTGGTCACTATCATTATCGGGACAATTAGCGATAAAGTGACCAATCTTACCACATTTGAAGCATGAGCGCTTCCCCTTCGTTTTGGTCTTGTTGGGTTGCTCCTTGCGACCCCTTAGCGCCGTCTTGAAACGCTTGATGATGAGGGCCATCTCTTCTTCATTGAGCCCCGCCGCCTCGACTTGTGCCACCTTGCTAGGTAGCGCCTCCTTGCTCCTCGTTGCTTTGAGAGCTACGGTTTGAGGCTCATGGATTGGGCCATTCAACACATCATCAACATATCTAGCCTCCTTGATCATCATCCGCCCGCTTACGAACTTTCCAAGTATCTCCTCGGGCGTCATCTTGGTGTACCTAGGATTCTCACGAATATTGTTCACAAGATGTGGATCAAGGATAGTAAAAGACCTTAGCATTAGGCGGACGACGTCGTGGTCCGTCCATCGCGTGCTTCCATAGCTCCTTATTTTGTTGACGAGGGTCTTGAGCCGGTTGTATGTTTGGGTTGGCTCCTCGCCCCTGATCATTGTGAATCTCCCAAGTTCGCCCTCCAATAACTCCATCTTGGTGAGCATGGTGACGTCATTTCCCTCACGAGAGATCTTGAGGGTGTCCCAAATCTTTTTGGCGTTATCCAAGCCGCTCACCTTATGGTATTCATCCCTGCACAAAGATGCTAGAAGAACAGTAGTAGCTTGTGCATTTTTGTGAATTTGCTCATTGATAAATGTGGGACTATCAGTACTATCAAATTGCATTCCACTCTCTACTATCTCCCATATGCTTGGATGGAGAGAGAACAAGTGACTACGCATTTTGTGACTCCAAAATCCGTAGTCCTCTCCATCAAAATGAGGAGGTTTACCAAGTGGAATGGAGAGTAAATGAGCATTTGTATTTTGCGGAATACGAGAATAATCAAAAGAAAAGTTTGAATTGACCGTTTTCTTTTTCTCATAGTTGTCATCGTCCTTTTGGGAAGAAGAGGACTCGTCACTGTCGTCGTAGTAGACGATCTCCTTGATGCGCCTTGTTTTCTTCTTCTTCTTCCCGTCTTTTCTTTTGTGGCTTGAGCCCGAGTCAGTAGGCTTGTCATCTTTTGGATCATTGACGAAGGACTCCTTTTCCTTATCATTGACCACCATCCCCTTGCCCCTAGGATCCATCTCTTCGGGCGATTAGTCCCTTTCTTGAAGAGAACGGCTCTGATACCAATTGAGAGCACCTAGAGGGGGGGTGAATAGGTGATCCTGTAAAACTTAAAACTTAACACCACAAACTTGATTAAGAGTTAGAAAACTGAAATCAAGTGAGTAGAGAGGAGAGCTCTTGTGAATCACAATAGACACAATAAAGACAAGCACAAGAGACATGAGGATTTATCCCGTGGTTCGGCCAAGTACAAAACTTGCCTACTCCATGTTGTGGCGTCCCAATGGACGAGAGTTGCACTCAACTCCTCTCAAGTGATCCAGTGATCAACTTGAATACCACGGTGTTCTTCTTTACTTTGCTCTTTTCTCGTTTGCGAGGAATCTCCACAACTTGGAGTCTCTCGCCCTTACAATAAGAATCAATATTAAGCACAAGAGTAAGCGAGGGAAGTAACACACTCAAATCCACAGCAAATACACACACACAAGATCAAGACTTGAGCTCAAGACAATATCTCAAGGTTCTCACTAGAACAGAGCTCAAATCACTAAGAATGTCGAACAAGTGCGCAAGAATGAAGTGTGAGTGATCAACAATGCTCATGGAATGCTTGGTGTACTCCTCCATGCGCCTAGAGGTCCCTTTTATAGCCCCAAGGCAGCTAGGAGCCATTGAGAGCATTCCAGGAAGGCAATTCTTGCCTTCTGTCGCCTGGTGCACCGGACAGTCCGGTGCGGATTTCTTTCCTTCTTTGGCGAAGCCGACCGTTAGAGTTTCAGAGCCGTTGGCGCACCGGACAGTCCGGTGCCCCCTTTTGACTGTTGGCTCTGCCACGCGTCGCGCGCGGATTACGCGGCCGACCGTTGGCTGGGCCGACAGTTGGCTCACCGGACAGTCCGGTGCACCACCGGACAGTCCGGTGATTTATAGCCGTACACCGCCGTCGAAGTCCCGAGAGCAACCAGTTGACAGACGCCAGCCTGGTGCACCGGACACTGTCCGGTGCACCCAGACCGAGCAGTCTTTTGGCTGTACACAGCCAACTTCTCCATAATTGTTTCTCCTGTTTCTAGCACTTAGACACAATACATTAGTCTTCAAAACAATGTACTAAGTCTAGAAACATACCTTTAATCTTGATTTGCACTTCTTGAGTCTTTGGCAAAATTTAACACTTAGGCACTTGTGTTGGATACTTAATCACCAAAATACTTAGAAATGGCCTAAGGGCACATTTCCCTTTCAGTAGCTTGAAGCAAGTTCTTGTGAACACAACAATCACAGAGAAAGCAACACAAGACAGACGATTTTTATCCCGTGGTTCGGCCAAGTAGCACTTGCCTACTTCCACGTTGTGGCGTCCCAATGGACGAGGGTTGCACTCAACCCCTTTCAAGTGATTCGATGATCAACTTGAATACCACGGTTTTTCCTTTAGAGTATTGTTCCCGTTTGCGAGGAATCTCCACAATTGGAGTCTCTCACCCTTACAATAGAGATCACAAAGAAAGCACGGAGTAAGGTTGGGAAGAGCAACACACACAAGACACAAATCCGCAGAACACACACGCACACAAGCCAAGACTTGAGCTCGAAACGTAGCACAGTGAGTTCACGACTCAAACGGAGCTCAAATCACTAACACAGTCGATCAATTGCGTGGAGGCGGAGTGCGGGAGTCTTAGAATGCTTAGTGAATGCTTGGGTTACTCCTCTGTGTGCCTAGGGGTCCCTTTTATAGTCCCAAGGCAACTAGGAGCCGTTGAAGATCAACATGGAAGGCTATCCTTGCCTTCTGTCGAGTGGCGCACCGGACAGTCAGGTGCGCCACCGGACAGGTCCTGTAGATGGTACGGTGCTTGATTTCCTTCCAAATTTGGCATATCCAACTGTTGCTCCTCTGGGCTGATTGGCGCACCGGACACTGTCCGGTGCACACCGGATAGTCTGGTGCACCAGCTGACCGTTGGAGCAGTCCACGTGTCGCGCGAAGATTGCGCGGCCGACCGTTGCTCAGGCGACCGTTGGCTCACCGGACAGTCCGGTGATTTTTAGTCGTACTCCGCCGTCGATTCCCGAGAGCAGCACTTTCATCGGAGACCAGCCTGGCGCACCGAACACTGTCCGGTGTGCCAAGCCGAGCTGGAGTTTGCTGCACATAGCCAACTCTTTTTCCAATTCTTTTCTCACTGTATCTAGCACTTAGACAAAACACATTAGTACTCAAAACAATGTACTAAGTCTAGAAACATACATTTTTCTTTGATTTGCACTTCTCACTTTACTTGGCACATAAGAACTTAATTAACCGTGTTGGGCACTTAATCACCAAAACATTATTGAAATTGCCCAAGGGCGCATTTCCCTTTCAAAGCTCGATAGTGGAGACGGCAGGGAACGTCCGAGAGGAGCCGGAAGCGGAGCACCACTTGCACGTGGAGAAGGCCCGCGGCTCTCTACGGAGTTACTCGACCGTGGTGCTTGGTCCTTGCGTGGGCTTCCCTTTGCGTAGGGGCACCAACGAGGATTAGTTGGGACCTTACGTGGTTCCGGATACCTCGGTAAAAATACTGGCGTCATCCACGAGAGTTTGCATCTCTACCTTGCTCTTTAGCTTCCGCACTTATATTAAGAATTTAAGTTTCAATCTTGTCTTTATACTCATATTGTTTAGATTGAAACTTAGCCATTGCGGTAGAGTTTGCAACACTTAGACAAAACCTAGTTTGCACATTCTAGTTTGATTAATTGCATAGGTTTTGCTCTAGGGATTTATCTGTGGCCTAGTTTAGTGAAAGTTTTAGAAGTCCTAATTCACCCCACCCTCTCTTAGGCATCACCTATTTCCTTCAAGGTTGTTGTTGAGCAGCTGAAGAACTAGCACATGGACCCGGTCCAATGGTGCACCGGATCATCTGAGTTCAACGGCTACTTTTTAGATCCAATGGTCAAGCTGACGTCGAAGAGGTCCGGTGGTGCACCGGCCTAGTTCGGTGTGCCTAACAAGACTGGTCTCTATCAGAACGGTTACTGAATGGGCAGTCTAATAAAGGTCCATGAGAGCACCTAGAGGGGGGGTGAATAGGTGATCCTGTAAAACTTTAAACTTAAGCCACAAAAACTTGGTTAGGCGTTAGCACAATAATCGCCAACTGGCTAGAGTGGAGTCTCAACAAAACACAATAACCACAAAGATATCAATCACAGAGATGGCACAGTGGTTATCCCGTGGTTCGGCCAAGACCAACGCTTGCCTATTCCACGTTGTGGCGTCCCAACGGACGAGGGTTGCAATCAACCCCTCTCAAGCGGTCCAAAGACCCACTTGAATACCACGGTGTTTTGCTTTGCTTTTCTTAATCCCGTTCGCGAGGAATCTCCACAACTTGGAGTCTCTCGCCCTTACAAAGATGTTCACAAAGAAGCACGGAGTAAGGGAGGGATTAGCAACTCACACAAGATACAAAGATCACAGCAAATACGCACACACAAGACCCAGACTTAAGCTCAAAAGACTAGCACACTAGAACGGAGCTCAAATCACTAGAATGTTGAACAAGTGCGCAAGAATGAAGTGTGAGTGATCAAGAATGCTCAAAGGATGCTTGGTATCCTCCTTCATGCGCCTAGGGGTCCCTTTTATAGCCCCAAGGCAGCTAGGAGCCGTTGAGAGCAATCTGGGAAGGCAATTCTTGCCTTCTGTCGCCTGGCGCACCGGACACTCCGGTGCGGATTTCCTTCCTTATTTGGCGAAGCCGACCATTGGCAGCCTTGGATCCGTTGGTGCACCGGACACTGTCCGGTGCACACCGGACAGTCCGGTGCCCCCTCCCGACCGTTGGCTCGGCCACGTGTCCCGCGCGGATCGCGCAGCCGACCGTTGGCCCGGCTGACCGTTGGCTCACTGGACAGTCCGGTGCACACCGGACAGTCCGGTGAATTATAGCCGTACGTCGTTAATTCCTTCCCGAGAGCGGCAAGTTCGCCTGAGCCAGCCTGGCACACCGGACACTGTCTGGTGCACCACCGGACAGTCCGGTGCACCCAGACCGAGCTAACTTTGGCTGAACAGAGCCATCTCATTTCCAATTCAATCTTTCCTGTTTCCAGCACTTAGACACAATACATTAGTCCATAAAACAATGTACTAAGTCTAGAAACATACCTTTTGACATGATTTGCACTTTGTCCACCACATTGCATAGATCAACACAAAAGCACTTGCGTTGGCACTCAATCACCAAAATACTTAGAAATGGTCCAAGGGCACATTTCCCTTTCAATCTCCCCCTTTTTGGTGATTTATGCCAACACAACATAAAGCAACTAGAACAAGTGCCATATCAATGAAAACTCAATATAGTTTTGATTCATATTTGGCATATATGGATCACTCTTTGCCACCACTTGGTTTGTTTTTGCAAATCCAACTCAATTTCCTATCTCTAAGTCAAACACACATGTTGAAATATAAAGAGAGATATTTCACGAGAAATTGATCAAGGATTCAAAAACTCCTCCTTTTTCCCATAATTAAGCCTTCTCCCACAAGAGACAAACAAGAGTATTTTGACAAACAGAAACTCTAACTCTACTATTTTCAAAATTCGCAAGTGGTAGCTGATCCATTTATTGCTTTGGCCTTATTTTCTCCCCCTTTGGCATCAAGCACCAAAACAGGATCAATTTTGGCCCTTTAACCCCATTGCCTTACCAAAAATCTTCAACTAAGAGTAAAAGGCAATAAGAGTACTAAGATGAACTTAGAAGAAGGTACTCGTTCATCGGAGTGCAGTGGAAGTCTTGCATGGTCCAAGTTCACCTTTTCCCTTTCAATCCTCATTTGAGACTAATATTAAGCAAACTCAAGCACACAGTTAGTCTCAAAGGGTCAAGTTGTAGCACATCTCCCCCTAAATTTGTGCATCACTTGCAAAAGGACTTGTAAGGTCCGGGGAGTGCTTGTACAACTTGAGCACCATAAATAAACAACAAAATGCATAAGGAACATGATCAAAGGCATAAACACAAGTATGCTATAAATCAATCCAAGTTCCGCGAATCTAAGACATTTAGCTCACTACGCAACTTGCAAAAGGTCTGCTCATCTAAAGGCTTGGTAAAGATATCGGCTAGCTGGTTCTCGGAGCTAACATGAAACACTTCGATATCTCCCTTTTGCTGGTGGTCTCTCAAAAAGTGATGCCGGATGTCAATGTGCTTTGTGCGGCTGTGTTCAACAGGATTATTCGCCATGCGGATAGCACTCTCATTATCACATAGGAGTGGGAGTTTGATCAAATTGTAGCCAAAGTCCCTGAGGGTTTGCCTCATCCAAAGTAGTTGCGCGCAACACTGTCCTGCGGCAACGTACTCGGCCTCAGCGGTGGATTGGGCAACGGAAGTTTGTTTCTTAGAACTCCATGACACCAGGGACCTTCCTAAGAATTGGCACGTCCCCGATGTACTCTTCCTATCGACCTTACATCCAGCATAGTCGGAATCTGAATATCCAATCAAGTCAAAGGTAGACCCCTTTGGATACTAGATCCCGAAACAAGGCGTAGCGACTAAATATCTAAGAATTCGCTTCACTGCCACTAAGTGACACTCCCTTGGATCAGATTGAAATCTAGCACACATGCATACACTAAGCATGATATCCGGTCTACTAGCACATAAATAAAGTAAGGACCCTATCATAGACCGATATGCTTTTTGATCAACGGACTTACCTCCTTTGTTGAGGTCGGTGTGTCCGTCGGTTCCCATCGGAGTCTTTGCGGGCTTGGTGTCCTTCATCCCAAACCGCTTGATCAAGTCTTGCGTGTACTTGGTTTGAGAGATGAAGGTTCCATCCTTGAGTTGCCTCACTTGGAACCCAAGGAAGTAGCTTAACTCGCCCATCATAGACATCTCGAATTTCTGAGTCATCACCCTGCTAAACTCTTCACAAGACTTTTGGTTAGTAGAACCAAATATTATGTCATCGACATAAATTTGGCAAACAAAAAGATCACCATCACAAGTCTTAGTAAAAAGAGTTGGATCGGCTTTCCCAACCTTGAAAGCATTAGCAATTAAAAAGTCTCTAAGGCATTCATACCATGCTCTTGGGGCTTGCTTAAGTCCATAGAGCGCCTTAGAGAGCTTACACACGTGGTCGGGGTACCGTTCATCCTCGAAGCCAGGGGGTTGCTCCACGTACACCTCCTCCTTAATTGGCCCGTTGAGGAAAGCGTTCTTCACATCCATTTGGAACAACCTGAAAGAATGGTGAGCGGCATATGCTAGCAAAATACGAATTGACTCTAGCCTAGCCACAGGAGCAAAGGTCTCCTCAAAGTCCAAACCTGCGACTTGGGCATACCCTTTTGCCACAAGTCAAGCCTTGTTCCTCGTCACCACTCCGTGCTCGTCTTGTTTGTTGCGGAACACCCACTTGGTTCCCACAACATTTTGCTTAGGACGAGGCACCAGTGTCCAAACTTCATTTCTTTTGAAGTTGTTGAGCTCCTCCTGCATAGCCAACACCTAGTCCGGATCTAGCAAGGCCTCTTCTACCCTGAAAGGCTCAATAGAAGAGACAAAGGAGTAATGCTCACAAAAATTAACTAATCGAGTCCGAGTAGTTACTCCCTTGCTAATGTCACCCAAAATCTGGTCGACGGGATGATCTCTTTGAATCATCGCTCGAACTTGGGTTGGAGGTGCCGGTTGTGCTTCTTCCTCCATCACATGATTATCTTGTGCTCCCCCTTGATCACACGCCTCCTTTTGATGAACCTGTTCATCGTCTTGAGTTGGGGGATGCACCATTGTTGAGGAAGAAGGTTGATCTCGCACATCTTGTTCCTGTGGTCGCACATCTCCAATTGCCACGGTGTGAATTGCGGCCATTGGAACTTCTTCTTCATCTACACCATCAAAATCAACAACTTGCTCTCTTGGAGAGCCATTAGTCTCATCAAATACAACGTCGCTAGAGACTTCAACCAACCCCGGTGATTTGTTGAAGACTTTATACGCCTTTGTATTTGAGTCATAACCTAACAAAAACCCTTCTACGGCTTTGGGAGCAAATTTGGAATTCCTACCCTTCTTCACTAGAATGTAGCATTTACTCCCAAAAACTCGAAAGTACGAAACATTGGGTTTGTTACCGGTTAGTAGCTCATACGACGTCTTCTTGAGGAGGCAATGAAGGTAGACCCTGTTGATGGCGTGGCAAGCCGTGTTCACGGCTTCCGACCAAAAGCGCTCGGGGGTCTTGAACTCTCCAAGCATCGTCCTTGTCATGTCTATAAGTGTCCTGTTCTTCCTCTCTACCACACCATTTTGCTGTGGTGTGTAGGGAGCGGAGAACTCGTGCTTGATCCCTTCCTCCTCAAGGTACTCCTCCACTTGAAGGTTCTTGAACTCGGACCCATTGTCGCTCCTTATCTTTTTCACCTTGAGCTCAAACTCGTTTTGAGCTCTCCTTAGGAAGCGCTTGAGGGTCCCTTGGGTTTCAGACTTATCTTGCAAAAAGAACACCCAAGTGAAGCGGGAAAAGTCATCAACAATAACTAAACCATACTTACTTCCTCCTATGCTTAGATAGGCGACGGGTCCGAAGAGGTCCATATGTAGCAGCTCCAGGGGTCTTGATGTGGTCATCACATTCTTGATGTGATGCGCTCCTCCCACTTGTTTACCTGCTTGACAAGCTGCACAAGGTCTATCTTTTTTGAAGGTAACATTAGTTAAACCTATCACGTGTTCTCCCTTTAGAAGCTTGTGAAGATTCTTCATCCCCACATGTGCTAAGCGGCGATGCCACAGCTAGCCCATGCTAGTCTTAGCAATTAAGCATGCATCTAGACCGGCCTCTTCTTTTGCAAAATCAACCAAATAAAGTTTGTCGTCTAATACACCATTAAAAGCTAGTGAACCATCACACCTTCTAAAGACAGACACATCTACATTTGTGAATAGACAATTATATCCCATATTGCATAATTGACTCACAGACAACAAATTATATCCAAGCGACTCAACTAAAAACACATTAGAAATAGAGTGCTCGGATGAAATAGCAATTTTACCTAACCCTTTTACCTTGCCTTGGTTCCCATCACCGAATATTATTGAATCTTGGGAATCCTTGTTCTTGATGTAGGAAGAGAACATCCTCTTTTCCCCCGTCATGTGGTTTGTGCATCCGCTGTCGATAATCCAGCTTGTACCCCCGGATGCATAAACCTGCAAGGCAAATTTAGGTTTGGGTCTTAGGTACCCAACTCTTGTTGGGTCCTACAAGGTTAGTCACAATTTTCTTAGGGATCCAAATGCAAGTTTTATCACCCTTACATCTTGCCCCTAACTTCCTAGCAATCACCTTCTTATCCTTTCTACAAATAGCAAATGAAGTATTGCAAGCATGATATATTGTAGAAGGTTCATTAACTTTCCTAGGAACATTAACAACATTTCTCCTATGCATATTATGAACAACATTTCTATCATGCATAACATGGGAACTAGAAGCGGTCATAGCATGAAAGTCAAAAGCGTCATAACTTCTAAAGGCATTCTTAGAATGTCTCCTACCATGATACATGAAAGCATGGTTCTTTTGCACACTACTAGCCATAGGGGCCTTCCCTTTCTCCTTGGCGGAGATGGGAGCCTTATGGCTTGTTAAGTTCTTGGCTTCTCTCTTGAAGCCAAGACCATCCTTAATTGAGGGGTGTCTACCAATCATGTAGGCATCCCTTGCAAATTTTAGCTTGTCAAATTCACTCTTGCTAGTCTTAAGTTGGGCATTAAGACTAGCCACTTCGTCATTTAATTTAGAAATGCAAACTAGGTGTTCACTATAAACATCAATGTCAAAATCTTTACACCTAGTGCACATCATAACATGTTCTACACACGAGTTAGATTTACTTGCTACTTCTAGTTTAGCATTTAAGTCATTGTTAATTCTCTTTAAGCTAGAGATAGAGTCGTGATAGGTAGACAATTCACTAGAAAGCATTTCATTTCTTTTAACTTCTAAAGCAAGTGAATTTTGTGCACTAACAAATTTATCATGCTCTTCATATAAAAGGTCTTCTTGTTTCTCTAAGAGTCTATCCTTTTTATTCAAGGCATCAATCAATTCATTGATCTTATCTATTTTAGTTCTATTCAATCCTTTGAACAAACTAGAGTAATCTATTTCTTCATCACTAGACTCATCATCACTAGAAGAATCATAAGTAGTACTGTCTCGAGTACATACCTTCTTCTCCCTTGCCATGAGGCATGTGTGACGCTCGTTGGGGAAGAGAGATGACTTGTTGAAGGCGGTGGCGGCGAGTCCTTCATTTTCGGAATCGGATGACGAACAATTCGAGTCCCACTCCTTGCCAAGGTGTGCCTCGCCCTTAGCCTTCTTGTATGCCTTCTTTTTCTCCCTCTTGCTCCCTTTCCTGGTCACTTTCATTATCGGGACAGTTAGCAATAAAATGACCAATCTTACCACATTTGAAGCATGAGCGCTTCCCCTTTGTTTTGGTCTTGCTTGGCTGTCCCTTGCGACCCTTTAGCGCCGTCTTGAAGCGTTTGATGATGAGGGCCATCTCTTCATCATTTAGCCCAGCCGCCTCAACTTGCGCCACCTTGCTAGGTAGCGCCTCCTTGCTCCTCGTTGCCTTGAGAGCATTGGGTTGAGGCTCATAGATTGGACCGTTCAACGCGTCGTCCACGTACTTCGCCTCCTTGATCATCATTCGCCCGCTTACGAATTTTCCAAGGACTTCTTCGGGCGACATCTTGGTGTACCTAGAATTTTCACGAATATTGTTCACCAAATGTGGATCAAGTACAGTAAAGGACCTTAGCATTAGGCGGACGACGTCGTGGTCCGTCCATCGCGTGCTTCCGTAGCTCCTTATTTTTTTGATAAGGGTCTTGAGCCGGTTGTATGTTTGGGTTGGCTCCTCGCCCCTTATCATTGCGAATCTTCCAAGCTCGCCCTCCACCAACTCCATTTTGGTGAGTAAGGTGACGTCGTTCCCCTCATGTGAGATCCTGAGGGTGTCCCAGATCTGCTTGGCATTGTCCAAGCCGCTCACCTTATGATACTCGTCCCTGCACAAAGAGGCTAACAACACAGTAGTAGCTTGTGCGTTTCTATGAATCTGCTCATTGATAAACATAGGACTATCCGAGCTATCAAATTTCATTCCACTTTCCACAATCTCCCATATGCTCGGATGGAGAGAGAATAGGTGACTACGCATTTTGTGGCTCCAAAATCCGTAGTCCTCTCCATCAAAGTGAGGAGGTTTGCCAAGTGGAATGGAGAGCAATTGAGCATTTGTACTTTGCGGAATACGAGAGTAGTCAAAAGAAAAGTTCGAATTAACCGGTTTCCTTCTCTCGTAGTCGTTGTCGTCGTTGTCCTTTTGGGAAGAAGTGGACTCATCGTTGTCGTCGTAGTAGACGATCTCCTTGATGCGTCTTGTCTTCTTCTTCTTCCCATCTTTGCGTCTGTGGCCCGAGCCTGAGTCGGTAGGCTTGTCATCCTTTGGCTCATTGACGAAGGACTCCTTCTCCTTGTCGTTGATCACGATTCCCTTCCCCTTAGGATCCATCTCTTCAGGCGATTAGTCCCTTCGTGAAGAGAACGGCTCCGATACCATATGAGAGCACCTAGAGGGGGGGTGAATAGGTGATCCTGTAAAACTTTAAACTTAAGCCACAAAAACTTGGTTAGGCGTTAACACAATAATCGCCAAGTGGCTAGAGAGGAGTCTCAACAAAACACAATAACCACAAAGATATCAATCACAAAGATGGCACAGTGGTTATCCCGTGGTTCGGCCAAGACCAACGCTTGCCTATTCCACGTTGTGGCATCCCAACGGACGAGGGTTGCAATCAACCCCTCTCAAGCGGTCCAAAGACCCACTTGAATACCACGGTGTTTTGCTTTGCTTTTCTTAATCCCGTTCGCGAGGAACCTCCACAACTTGGAGTCTCTCGCCCTTACAAAGATGTTCACAAAGAAGCACGGAGTAAGGGAGGGATTAGCAACTCACACAAGATACAAAGATCACAGCAAATACGCACACACAAGACCCAGACTTAAGCTCAAAAGACTAGCACACTAGAACGGAGCTCAAATCACTAGAATGTTGAACAAGTGCGCAAGAATGAAGTGTGAGTGATCAAGAATGCTCAAAAGATGCTTGGTATCCTCCTTCATGCGCCTAGGGGTCTCTTTTATAGCCCCAAGGCAGCTAGGAGCCGTTGAGAGCAATCTAGGAAGGCAATTCTTGCCTTCTGTCGCCTGGCGCACCGGACAGTCCGGTGCGGATTTCCTTCCTTATTTGGCGAAGCCGACCGTTGACAGCCTTGGAGCCGTTGGCGCACCGGACACTGTCCGGTGCACACCGGACAGTCCGGTGCCCCCTCCCGACCGTTGGCTCGGCCACGTGTCCCGCGCGGATCGCGCAGCCGACCGTTGGCCCGGCTGACCGTTGGCTCACCGGACAGTCCGGTGCACACCGGACAGTCCGGTGAATTATAGTCGTACGCCGTTAATTCCTTCCCGAGAGCGGCAAGTTCGCCTGAGCCAGCCTGGCACACCGGACACTGTCCGGTGCACCACCGGACATTGTCCGGTGCACCACCGGACAGTCCGGTGCACCCAGACCGAGCTGACTTTGGCTGGACAGAGCCATCTCATTTCCAATTCAATCTTTCCTGTTTCCAGCACTTAGACACAATACATTAGTCCATAAAACAATGTACTAAGTCTAGAAACATACCTTTTGACATGATTTGCACTTTGTCCACCACATTGCATAGATCAACACAAAAGCACTTGCGTTGGCACTCAATCACCAAAATACTTAGAAATGGCCCAAGGGCACATTTCCCTTTCAGTCCAGTGCACCACCAGACCATCGTTGTTCTAGGTCTGCAGTGACCACAGAAAGTGTTGTTTTTCCCACTCAACTCCAACGTCATGTGAGGTGATGTGGGCTATAAATACACCCCCAACTATCACATTGAATACACAAGAGCTACACCAAACATCCATGCATTCATTGCAACAACTCCAAGTCATTCATAGCTTCCCAAATGCCACATTCAAGAGATTTGAGTTAGAGAATTGCTAGGGCCTTGTGGAGAGTTTGCATTTGAGTTTATTGCTACGGTTCTTGTGCATTTGAGTTTCTTTTTCACTCTCATTCTCATTCTTGTAAAAGCTAGCGAGAGACCCTGAAGTTTGTGTGAATATCCTTGCGGAGACTCTGGTCACTTGATTTGAGAAAGGATACTCAATCTCGAGAGAGGGAAATAATTGAAAGAGACTCATCCTAAGTGGACTCATCAACGGAGACGTAGGTTTCCTTTGGGAACCAAATCCGGTAAAAAACGCACGTCTCTTGTTTGTGATTTGCTTGCAATTTATTTCCTCCTTCCCTCTTCTAAGTTCTATTGCTTGTGTTTGATTCAAAATCATTTGTGTTGCTCCCAAAGTATTTCTGCAATTATAAAGAGCAACACTAGCAAGAAGAACATCTCTCCCTCACTCTGATTGATTTGCTGCTCGTTCTAACACCTAACCAGGGTTTGAGTTTTGTATTAAGTGATAAATTTCAGGTTTCACCTATTCCCCCCCCCCTCTAGGTGACTTTCAATATTAAATATGATAAGTGACATTACGAGCAAGATATTATATTGTTGCCATGATGTAGGCAACATGCATACCTAAGACTACTATATAGTTAGTGCCATCATCCCTTTTAACCACACCTAAAGTTGCAAGCATAATAAGGTATAAGTTACACCATTTGTTAACTATGTTATATCCACTGGTGTGGACTCTAGTACTTTCCACTATGACAAGACATATATATTGTTGCAGCATGATAACCTTAACGTTGTAGCATGTCTAAGACATGCACCATGCACAATTACATGTATGTGACAAGATATGGTAATTGAGCCTCTAGTAGGTAGGGCCACTGCTCAATAGACATGTATCACTCTCTTCTCCTTTAAAATATAAAAAGGAGTAGTAGAGCAGTGTAGAACTCTATTGCTCTATATTTAATTGATATTTAAAGTTGAACTAGGAACCAGCTCGACTAGACTCTCACCATAACCAAAAGGGAAAGGAGCGCTGGTCGGTCATTAACTCAGTAGATACATAAGGTCACAATCTTCTTCACATGGTATCAATCAATCTATCATACTCAAAGAGAACATAGGGTATTACACATCATGTGGTCTAAATCTTTATAAAATCACTAATTTGCTAGTAGCTAGTAAGTACTCAGTGCCTCTAGCCTACATCCCTCGCTCTATCCATTAACTCTCTCTCTCTATCTATCTATCTATCTTTATTTCTCTCTCGGGTATCTATGGTACCCTAGAGTCATGGTGTGGCGATAGTACCTCCTCATCTTCTGCATGAACATTGAGTCATGACCACTAATGTCGTCCAAACCTTCATCCATAGCATTATGACTAACATACTGATACTACCACAGTGAGGAGGAACTCTACATCGACTTCAACATGCTAGCTCAGTTCTAGCCTCTAGGATATCCATGATGTGGCTCAACACATCTGCTAAGCTCGAGAGAAGATTTATTACATGACATGATGTGGGAGATCATCCATGGTCGAGAAGTGACTCGATGGGTACCAACATACAAGTTGTGCTAGGACACCATGGGAGCAATGGTCGTGTGAATGATCTTGTGGGTAGCACCCATGGTAGAGAGGGGGTGGAGAGAAGGGGGTGCTAGCCATGGCTAGAGCGAGAAGGGGTGGAGAGAAGGGGCACCAAGTCCATGTCCATGGTCAAGCCACATATGGCACAGTGTGGCCATGTGGGGCGGGGAGAAAATGAAAAAAAATCATAACCTAACGTGTGGGTCCTCTATGTTAGAGGATGTATAGGAATAGTGACACCTAACAGGAGGGTGAATTCGGCAATTTAATTTCTCTCTAATGTATGGCCACAATTTTTTCTCCTTATCAAAACCTATGCAAAAAACCATGTTATCTTATGTGCAACTATGGTTTGACTAAGTGTTGATATATCTACCCCAATGAGTTATGCAACCTAGGTTTAAACCTATTCACTAGCCTATAGCTAAGCCAAGAAGGTAAAACACACAATCAAGGTAATACACTATAAATACAAAAGATTAAAAGCAATAGAGATACAAAATCTCGTTGATGTGCCATTATTTTTACCGAGTTATCGAGAAGCGTGCAAGCTTTTCCCCTAATCCTTATTGGAGCCCCATGCAAAAGAATGCCCATGCGAGAGCCAAGCTCTAGTTAGGTAAATCCATGAGTAGCCCTAGGCCTTCTTCACACGCATGTGGTGCTTCAGTTTTGGCCCCTCCCAGATGTTGTCAATCGTCTCTAGTATAGAGTTTTCGACTAAAACATTACGGACCTTGTTAGGTGGCAGCCACACCATAAACATAGACAGTGCAATCTCGCAAAACTTACAAGCCACATTTGGTACAACTAAAATAACATGTGCAAAGGCATCATGGGATATAATGGTGCATGCAAGCGTCAAGGGGTAGGCGTTGTCTATTCCTCACTTCTAATCACTAGGAAAAACCTAGAGCAAGTGCTAATAGAGCGATCCAACTAATCTAAGCAATTTACAAAGCGCATACATAATCACCGAGTGGTCTTTGAGCACGTGGTGTATAGAACTATAGGAATGGAGTCTCAACTCTAGCGATATTTCTTAGCTCTCACACATCTCAAATGGTCAAATGGGGTGGCATATATAGCCTCCATGTCCAAAACAAGTCGTTGGAAGCAATGCAAGATTTTTTGCATACTTGTCGGACACTACGATGCACTCGACTGATATGTCGATGCATGTCCACATCAGCTAACTATTGAAACTAGCCATTGCTAATTGTTTGAGTAAATACATTTGATGTCATGGCTGGTGCTACACCGGGCACGTCCAGGCATTATACACCTTCTTGGGTTGCTATGCAACCTCTTAAGTACCCTATCCAGTGGAGTATTCCATGGTACACTGGACATGTCTAGTGCCTTATGGACCTCCTCAAACACGCTACATACCTTATCTAAGTGTTATATCTAGTGTCATGTCTGATGCGACGTCTGATGTACTATGTTTTTGTAGCCCTTTCTTTAGCATAGTACAACTCCTATTCGGTGCCTCACTGGAGACATCCAGTGCTGCTAAATAGATTGTTTTTATTAATTTCTTCTCGTCTCTTTGTATGACATTCTTTCATGTTATGTCTTGGACTCTTGCAATGATCTTTGTAGGTCTTCCATGAGTTTTCTGACATCTACTTGATGTGTTGATCTTCTCGATCATCGCATCTCCTCGTCCAAGTCTATGTTGCACCTAGAGATGGCAATGGGTATATACTCGTCGGGTAGTAGCATTCCATACACATACCCTCAAACAAAATTGTACTTGTCAGGTTACCCTATACGTTCGCGGGTATTGAATCTTACCTGTACCCATACCCATACCCCACACGGGTAATTTTACCCATCGGGTAACCTATACCCACTAGGAAAGTCCCAGATTCTAATATTACAGTCACTTAAAATGTGAAACAAACATATAAAAATAAGTTCAACTTCAAATATAATAAACTATATGATTACATAACTTGTAATTTAATAAACTACAGTCGAACAAGGATTTTCTTTTAGCTAATATAAGCTTTAATATATGATAATAGTGGTATGATGCGGGTATATTTTACTCGTGGGTATAAGGGTATGGGTAGTACCGACTCGTACACATACCGTCGAGATTATTGGCCATTAGCATACCCATGGATAAAGAAATCATCTCATACCCACCTTTATGTCAGGTAAAACGCGTCGAGTATTGAGGTTTTGGGTACACATTGTCATCTTGCACCATTTAAAAAATAGCCAAAAAATACTATCAAATAATATTGCTCTAAATGGTTACATTGATCATCAAACACTAAAACTTTATAGTTAAGTGGATCTCGCTCCATTTTTCTTGCAAAGTAGAATGTTGATAATATCCTGCAACATCAGTCCCAATAATTAAAAAAAAGATTTGGTTAGTGGTGACTAGGGATATATACAGTATCGGCGAGCCGTTAGAGATGCTAAGAAACGAAGAGAGTTTAACCCCGTTTCCTAGTTGGACATAAACTCAATGGAATGCGCCGACACCTAGGCGCGGCGGAAGCGAAAGGTACAGATCACAGATGGCGATAGAGCGAGAGACTACTAGTAGCTCTCTAGTCATCTAGTGGATCGGATCGGATTGGATCGGCCACTGCCCAGTGCCCACTGATACGTACAGATGACTGCAACTAACGATCCGGCTGGGCCCCGCTCCTGCTTTTACCTTGGTTTCGTCGTGATGATACCGCCACTGGCCTGGCCCCCCTCTGCACTGCAGCCTTCTTAGCTTCTTCAACCTCGGTACCTTTGCCTTCCTTCCCCTTCCATTCCCTGCTGTCATTCCCAATCCCACCCTTTCGTCGCACATGCATGCAGTGCAGTGTAGAGCGGGCACCATGGACCACCCCAATCTGCCTTGCTTGCACTCGCAGCAGCGACTAGGCCCGGCCGGCCCCCCACGCGTCCATTCCATCTATCTATATGATCTACGCCTTCCTGTTGGGGCCCTCCCTACCCCTCGACCACCGTACCCGGCCCTTTCCTTTCGGCCGCGGAGACATTGAGCATGTCGTGATCGGGAGCCAGCACCAACAACAGCAGGGAAAAGAGTAGCACGCAATCATCGCATCATGCTTGCTACTAATGGAAAGCCTACCCTAGGGAACATGGCCATGTAGCTCACCAGGCCGAGGCGCGAGGGCCATTTCCAGCATCCCCGTCCAATAATACAGTACACACCCGCCCAATTCCTGTCACATTCAGCCCACAAGGCCCAGCGACGATGAGAAACCCACCCTCGCCCACAGCACTGGCACTGGCAGCACATTTGCCATGAATCAATCAATTCCATGGAGGGCACGAACAAGCATACCAGATGATGCGACGCTGGGCAACCTAATTCCAAATTTCCATCCACAAACGTTACAGCAGCCAAATCCACTCACCTCTAAAAAAATACAGCAAGCAACCGGATGGTGGTACAACACTTGCCCAGTTTTGATTGTCTTTCCAACACCCGGCTATTCCATGCAACAGATTCTCTTCTCTTCTCTTCTCTTCTTCATTCATCCGACTATGGTGCGCTTCCTACCCCGTTGCCTCACTGTAAACAAAAAAGATCGATTGCAAAGAGTGGATAAAAAAAAGGTCATCCTTCACACGTCAGCACAGCTACGTTGTCAGACCTCGCCGGAGAAGCAACCTCCAGTTGCCGGCGAGCTCACCCTGCTGGTCACAGAAAAGACTCACGCACACACACACGAACACAAGTAGGCACACTCTGATTTGGTGCTGTGAACAACCAACAGCTTTTCTGACTCTATTTCTCTGTATATATAGAGACGTGTACAGACCATGAGATTACAACCCGACAGTTTACCGCTTAAAGAAAGGAAAAAGAAATGTGGGGCACGATTACCCTGATTTGCACGCCATGCCCCTCATCGTTGAGTGCCATCCCACTCACCTCAGTCTCAGCGTGCGACGCGCCGGTCGTGCGGACTGCGCACACGATCGCACGACCAGGCTCTCCCTTTGTGCATGGCTAACAGAAAGCTCCTATAACAATGTGACGCTAACTGACAAACTAACTACAGGCACAAGTATTATTTGACAAATCTCCTCCTAAGACTTGTGCACTGATTTACCTACAGAGACTGAATGCCAATTTTGGAGCAGAGTTCTCTGAACTTCAGTTTGCCGAGAGGCTTTGTTAGGATGTCTCCAAGCTGATCCTCTGTCCTGATGAACCTCACTTCAATTTGGCCTGAATTTGCATACTCCCGGATCAAATGGAATCTTGTATCAATATGTTTTGACCGGTCATGATGCACTGGATTTTTTATCAAAGAAATGGCAGACTTGTTGTCTACCCTTAACACCGGCTTGCTCACAACTGAATCTGTAATTTCAGCTAGCAGCCGAGCTAGCCAAACAGCCTGACAAGCAGCAGTAGCAGCTGATATATATTCAGCCTCACAGCTTGATAATGCCACTACCTTTTGCTTTGTTGATTGCCAGCTAATTGGACTGTTGCCTAGGAAGAAAAGGACTCCAGTTGTGCTCTTCCTCTCATCCAAATCACCGGCAAGGTCACTGTCACTGAAGCCCAACAATTCAGTTTTCTTTTCATTCTTCCTAGGGTAGAAAAGGCCCCAACTCCTTGTTCCAGCTATGTATCTGAGAATCTGCTTCACAGCTGCAAAATGCTCCATGTGGGGCTCCTCCATAAATCTACTCACATACCCAACTGAAAAAGCCAAATCAGGTCGGGTATTGACCAGATACCTCAATTTTCCCACCAAGCTCCTGTATTCTGTTGCATCTACACAGGGGCTGTCATCCTTCCTGCTCAGCTTCAGCTTTGCCTGCATTGGTACATCACACGAGTTGCAGTCTGCAAAACCACTTAGATCTAGTATCTTATTAGCATACCTCTCTTGAGAAAGGGTAATTCCCAGCTCATCCTGCTTCACTTCAATGCCCAAGTAATATGATAGTAAACCAAGATCACTCATCTTAAATACCTTGGTCATTTCAGCCTTGAAAGTCTGGATGTTGCTGCTGCTAGTGCCTGTGATCACTAGATCATCTACATAGACACCTACAACTAGTCTCTCTGCACCTTCTCCTCGACAGTAAATAGCATGCTCAGATGGACATCTAGTGAACCCCAGAACACCCATTTTTTCATCCAGTTTTTGATTCCAGGCACGGGGAGCTTGATGCAAACCATAAAGAGCTTTGTGTAGTCGGTATACCTTGTGTTTCTGTCCTGGTTGAGCAAATCCAGGCGCTTGCTGCACATACACCTCCTCCTGGAGGTCGCCGTTCAAGAACGCCGTCTTGACGTCCATGTGATGGACTTGCCATCCCTCCTGCGCTGCCAACGCTAGTAGCAGCCGCACCGCTTCCAAGCGAGCGACCGGTGCAAACACCTCATCGTAGTCGATTCCTTGGCGCTGAGCGTAGCCTTTTGCGACAAGTCGTGCCTTGTGCCGTACCACGGCACCGTGTTCATCTTTCTTGACCTTGAATACCCACTTGAGCCCAATGGCTCGCTGCCCAGATGGCAACTCAGTGAGTGTCCAAGTGTGGTTGTCCTCTATGGCGCGCAGTTCCTCCTCCATCGCTCGTCGCCAGCACGGGTCTTGCCCAGCATGTGCAAGCGACCCAGGCTCCTCCGCACTCACTGCAAAGAGTTGCTCGTTGTACAGTACGCGCACGGCGTACCCAGGTGGCGACGCAGCTCCGGTGACGTCCTCCACTGTTCGGAACCGCAGTGGTGCGTTGTCGTCGTGGTCGGCGTCCAGGTCTTCGTCTAACGCAGCAGGTGGTGTGGCGAACTGCACACCCGGAGAAGCTACTCCGGCCTCCCCTGGTGTTCCTAGTGGCGTCATATGCTGCAAAGCAGCCACCGGTGCCCCCGCCTGGGCACCTCCTGGCCCCGCCACCACCTGAAATTGGATGGTGAACGTGTCGTCGCCGCCATGATCCGCGCCAGTGCCGGTCTTAGCTCCCTCTGACCAGTCCCACTGGGCGGACTCATCAAAGACCACGTCGCGCGTCACGTGCACGCGCTTAGTGGCCGGATCGTAGGCTCGATATGCCTTAGACCCGCGCTCGTACCCGACGAAAATCATCTTGCGGCCACGATCCTCCATCTTCTTCAGGTGCGGTGTCGTATTCTTAACATAGACAATGCACCTGAAGGTCTTCAGGTGGTGTACTGCCGGCTTCTTCCCGTACCATGCCTCGAATGGAGTCTTGCCTTCTACTGCCTTCGTCGGTACCCGGTTCAGGAGATGCACGGCAGTGTTCACCGCCTCTCCCCAGAACCAAGCCGGCAGCCCCTTTGCCTTGAGCAGACAGCGTGCTGTGCCTGCCACCATGGCGTTCCGGCGCTCGACGACGCCGTTCTGTTGTGGGGAATACGGCGCTGTCAGCTGCCGGTGCACGCCGTCCGCCGCGCAGTACTCCATGAACTCTTTGGATGTGAACTCGCCACCACGATCCGTCCGGAGCGCCAGCAGCTTGCAGCTGGACTCAGCTTCTGCACGTGCCTGGAACTCCTTGATGGCAGCCGCCGCTCGATCCTTGGACCGCAGCAGCGTCAGCCACATGTAGCGACTCCGATCGTCGACGAGAAGCAGGAAGTAGGTGTTCCCGCTTGGTGTCGCCGGTGTCACGGGTCCACATAAGTCCCCGTGCACCAGCTCCAGTGCGCGGTCCGCCCGCCACTGTGTCTGGTCAGGGAACGCCGTCCTTCGCTGCTTGCCGGCGAGACACGCCTCACAGAGTTGGTCCACCTGCTCGATGGAAGGCAGTCCACGAACGAGCTCCTCCCACGCCATCTTCCTCAGCGCCGGCATGTTGATGTGGCCGAGCCTGGCATGCCACCGCCAGGCACTTTCTTCGCCGCGCGCTGCCAGGCACACCGGTCGTGCCACGTCGACGTTGAGCACATACAGCCGGTTGCCTGCGCGTGGGATCCTCGCCAGCAGTCGCCCCTCAGGCTCCCGAATCTCCATGCCACCGCGCCAGAGGTGGACGTCGTAGTCGGCCTCCTCCAACTGGCCGAGGCTCACGATATTCGCCGTGAGTCGCGGGATGTAGTAAACGCCGGTGAAGGAGCGATGCTCGCCATTCTTGCACTTGAACAGCACGGTCCCGCGCCCTTCAATCTCCGCCATGGAGTCATCGCCGAACCGCACCGACCCAGACACTGCCGTGTCCAGATCTGCGAACGCCGCCCGAGACCCCGTCATGTGGTTCGTGGCCCCGGTGTCGCAGATCCAGGACCTAGGGTCCCGCTGCTCCTTCGCGCCGAGCTGCACGAACACCTTTCCCTCCTGTAGCTGGATCCGCCCATCAGTGCTCGCCGTCGTGGCCTCCTGCGATGACCAGCTCGCCACTACACTGGGCGCGCCGAGGACCTCATCATGCGGAGGTGGAGAGTAGGGGCTCGATGGGGATGAGGTGCGCGACGGGGCTGGAGACACCGGTGGCGGCGCAGTGGCGGATCCCGCCGGCGGTGGTGGAGGCGCGGATCCGGCCAGTGGGGCAGTGGAGGAGGCGCGGATCCGGTCGGTGGGGGCAGAGGTGGAGGCGCGGATCCTCCCGGCGGCGGTGGAGGCGCGGACCCTGCCGGCGGCGGTGGAGGCGCGGACCCTGCTGGCGGGGATCGACGCAGTGGTGCGGCCCTCAACAGCATGAGCGCCTCCTCCTCCTGGGCCATGTGGGCCGCCTCCTGCTTTGGCCTTGCCTTGCAATCACGAGCCCAGTGGCCGGTTTGCCCACACTTCCTGCACTGGTCACGGCCTAGCTTGCGGCCGGGTCCCGTGCCTGTTCTGCCGCTCGACGCAGGCACGCCGCGACGTGGATGCCGCCGCCGGTCACCGGATTTAGACGTGCCATCGTCTCCTCCCTTCTGCTGCTCCTTCCGCCGCGCCTCCCACTGCTCCTCCGTTAGGTACAGTTTACCCCCGTCGAAGGTGGTGGTGCATCGTCAGCATCCTCGGCCGCTTTCAGCCGGCCGGTGATGTCCTCCACCGTGAGGGTCGAGACATCCAGTAGAGTCTCGATAGAAATTACTAGCTGCTTGTACCTTGGACGCGCGATCCGAAGATACTTCTCCACCACCTTCTCTGGAGACTCCGGGTCACCCAGCATGGCGAGCTGCGCGACGACGTCGGTGAGCCGAAGTGCGAAAGCCTCCACCGACTCGCTGTCTCGGAACGAGAGCATCTCGTACTCGCGACGTAGCCTCTGTGCCGTCGACTTCCTCACGCGTTCATCGCCGATTCGCAGCGTCTTCAGAGCTTCCCAGGCATCCTTTGTCGTCGGTTTGACGGCCAAGGTGGAGACCATCTCCGGCGGCGCGGCGCTGCAGATGACGTCGAGCGTCATCCGATCGTGATGGCCGTCGACGTCGCCGATCTCCACAGCTTCCCATAACCTGTGCGCTTGCATCTTCACCTTCATCAGTAACGCCCAATCGTTGTAGTTCGTCTTCGTGAGAGTCGGATAAGTGGTCGTTCCAGGCGCCACGACGCGCTCCACAAAGCGCTCGACGACGACCTCGCGAGTCCGCGGCCGTCGCGGCGGTGAACGCCCTCGCCGGTACTGCGGCGTCCTAGAGCGCTCCGGCGGCAGGGACATTGTCACCTTCCTCCAACCTCGGCTTTGATGCCACGTGTCAGACCTCGCCGGAGAAGCAACCTCCAGTTGCCGGCGAGCTCACCCTGCTGGTCACAGAAAAGACTCACGCACACACACACGAACACAAGTAGGCACACTCTGATTTGGTGCTGTGAACAACCAACAGCTTTTCTAACTCTATTTCTCTGTATATAAAGAGACGTGTACAGACCATGAGATTACAACCCGACAGTTTACCGCTTAAAGAAAGGAAAAAGAAATGTGGGGCACGATTACCCTGATTTGCACGCCATGCCCCTCATCGTTGAGTGCCATCCCACTCACCTCAGTCACAGCGTGCGACGCGCCGGTCGTGCGGACTGCGCACACGATCGCACGACCAGGCTCTCCCTTTGTGCATGGCTAACAGAAAGCTCCTATAACAATGCGACGCTAACTGACAAACTAACTACAGGCACAAGTATTATTTGACATACGTAAGACAGCAACAAAGGCCATGCGCTGCCACAGGGCCAGGACCACGCCATACCTTGAGCCAGCCTTGTTCTGGGTGGAGCACCACTGCTTCGAATCCTTTTCTGTTACCCCCCCATACAAGGAAGTCTGCCAAGGCATGATTAACACAACCAAGCCACCATAAAAACCATGGGAAACAAGATGCCACGGACGAAAGGAAAAAAATAACAAATCCACGATGCGGATGGACTAGTTTTGTGTTGTATATAGCCAGAAAACATTGGCACAGATTAGTCGGACCCAAGTGCGGAATAACAGCCAAGCTCAAGCAAACCCAAATATTGACCAGACATTTCAATTACTGATGAATCCAATATTGTTGGCTGCTTATGTAACCGTAACCCGTATACGTCATTGGCCTCCCCAAAATAAAGTCACCGAATAAAGGAATCAATGTATGCATATAATCAGCAAAAGACAACTTGGATGCCAATTTATGCAGTCTCCTCACCACATCCCCACGGGACGAATGCATGGAGATCAAAGCTCTCTCTAGCACATATAGGTCCACCGCTTTGTCCTCGCCCTCGGGAATTATTTATATAAAACTCAGACCGAAATCAATAAGAACCTGTCAAGACTAACATATATAAGTTACAAATCATAAACTTGACTTCATAGCACAATAAAGTGGACACATTAAATAGAAGGCGTTGACAAAAAGGATATTGTACCCACCACCAATTAATTGTTACAGTTCTAAATCACCATGAACAAGGCCTCCATCATGTAGTTTGCCGACGACGTTTCCTATCTGTGTGATACTAATATCATCCAGGCGTTCCTCGTTAACCCCATCTGAACCAAAACCAAGAAGTATATCCTTGACAGACAAGCCATCCACATACTGTCAAAGTATGCAGAAGTGGATCCACAGCATAAAGTACAGGAGTAGGAACACCAAGCCTTCTTGCTTTTGTGATGCACGAGCTTCCTGCACATGGAAAAGACCATACTCATATACCATACTAAGCTATACCTCAGAAAAACCAGATGTTATACTGTTCAGGCCATGTCTCGCAACTCATCATAACAACTTAATCAATAATTTATACCTTTGGCACAAATTGAACTCTTTGTCTGTACAAAAGTAAGACAAAAAAATAAGTAACCGTCCCGAGATTGGCATTTCCCATACAAATAAAAGTAGATTTTTTTATACATGAATAAAAGACAATCTGATTATAACATGTTGGTTAGAGACTAACAGAATTTAAGTGCTTTAGAGTCAACTTTGAGTCCAACGATGGGTGTCGATCCTTCTTTCAAAAGCACTCTTTGAATAAACATTTTCATCCCACAAATATCGAAGCAAACAAACTATTTATAAAGCAAGCAAAAAGAAAAGCAGCAACTCCATATTGACTCTTGGCTCACCCCTTCTGCCCCAAAATCTTGTTCTTGCTCCTGAGAGGCTGAGATATATCTATGAAGCCTAATAACCACTTGAAACAAAGCTACAATGGATGAAGTAAAAAATAAATTTAAACGATGCCAAACAGACATTAAAAAGAGAACAACAAATGTAATAGACAAATTGAGATCATTTCAATCTAGTGTTCAACAGCTGTTTCAAAACTACCAAAAAATGCTCTAGACTACAGGTTCCATGCCTTTTACCATAGCTGCTAGTCCTAGGATGCTTTTAACATTTGAACTAGCACAGGTCATCATCACAAAATTCGAAGACCAATAACAAGATTTGCTCAAGCTAACAAATTCAATATTACCTACACTCCCGACTTCTTCCTTGAGGCTGAGATAGCAATGTCCTTTTTGACTCCAACAGCAGTAACCTTCTTTTTCCAGGCCAAGCGTTTATAGTTCTGAGGGCTTAATCTTTGTGCTGGACAGATTGGTCTGAATACCTCTGTCTTCAAGGGATCGAGCAGATCTTGTGAGCATCCTAATACAAGACCACTATTTGTAGCTTCATCCCACAGCTCTCTTCCAATTTCAAATCTACCAATCCTACAAAGCTTTTCTATAAGCAGGTCATATATACGAGCATCCACTAACTCACACCTCTTCATAAGTTTGAACATATCAAGAGCATGGTCAACTTCCTCTGTTCCACAAAGGATGCCTATAAGACCATGGAAAAACTTAGCAGTAGGAAGAACTCCACTTTCAAGCATAGCATCTACAAGCCTCTTCCCTCTAAGAATTCTCCTTGTTAAATAGAGGACTCTAACCACAAGATAGTAGCTAACCCAATCAGGGGAGCACCCTGCTTTTCCTTCTCTCATCAAGTACAAGATTCTATAAGCTTCTTTCACTCTTCTTGCTCGGCCTAAACATGAAAGTAATATGTTGAAACTAGAAGCAGCTGGGGGAACACCACAGGTCCTCATCTCTGTTAATATATCCATAGCCTCTGGGACAAGGGCAGAGGGATTGAAGTTAAGGTTTCTGTGGCACACGCAATGGAGAAATTCATTGAATGATGGCAAGCCCAACGGAACGCCTGAAGACTTCATTTCATTGAGGACTTTCCGAGCCTCCTTAGCATTCCCGTGAACGCACCAACCATGGAGGAGGCTACGCTCAACGATGCTAACCATGGGTTCTGCCGAGAGCTCGCTCTTATGGTGCCACACAACACCCTGTGCCTCGCGAGCATGGCCTCTCTTACACAATGCATGGACCATGGCAAGGCTGCTCGACCATACGCCATGGCCTCCTACCCTGCTGCCGCACTCAGGCAGCAATCTCTGCCTCTCCAAGCCTCTAAACAGCCGAACAGCCTCATCCTCCCTGCCTGCCTTGACAAGTGCGTCGATCACGGTGGAAAATGTCTCGGGAGCCATCCTCCGCCCGTCCTTCTCAGCATCAGCAATGGCGATTCTCATCGCGGTAAGGTCCCCAGCCCGTGCAAGCACCCCAATCGCCCTGTCGAGCGCCTCCTCCCCTAACACCCCGGAGTGCTTGGACCGGCACCACGCCAAAAAGCGCAGCAGCCTCCTGCCGGAGCCTCCGCCCGTCTCGCCGCACGAGTCGATCACGCGCCCAATCAGGTGCGGCGAGACGGCCACGCCCAGGCGGTCCAGCCTGCTCCCCACCTCGTCGAGGCTTCCGGAACCGAAGCACACGACCTCTCGCACCGCGGCCTCCATCTCGCCGTTCTGCGGCGCGCCGGAGCACAGGGCGCGGCCGATTGGGCGGCGGCACTGGGGAAGGACGCTTCGAGTAAGGGCGGCCGTGAATCTCGTCGACGCCAATCTGTTCATGGGCTCTAGTGCACGAAACCGGCAAGTGGCTAGAACTGGAGCAGAGAAGCGGGGGATCAGTGGTGGGTCGAAGTGAAACTGACCTTCAGGAGGCGCTCTCGAGGTAAGGCACGAAACTGATCTTCAGGAGTCCTGACTCCTGAGAGATACGCGAGGTCAGGCCTGCTGCGGCAGGTCGCGCTCGCGCCTCGGCATCTCACCGGGCGGCGGGGACGGGTATGGTATGGAGGCGCTGTGTATGCACTTGCGGCGGGGTTGAGCGATAGAACCCCAACAAGCGGAAACGGAATAGAGATTAGTGGATTGGGCCCGTCATGGGCCGCCAGGGGACATTGGCGCGGCAAGATCCATTGCAGCCACGGGGAAGCTGGTACGTAGCAGACACTGATCCGGGGAATAAAATTCTCTACAGCGACGCACGCCATCATCTGTGCGGCACTAAGCACACGCGTCCAAAATCAATAGCTAATGATACTGGCTAATCGAGCCATTGATGACACGGCTAATCGAGTCGGTCGTTCCTTAAGGCAAAGAGCCAGGACGTCTGGACGAGCGGCTTTGAGATGTGAAGACAGACACGTGTCATTCATCTAAGTGGTGCCGCAGGGTGACTGCGTACATCACCGCTGCAGAGAATTTTATTCCCTGATCTGGTACCATGCAGGCGCACGCAGGCGAGCACATCGGCCGGGGAGCACTCGACGAGTGGGGATGGATTGTTTCTCCTAGCTCGGCTCCGAGAGCTCGTGACGAGTACGAGCACAGCCAACGAACCAACAGAGGGGCACTATGGTACGACAGAGATGTGCCTCACGCTGCGAGAGCTCCTCCTCTGCACCGTTGGCTTGTCATCGAAAATAGGGTCGTCGTCTACTCTCCCATTGATGAAGAGGATGTCAGAGTAGTAGAGCCGTGGCTCTAGCTCTAAGGGTTTAGCAAGCGCACTCGTGGACCGAGCCAGTGGCGTAGGATGCAGAGAATTTGAGGTATGGCGGATTTTGTACACAACTACATATACAAATCTACACGCATGTTCGTTTGGTTTTAATCTGTATCGGTTTTTACTGTTTCTACAATGTTTTTTGTCTCTATGAATTGTAGTTGCAGCAATTCAAACATCTGGCTTTAATCCGAAGCGAAGAGCCCGCATATACGTGTGTATATGTGTATGATCTAGTTGACAACAAACAATTTAAAATAAAGCGTGATGTGCATCCAGCATAGGGAAGACCGGAAGAGCGTGGGTGCAACTGTGTCTTTGCGGCAGCGGAGGCGCGGAGCAGGGATCCCAGGAGCACAGACACAGAGATACCTGTTTGACCTATTCACTACTCGCTAATGGGCCGGACCCAAGGTATGGTGTGGCCATACATTGCCACATTAAGCCCTCGCCCCTGGACCGAGCGGTCACGACGATGGTCGACCTAGAGATGACCAAACGGGCCACTCGGCCCGGCCTTGCCCGGGCACGGTGAAGCCCGGCTTGTTTTGGGCCTAGCCCGTCAACCACGGTTAGAAAATCGGGCCGGGCCATCTAAGTCTATGGGCTTGTTTCCATGTTCGAGCCCGGCCGGCAACGGGCCTAAACGGGCTGGGCCGGCTCGGTAAGCACGGAAAAAGAGGGCCAAAAACGGGCTATGCGGACCGGTAAGCACGGTTTAGTGCAAAAAAATGGGTTTAACGGGCTTAAAGGTAAATTGGCTGTGTCGGGCTAGCCCACCGTGCTTAGTTTTCTATCCGAGTCCGAATCATTAGGGATGAAAACGAACGGGGACGGAAAACACCCTCAACCGTTTACATTTCCATATTCTTTCATCGGGAACGAGAGCGGATTATACATGTATACGAAAACAAAATACGAACGAAAACTAAACGAAAACAGATGGTAACCAAAATATCTTCTGGAACTTAGCAAAGAAAGGAAGATATATGTTATTGTTTAGTGTTTACAATCAATCAACCAAATAGTTACTGGCTTGGTGAAGTGCACGGGCGCACAACAGGCCAACTGGTGAACAGACAGCAACCAACGCAGCAAAGTATCAACGTTACACAGCCACACACGGCCACACTGACATAGTGACATAGCCTCAGGCCTCAGCCCAAGTGCCCAGCAGCAGCAGCGACACAACTCATAAGCCAACAACAATACAGTTAGGGATGGCAGCGGGTCGGATTTTGTTCGGGTATAATAATACCCGACTCGAAATTGTACCCGATACTTCTACGAATATTCATACCCACCAAGCCAATCGGGTGAGAAACTGTACCCGTACCCGTGTCCATTGGGTATCCATCGGGTATCGGGTATCCAATGGATATGTTATTGTAGACTAAATAACATTCAGTCAGTGTTATAATAAATGCATAAAATATTTTAGTTTCCATCTAAGCACCAATGCAACATGAGAATGACTATATTTGGCTACACATCGATACAAATCTCAACTTACAATTATCACATCTAATAAATTTAAATTTGAGTACAGACAATAAAAGCTTAATGAGTTTGTCGGCGTTCCGAGACCGGGGGGTCCCTAAGCCGACGAGTGAGTGTGCCGCGTGCCCCAGCCCAGATGGGTCGAGCGCGTGGGCGAGCGCGAAGGGGGGAAAGGCGAGGTGGCCGGAGACGGGCGTGAGAGAGGTGGAGATCCCGCGGCCTTCGTGTTCGTCCCGCGCCCAGGTCGGGTGCGCTTGCAGTAGGGGGGTTACAAGCGTCCACGCGGGTGAGGGAAGCGAGCGGCCCCAAGAGAGCGCCTGTCCCGTCCTCGGTCCCGCGCGGCCAACCTTCTCTAAGAAGGCCCTGGTCCTTCCTTTTATAGGCGTAAGGAGAGGATCCAGGTGTACAATGGGGTGTAGCAGAGTGCTACGTGTCTAGCGGAGGGAGAGCTAGCGCCCTAAGTACATGCCAATGTGGCAGCCGGAGAGATCTTGGCACCCTGCTGGTGTGATGTCGTGGCTGTCGGAGGAGCAACGGAGCTTGGCGGAGGGACAGCTGTCGGGGCGGTCGAGTCTTTGCTGACGTCCCCCTGCTTCCGTAAGGGAGCTGAGAGCCGCCGTCGTCACAGGGCACGCGGGGCGCCATCATTGCCTATCTGGCGGAGCTGGCCAGAGGGGACACCGGTCTTGTTCTCCGCGGCCCGAGTCGGCTCGGGGTAGGGTGATGATGGCGCTCCCTGTTGACGTGGCGGGCCCGCGCCCGAGGCCGGGCGACGTGGGGGCTCCTCCGAAGCTGGGGTCGAATCTGTCTTCCGTTGCCGAAGCCGAGCCCGAGCCCCCGGGGTCGGGCGAGGCGGAGGTCGTTCGGCAGAGGCCAGGGCGGAGTCCGAGCCCTGGGGTCGGGCGAAGCGGAGTTCGTCGTCTTCAGGGTCTTAGCTCGAGTCCGAGCCCTGGGGTCGGGCGGAGCGGAGTTCGCCGTCTTCCGGGTCTTAGCTCGAGTCCGAGCCCTGGGGTCGGGCGGAGCGGAGTTTGCCGTCTTCCGGGTCTTAGCCCGAGTCCGAGCCCTGGGGTCGGGCGGAGCGGAGTTCGCCGTCTTCCGGGTCTTAGCCCGAGTCCGAGCCCTGGGGTCGGGCGGTGCGGAGTTCGCCGTCTTCCGGGTCTTAGCCCGAGTCCGAGCCCTGGGGTCGGGCGGAGCGGAGCTTCCTATGGCGCCTTTGGCAAGACCTGACTGCCTGTCAGACTCACTCTGTCGAGTGGCACTGCAGTCGGAGTGGCGCAGGCGGCGCTGTCCTTCTGTCAGACCGGTCAGTGGAGCAGTGAAGTGACGGCGGTCACCTCGGCTCTGCCGGGGGGCGCGCGTCAGGATAAAGGTGTCAGGCCACCTTTGTGTTAAATGCTCCTGCAACTCGGTCAGTCGGTGCGGCGATTTAGTCAGGGTTGCTTCTTAGCGAAGCCAAGGCCTCGGGCGAGCCGGAGGTGTGCCCGCCGTTAAAAAAAAGGGGGGGCCTCGGGCGAGACGGAAGTCCCTTGAGGTCGGCTGCCCTTGTCCGAGGCTAGGCTGGGGCGAAGCGTGATCGAGTCACTCGTATGGACTGATCCCTGACTTAATCGCACCCATCAGGCCTCTGCAGCTTTATGCTGATGGGGGTTACCAGCTGAGAATTAGGCGTCTTGAGGGTACCCCTAATTATGGTCCCCGACAGTAGCCCCCGAGCCTCGAAGGGAGTGTTAGCACTCGCTTGGAGGCTTTCGTCGTACTTTTTTGCAAGGGGAACAGCCTTTCTCGGTTGCATTTTGTTCCGGTGGGTGCGCGCGAGCGCACCCGCCGGGTGTAGCCCCCGAGGCCTCGAAGGAGTGGTTTCACTCCTTCGAGGTCTTAATGCCTTGCGTAACGCTTCGGCTGGTCTGTTGTTCCCTCATGCGAACTGGCCGTAGCCCGGGTGCACGGTCGGGGCCCAAGTTCTCGGGCTGGTATGTTGACGCTGTCAACGGTTCGGCCGGAGCCGGGTTTGCGAGAGCAGCCCCCGAGCCTCCGCACAGGGCGAGAGGGTGATCAGGGACAGACTCGGCTTTTTACATACGCCCCTACGTCGCCTTTCCGCAAGGAGGAGGGGGGGAGTGCGCCATGTTACCCTCGATGGGCACCGAACATGGTGTCTCCGGTGAGCTGCAAGCGGGTAATCCGAGTGGACGTTTGTGCCCCGTTCGTTGGGGGTCGGCTAGGGGCCCAGAGGCACGCCCAAAAGTACCTGCGGGTGATCTGTCGGACCCGGTCCCCTGGCGACGGGGTCCGAGGGCTCGATGCCTCCCTCCGATGGGATTCCGTTACAAGATCGCTCCCGCTGGTCTCGGAAATGTCCTAGGGTACCTCGGGAGCGCAGCCCGAGCCTCGGTTATGTATCGAACGTACCCCTAGTCATCCCTCGCTCGGCGTCTGAGGCGACTGTGAACCCTTCGGGGGCCAGCCTTCGAACCCCTGATCAGTAATGGGCGCGGAGCCCGAGTAGCCTGAGGCGGCCATGGAGCCCTTCGGGGGGCCGGCCTTCGAACCCCTGACCAGTAGTGGGTGTCGGGCCCACGCGATCTGAGGTGACTGTTGAACCCTTCGGAGGGCCAGCCTTCGAACCTCTGATCAGTAGGGGGGGCTCGGAGCCCGGTTCCTTAACAGGGAAGGATCCTTTTCGGGGTATCCCCCTTTCCCGGTCCCTGTTGCAAGAGATAGAGAAAGAGGAAAAAAGGAAAAGGATACGAAATCGAACGATGTGGCGTACCTTTTTTGGCGCGGTTATTGCGGCGAAGGCGAAGCGTCGCCCGCTTCTCCTGCCAGAGGCGCCGCCTGTCCCGCCGCGGAGTTAATGCGACGGGGCGAGTGGTTGGCGGGGCGGCCGCTGCGCGTGCACGAGCCGTTCGAGGAACGGATCACGGGCGCACCGTCTTCACGCCGTGGGAGGAGGCTCTCTTGCTGCCCTTAGATGGGACGTGAGCCTGGCTGACGACGTGACTGCTGCTCCCGCCCGCCTGCCACCGTCATTACTGCCGGCCCACTTTCGGCCGCATTGACCGTCGCGCCAGGCTGGCGCTGCTGGGTCGTGCGCTGGGTCGCCTCGAGTCGCGGCATAGGTTCCGCAACCGAAGAGGTGCGACGGTGGCGCAAGTGGCGGTGCGGTTGCTTGCATGCAGCAACTGGCGCGCTGGTCGCGTGACGCGTGGGCCTGGGCCTCCAAGCTGGCGTGTCAGAAGTCGGAGAAGCGCGTCCACCTGGCGCGGTTGCTTGTCGCCTGCATGGCTGCCCGCCCCTTCCGCCCGTTGGTCTGGGCAAAAGTGGGGGGTCGCTTGTAACCGCTGGGCGGTTGTGTGCACCACGCGCGGCGGTTTGGCTTCTTCTGCTCTGAGCCGGTTTGCATGACATGCGGGACCCAGCCCCCGAGCCGCAGGGGAGGGCCTTGGAGCGTGTTGGAGAAGACTCAGCCCGTGGCGTTTGGGGGCGCACGTAGGGAGAGTTGCCTTTAAAAGGAGGGCGACCCCTTTCGGAAGGCAACCATGTCTTCTTCCTCCCTTATGCGTCGTGTCTTTCCATCTTCCAAGCCCCCGGATGGGGGGTATCCGCCGTCTTTCCGCCTCCTCGCTGGAGGAACGCAACTCCGTGGGAGTTGGTACCTTTCAGCCATCGTTCGGCTTCAAGGATTTTCATCATGCGGCCCGGGCGCTTCCCCCCACTGGTGGTCACCCGAGACGGTGACCGCCAGTTCCTGGGTGGGGAGAAGCAAGCCGGGCTGCGATCTTGGTCCCACCCTCAGCTTCAAGGATGTTCATCATCCTCGCTGGGGTGGGGGCCGGGCTGAGCCGGCGCTCTACCTCCCACGCGGGTTCGCGGGTCACCCCTTCCCGCGGTGTTCGAGGGAGAAGGCGCTCACTGGCCCTGCGGGCGGCGCAAACTTAGACAACGTGGGGCTGATCGACGGCGGGCGTCGTCACCTCCAGCGTGTCGGAGTCGTCGGCTTGGCTCCCGGCGGCCCCTCCTGCCGGAGGGCGGCTGCCGCGCCGTGTGCACGGGAGGACCACCCACGATGCCGCGCGCTGCTACGGCGGCGTTCGTGTTCTCGGGTGGCCCTGCTTTTGCACTGGGAGGGCGCCCTCGCGCAGAGGCCGGTGCCCCACTCGTCTGGGAGGATTTGAGTGGGGATCTGCCGGGGGGCTGGTGGCCCCCGCCATCAGCGCCGAGGCGGAGGCGGCTCGAGAAGTCCCCGTCGCCGACGGGATCACTGCCACCATCTGCGCCCCGGGCCTCCGGTTCTTCGTACTTGTCCTCGCCCCTCGAGCGTCGGCGTGGGCGAGGGCAAGATTGCAGCAGCACCCACCCTGAGGCCTGCACTGCTGCGGCTCGACCATCCGGAGCAGGGGTCGTTGTCGTCGTAGTCAGAACGGGCGGCGGCGAGCCGCTCGTCAGTCTTCTGTTGCTCCGCAGGCCTTCCCCCATGGAGTGGGGTCGTTCGTACCTGCGGAGGGGGAACCGGAGTTCCATTTGTAACGGCACTTCGAATGCCGGTGTTTTTGTTCATTGTGGATGTCGAGGCCTGAACATGTATGTAATTTTGGCACGGAGCCGTGTTTTTTCCTTATTTTCGAGCACTAAGTCTCGCCTGTCGATTATCTGAACCGCTTCACCAAGCATGAGTCGCCCCGTGTCAAGGTGACGAGTGAGGTATCCGTATCCCGGAGGCGTAGGAGTCCCTCGGCTCGATCGGCCTTGTTGTCTGAGGTTCCTCTAACTTAGTTAAGGGGACCCCTTGGCCGCTCTTCGATGAGCCGAGGCCAGGGGTAGCGATATCAGTACGAACAGAGGCGGAGTTGGCTCGAAAATGGGAACCTGGTTGGCCGGAGCCTAGCCGGGTTGTCCGTCAGCGGGGCCGACGCCGGAGTCGATCAGCCGAGGCCTCGGGCCGGGCTGGCGCCCTTGGAAGATGGTCGGCCGAGGCCCCAGGGGTAACCGGCCGAGCCGCCTGCTCGGGCCGGATTCCCGGAGAAGTCCCTGGACCGCGTCGCCGTCCGAGGCTGGGTCGGATCTCGCTAAAGGCGTCGTCGATGCCGAGGGTGCCATAGCCTCCTTCCAGCGTGAAGACCCGAGCCTGCAGGATCAGATCGCCTTGTAGCGTGTGCCTTCTGCGGCCGCTGAGGCCAGAAAACACACCCTCGCTGCGCTGTAAAGCTGCGCCTTTTTTCCTCTTATTCCGAGCATCTGGACTTTTTCGTCGGTAACAGGGATGTTTGTGCGGGCGAGAGTTGCTTTTCGCGGAAGGTGATGAGTGAGGTATCCGTATCCCGGAGGCGTAGGAGTCCCTCGGCTCGGTCGGCCTTGCCGCTTACGCGTACTTTCACCCGTCCATGAGGCCCTGTCTCCGACTCAGTCGAGAAAGCTTGAAGGACCGCTTCGGCAGAAGAGCTTCCGAACGTAAAGACTTGTCCGGTCCACGGAGTCACTTTATCCGAACGCGAGTTACTTATCGCAGAAGGTGATGAGTGAGGTATCCGTATCCCGGAGGCGTAGGAGTCCCTCGGCTCGGTCAGCCTTGGCTGCTTACGTGTACTCCGTCGTTTCCAGGATCCGCTTTTCGAAGTAGTCGAAAAGCACGAAAGAAATTCTGCCAAAAAGAGATCTTTTTTCGAGGAAAAAATTCGACGTAGAGGGGGTCTCCCCCCTTTTAGCCCCCGAGGGATGGTCGGGCTTTGCCGAGGCGAGGCCGACCCTTCCTTGATGACTAAACTTTGCGTGGGTGCGAGGTATATGAACGACTTGAAAACATCTTAAGGGTAGAAGCGACGTAGCTGTTTGATGTTCCAAGCGTTGCCGTAGATCTCGCCTTGATTGTTGGCCAGCTTGTATGTTCCGGGCTTCAGAACTTTGGCGATGACGAATGGCCCTTCCCAGGGGGGCGTGAGCTTGTGCCTCCCTCGGGCGTCTTGCCGCAGTCGAAGCACCAGGTCGCCCACCTGGAGGTCTCGGGACCGGACCCCTCGGGCGTGGTAGCGTCGCAGGGACTGCTGGTACCGCGCCGAGTGTAGTGAGGCCTTGTCCCGAGCCTCTTCCAGCTGGTCCAGGGAGTCTTCTCGGCTAGCTTGGTTGCTTTGATCGTTGTAGGCCCTCGTCCTCGGGGAGCCGTATTCCAGGTCAGTGGGCAAGATGGCCTCGGCCCCGTAGACCAGGAAGAACGGCGTGAAACCCGTGGCTCGGCTTGGCGTCGTCCTCAGGCTCCAGAGCACCGAGGGGAGTTCCTTCATCCATCGCTTGCCGAACTTGTTGAGGCCGTTGTAGATCCGGGGCTTGAGCCCTTGCAGAATCATGCCGTTGGCACGCTCCACTTGCCCATTCGACATGGGATGGGCCACGGCGGCCCAGTCCACCCGGATGTGGTGATCCTCGCAAAAATCCAAGAATTTTTTGCCGGTGAACTGGGTACCGTTGTCGGTGATGATGGAGTTTGGGACCCCGAAGCGATGGATGATGTTGGTGAAGAATGCCACCGCCTGCTCGGACCTGATGCTGTTCAGGGGTCGGACCTCGATCCACTTGGAGAATTTGTCGATGGCGACCAGCAGGTGCGTGTAGCCCCCGGGCGCCTTCTGCAAGGGACCGACGAGGTCCAGACCCCATACAGCAAAGGGCCAGGTGATGGGTATCGTCTGCAGAGCTTGAGCGGGCAGGTGGGTCTGCTTCGCATAGAATTGGCACCCTTCGCAGGTGCGGACAATTCTAGTGGCGTCAGCCACTGCCGTTGGCCAGTAGAAGCCTTGCCGGAAAGCATTCCCGACAAGGGCTCGAGGCGCTGCATGATGATCGCAAGCCCCCGAGTGTATTTCTTGCAGGAGTTCCTGACCTTCGGCGATGGAGATGCATCGCTGGAGGATGCCCGAGGGGCTTCGGTGGTAGAGCTCCTCCTCATCGCCCAGCAAGACGAACGACTTGGCGCGTCGTGCTACCCGCCGAGCCTCGGCTTGGTCGAGGGGTAGCTCTCCCTGGCGGAGATATCGCAGGTACGGGGCATGCCAGTTTCGATCAGGCGTGGCCCCGCTCTGCTCCTCCTCGACGTCCAGTGCCTCGCCCTCGGGGGCCGAGGGTACCTCGGGCTGGACCACGGACGCCTCGGGCTGAGCCGAGGGCGCCTCGGGCTGTGCCGAGGGTGCCTCGGGCTGTGCCGAGGGTGCCTCGGGCTGTGCCGAGGGTGCCTCGGGCTGTGCCGAGGGTGCCTTGGGCTGTGCCGAGGGTTCCTCGGGCTCGGGAGCGTCGTTGATCTTGACGGAGGGTTGATGCAGATCCCGGGAGAAGACGTCTGGGGGAACCGTTGTTCGCCCCGAGGCTATTTTAGCCAGCTCGTCCGCAGTCTCGTTGTAGCGCCGAGCGATGTGGTTGAGCTCGAGCCCGTAGAACTTGTCTTCCAGGCGTCGAACCTCATCGCAGTAGGCCTCCATCTTCGGGTCGCGGCAGTGGGAGTTCTTCATGACTTGGTCGATGACGAGCTGCGAGTCACCGCGGGCGTCGAGGCGTCTGACCCCTAGCTCGATGGCGATCCACAACCCGTTGACCAGAGCCTCGTACTCAGCCACATTGTTGGACGCCGGGAAATGGAGGCGTAGCACGTAGCGTAGGTGCTTCCCGAGGGGCGAGATGAAGAGCAGGCCCGCGCCGGCTCCTGTCTTCATCAGCGACCCATCGAAAAACATGGTCCAGAGCTCCGGTTGGATCGGAGCCGTCGGCAGCTGGGTGTCGACCCATTCAGCTATGAAGTCCGCCAACACCTGGGACTTGATGGCCTTCCGAGGGGCGAACGAGATTGTTTCGCCCATGATTTCCACCGCCCACTTTGCGATCCTGCCCGAGGGCTCTCGGCACTGGATGATCTCCCCCAGGGGGAAGGACGACACCACAGTTACCGGATGAGACTCGAAGTAATGTCGTAGCTTTCGCCTCGTCAGGATCACAACATACAGCAGCTTCTGAACTTGTGGGTAGCGGATCTTGGTCTCGGACAGTACCTCGCTGACGAAGTAGACTGGCCTCTGAACGGGCAATGCATGCCCTTCCTCTTGCCTCTCGACCACAATCGCGGCGCTAACCACCTGAGTAGTAGCGGCGACGTAGACCAAGAGGGCTTCTCCATCAGCTGGGGGCACCAAGATAGGCGCCTTTGTAAGGAGCGCCTTCAGGTTCCCGAGGGCTTCCTCGGCCTCAGGGGTCCAAGCGAAACACTCGGTCTTCCTTAAGAGGCGGTACAGAGGCAGACCTCTTTCGCCGAGGCGTGAGATGAAGCGGCTCAGGGCCGCGAGGCATCCCATGACCCTCTGTACGCCTTTTAAGTCCTTGATGGGTCCCATGCTGGTGATGGCTGCGATCTTCTCCGGGTTGGCTTCGATGCCTCGCTCGGAGACGATGAACCCCAGGAGCATGCCTCGGGGCACCCCGAAGACACACTTCTCGGGATTGAGCTTGACTCCTTTCGCCTTGAGACATCGGAATGTCACTTCAAGGTCGGAGAGGAGGTCGGAAGCCTTCCTTGTCTTGACTACGATGTCATCGACGTAGGCCTCGACTGTGCGGCCGTTGTGTTCGCCGAACACATGGTTCATGCACCGCTGGTACGTCGCGCCCGCATTCCTCAAACCGAACGGCATGGTGACATAGCAGTACATGCCGAAGGGCGTGATGAAAGAAGTCGCGAGCTGGTCGGACTCTTTCATCCGGATTTGGGGATACCCTGAGTAGGCATCGAGGAAGGACAGGGTTTCGCACCCAGCAGTGGAATCCACGATTTGATCGATGCGAGGTAGAGGGTAGGGAACCTTCGGACATGCTTTGTTGAGACCAGTGTAGTCTACACACATCCGCCATTTCCCCCCTTTCTTCCTCACAATCACAGGGTTGGCAAGCCATTCGGGATGGAATACCTCTTTGATGAACCCTGCTGCCATTAGCTTGTGGATCTCCTCGCCTATCGCTCTGCGCTTCTCCTCGTCGAACCGGCGCAGAGGCTGCCTGACGGGTCGGGCTCCGGCCCGAATATCCAGCGAGTGCTCGGCGACATCCCTCGGTATGCCGGGCATGTCCGAGGGACTCCACGCAAAGACGTCGGTGTTTGCGCGGAGAAAGTCGACGAGCACTGCTTCCTATTTGGGGTCGAGCCCGGAACCGATCCGGATCTGCTTGGAGGTGTCGCCACTGGGGTCGAGAGGGACGGCCTTGACCGTCTCCGCTGGCTCGAAGTTGCCGGCATGACGCTTCACATCTGGCACCTCTTTGGAGAGGTTCTCCAGGTCGGCGATGAGGGCCTCGGACTCGGCGAGGGCCTCGGCATACTCCACGCACTCCACGTCGCATTCGAACGCGTGTTTGTACGTGGGGCCGACGGTGATGACCCCGTTGGGGCCCGGCATCTTGAGCTTCAGGTAGGTGTAGTTGGGGACGGCCATGAACTTCGCGTAGCATGGCCTCCCCAGGACCGCGTGGTAGGTTCCTCGGAACCCGACCACCTCGAACGTCAAGGTCTCCCTTCGGAAGTTGGAGGGCGTTCCGAAGCAGACGGGGAGGTCGAGTCGTTCGAGGGGCTGGACGCGCTTCCCAGGGATGATCCCGTGGAAGGGCGCAGCGCCTGCCCGGACGGAGGACAGATCGACGCGCAGGAGCCTGAGGGTCTCGGCGTAGATGATGTTGAGGCAGCTGCCCCCATCCATCAGGACCTTGGTGAGCCTGACGTCGCCGATGATGGGGTCGACGACGAGCGGGTATTTCCCCGGGCTCAGCACGTGGTCGGGGTGGTCGGCCTGGTCGAAGGTGACGGGCTTGTCGGACCAGTCTAGGTAGACTGGCGCCGCCACCTTCACCGAGCAGACCTCCCGGCGCTCTTGCTTGCGATGCCGAGCCGAGGCATTCGCCGCATGCCCACCGTAGATCATGAAGCAGTTGCGGACCTCGGGGTACTCTCCTGCTTGGTGATCTTTGTTCTTGTCGTCGTCGCGGGCCCTGCCACCCTCTGCGGGTGGCCCGGCCCTGTGGAAGTGGCGCCGAAGCATGACGCACTCCTTGAGGGTATGCTTAACGGGCCCCTGATGATAGGGGCATGGCTCCTTGAGCATCTTGTCGAAGAGGTTAGCACCTCCGGGGGGCTTCCGAGGGTTCTTGTATTCGGCGGTGGCGACAAGGTCCACGTCAGCGGCGTCGCGTTTCGATTGCGACTTCTTCTTGCCCTTCTTCTTGGCGCCGCGCGGAGCAGACGCCTCGGGAGCCTCTTCCGATGGGCGGCCCTAGGGCTGCTTGTCCTTTCGGAAGATAGCCTCAACCGCCTCCTGGCCAGAGGCGAACTTGGTGGCGATGTCCATCAGCTCGCTCGCCCTGGTGGGGGTTTTGCGACCCAACTTACTCACCAGGTCGCGGCAGGTGGTGCCGGCAAGGAACGCGCCGATGACATCCGAGTCGGTGATGTTGGGCAGCTCGGTGCGCTGCTTCGAGAATCGTCGGATGTAGTCCCGGAGAGACTCTCCCGGCTGTTGCCGACAGCTTCGAAGGTCCCAGGAATTCCCGGGGCGCACGTATGTGCCCTGGAAATTGCCGGCGAAGGCTTGGACCAAGTCGTCCCAGTTGGAGATCTGCCCCGGAGGCAGGTGCTCCAACCAGGCGCGAGCGGTGTCGGAGAGGAACAGGGGGAGGTTACGGATGATGAGGTTGTCGTCGTCCGTTCCACCCAGTTGGCAGGCCAGGCGGTAGTCCGCGAGCCACAGTTCCGGTCTCGTTTCCCCCGAGTACTTCGTGATAGTAGTCGGGGGTCGGAACCGGGTCGGGAATGGCGCCCGTCGGATGGCCCGACTGAAGGCCTGCGGACCGGGTGGTTCGGGCGAGGGACTCCGATCCTCCCCGCTGTCATAGCGTCCCCCACGCCTGGGGTGGTAGCCTCGGCGCACCCTATCATCGAGGTGGGCCCGACGGTCGCGACGATGGTGCTCGTTGCCGAGGTGGCCCGGGGCCGTAGGCGCGGTGTTGCGCGTGCGCCCGGTGTAGACCGAGGCTTCCCGCATGAATCGGGAAGTCACGACATGAGGTTCCGAGGGGTATCCCTGCCTTCGGGAGGCGGTACTCTCGGCCCGTCGGGCCGCAGCGCCTTCCAGGAGATTCTTGAGCTCTCCCTGGATTCGCCGACCCTCGGTAGTTGATGGCTCCGGCATCGCGCGGAGGAGCATCGCTGCGGCTGCCAGGTTCTGACCAACCCCGCTGGATGCGGGCGGCGGCCTGACCCTGACATCGTTGGCGACGCGGTGCTGGAGACCTTGGGGCAGGTGACGTATTTCTCCGGCCGGGGGTTGGCCCGCCCATACCTGCCCGACGTCCCGACGGATCGGCTCAAGCGCTCCTGCTCCCTCGTCGAGCCTGGCCTGCGCCCCACAGACTTGCTCGAGCTGTGGGTCGTGACCCCCCGCCGGAACGGGGACCACAGCTAGCTCCCGCGGGATGTCGGCGTGAGGCACCGGCCTAGGAAGATCACCGTCCTCCGGCATGCCAAGATGGTTGCCTTCGGAGGGATCCCCTAGCTCGACGTGGAAACATTCGCGGCTTGGGCCGCAGTCCTCGTCGTCAAGGATGCGGCTACCGTCGGAACAGTCGGAGAGGCAGTAGTCACATGCGGTCATGAAGTCCCGCATGGCACTAGGGTCGCCAAATCCAGAGAAATCCCAACAGGTGCTGGGATCGTCATCTTCCTCGGACCCAGAGGGCCCGTAGGTCGAGACGTCCGTCAATCGGTCCCAAGGCGACCGCATACGAAACCCCAGTGGGGTTGCACTCGCCTCAATGAGAGTGCCCGCCAAAGCAAGGTTGCTAGGCGGGTTGAGGCCGAGTCGAAATGACGTAAGATGGGAGTTAGTCAGTACCTTTTGGTCGACGAGGAGCGACGTAGTCACATCGGGGACTGGTTGCACCGTCGTCTCAGGTACGAGGGCGACGTCCTGCAAGCTTTCCGCGAGCGCGCTGGCGTCGTCTTCTTGCTCGGGATCAGCGTGTCGCGGGGGGATGGCGCTCGCCTTCGTCTCGAACGCGAGGTCGACGCCCGGCGTGCCTTCCGTCGGGGCGCTGGGGATGTCGATTTGCTCGACGGACGACGAAGCGCGGCCTCCCGCTTGGCCTTGGTTGCCCCGCCTCCTCCTCCGTTGGCGGGGGAGAGGACGGGGCGAGCTCGAATGTTGTTCTTCCACCGCGCGGGGAAGATGTCGTCGGTTCCGCCGCCGGCGGGCGGGAAGTCGGCCGCCATTGTCGTTGTCGCACGGCGGTGGAAGGAGTATCATGTCGTAGCTGCCGTCGAAAGACATGAACTCAAGACTCCCGAAACGGAGCACCGTTCCGGGCCGGAGAGGTTGCTGGAGACTGCCCATCTGGAGCTTGACGGGAAGCTGTTCGTCAGCACGCAGCAGGCCCCTACCTGGCGCGCCAACTGTCGGTGTTTCGAGACCGGGGGGTCCCTAAGCCGACGAGTGAGTGTGCCGCGTGCCTCAGCCCAGATGGGTCGAGCGCGTGGGCGAGCGCGAAGGGGGGAAAGGCGAGGTGGCCGGAGACGGGCGTGAGAGAGGTGGAGATCCCGCGGCCTTCGTGTTCGTTGAAAGGGAATTAGGCTTACACCTAGTCCCTAATTAATTTTGGTGGTTGAATTGCCCAACACAAATATTTGGACTAACTAGTTTGCCCAAGTGTATAGATTATACAGGTGTCAAAGGTTCACACTCAGCCAATAAAAAGATCAAGTTTTGGATTCAACAAAGGAGCAAAGGGCCAACCGAAGGCACCTCTGGTCTGGCGCACCGGACTGTCCGGTGTGCCACCGGACAGTGTCCGGTGCACCACCGGACATGTCCGGTGCACCAAAGGACTCCAACGCAAACTCGCCTCCTTCGGGAATTTCCAGAGGCACTCGCGCTATAATTCACCGGACTGTCCGGTGTACACCGGACAGTGTCCGGTGCGCCAAGGAGGAGCGGCCTCAGGAACTCACCAGCTTCGGGAAACTCCAACGGCTAGTCCGCTATAATTCACCGGACATGTCCGGTGTGCACCGGACTGTCCGGTGCAACTCCGGAGCAACGGCTAACTCGCGCCAACGGCTACCTGCAGAGCATTTAATGCGCGCGCAGCGCGCGCAGAAGGCAGGCTTGCCCATACTGGCACATCGGACAGTAAACAGTACTTGTCCGGTGTGCACCGGACACCCAGGCGGGCCCACAAGTCAGAAGCTCCAACGGTCGGAATCCAACGGCAGTGATGACGTGGCAGGGGGCACCGGACTGTCCGGTGTGCCATCGAACAGACAGCCTCCCAACGGCCACTTTTGGTGGTTGGGGCTATAAATACCCCAACCACCCCACCATTCATTGCATCCAAGTTTTCCACTTCCCAACTACTACAAGAGCTCTAGCATTCAATTCTAGACACACCAAAGAGATCAAATCCTCTCCAAATTCCACACAACGCCATAGTGACTAGAGAGAGTGATTTGCTTGTGTTCTTTCGAGCTCTTGCGCTTGGATTGCTTTCTTCTTTCTTGATTCTTTCATTGCGATCAAACTCACTTGTAATTGAGGCAAGAGACACCAAACTTGTGGTGGTCCTTGTAGGAACTTTGTGTTCCAAGTGATTGAGAAGAGAAAGCTCACTCGATCCGTGGGATCGTTTGAGAGAGGGAAGGGTTGAAAGAGACCCGGTCTTTGTGGCCTCCTCAACGGGGAGTAGGTTTGCAAGAACCGAACCTCGGTAAAACAAATCCGCGTGTCACACTCTTCATTTGCTTGCGATTTGTTTTGTGCCCTCTCTCGCGGACTCGTTTCTTTATTACTAACGCTAACCCGGCTTGTAGTTGTGATTATTTTTGTAAATTTCAGTTTCGCCCTATTCACCCCCCTCTAGGCGACTTTCAATTGGTATCAGAGCCCGGTGCTTCATTAGAGCCTAACCGCTCGAAGTGATGTCGGGAGATCACGCTAAGAAGGAGATGGAGACCGGCGAAAAGCCCACTACAAGCCACGGGAGCACTTCATCGGAAGAGTCCCGCACCAAAAGGAGGGAGAAGAAGAAGAGCTCCTCCAACAAAGGGAAGGAGAAGAAATCTTCTTCTCACCACAAAGAGAAGAAGGAAAAATCTTCTTCCCACAAGCCGCATCGGAGTGGGGACAAGCAAAAGAGGATGAGGAAAGTGGTCTACTACGAGACCGACACTTCATCAACATCAATCTCCGGCTCCGAAGCGCCCTCCGTAACTTCTAAACGCCAAGAGCGTAAGAAGTTTAGTAAGATCCCCCTACACTACCCTCGCATTTCTAAACATGCACCTTTACTTTCCGTCCCATTAGGCAAACCACCAACTTTTGATGGTGAAGATTATGCTAGGTGGAGTGATTTAATGCGATTTCATCTAACCTCACTCCACAAAAGTATATGGGATGTTGTTGAGTTTGGTGCACAGGTACCATCGGTAGGGGATAAAGACTATGATGAGGATGAGGTGGCCCAAATCGAGCACTTCAACTCTCAAGCGACAACAATACTCCTCGCCTCACTAAGTAGAGAGGAGTATAACAAAGTACAAGGGTTGAAGAATGCCAAGGAGGTTTGGGATGTGCTCAAAACCGCGCACGAGGGAGACGAGCTCACCAAGATCACCAAGCGGGAAACGATTGAGGGGGAACTCGGTCGGTTCCGGCTTCGCAAAGGGGAGGAGCCACAACACATGTACAACCGGCTCAAGACCTTGGTGAATCAAGTGCGCAACCTCGGGAGCGTAAAGTGGGATGACCATGAAGTGGTTAAGGTTATTCTAAGATCTCTTATTTTCCTTAACCCTACTCAAGTTCAATTAATTCGTGGTAATCCAAGATATACTAAAATGACACCCGAGGAAGTAATCGGGCACTTTGTAAGTTTTGAGTGTATGATCGAAGGCTCGAGGAAGATCAACGAGCTTGATGATCCATCTACATCCGAAGCCCAACCCGTCGCATTCAAGGCGACGGAAGAAAAGAAGGAGGAGTCTACACCAAGTAGACAACCAATCGACGCCTCCAAGCTTGACAATGAGGAGATGGCACTCGTCATCAAGAGCTTCCGCCAAATCCTCAAACAAAGGAGGGGGAAAGACTACAAGTCCCGCTCCAAGAAGGTTTGCTACAAGTGTGGTAAGCCCGGTCATTTTATTGCTAAATGTCCCATATCTAGTGACAGTGACCGAGGCGACGACAAGAAGGGGAGAAGAAAGGAGAAGAAGAGGTACTACAAGAAGAAGGGCGGCGATGCCCATGTTTGTCGCGAGTGGGACTCCGACGAAAGCTCAAGCGACTCCTCCGACGACGAGGACGCCGCCAACATCGCCGTCACCAAGGGACTTCTCTTCCCCAACGTCGGCCACAAGTGCCTCATGGCAAAGGACGGCAAACGGAAGAAGGTTAAATCCAACTCCTCCACTAAATATGAGTCCTCTAGTGATGATAATGCTAGTGATGAGGAGGATAATTTGCGTACCCTTTTTGCCAACCTCAACATGCAACAAAAAGAAAAACTTAATGAATTGATTAGTGCCATCCATGAAAAGGATGATCTCTTGGACACCCAAGAGGACTTCCTCATTAAAGAAAATAAGAAGCATGTTAAGGTTAAAAATGCTTATGCTCTAGAAATTGAGAAATGTCAAAAATTATCTAGTGAGCTAAGCACTTGCCATGAGTTGATTGACAACCTTAGACATGAAAATGCTAGTTTAAATGCTAAGGTTGATTCACATATTTGTAATGTTTCGATTCCCAATCCTAGAGATAATAATGATGATTTGCTTGCTAGGATTGAAGAATTAAACATTTCTCTTGCTAGCCTTAGAGTAGAAAATGAAAATTTAATTGCTAAGGCTAAAGAAATAGATGTTTGCAATGTTACAATTTCCGATCTTAGAGATAAAAATGATATTCTCCATGCTAAGATTGTTGAACTTAATTCTTGCAAACCATCTACATCTACCATTGACCATGTCACTATTTGTACTAGATGTAGAGATGTTGATGTTAATGCTATTCATGATCATATGGCTTTAATTAAACAACAAAATGATCATATAGCAAAACTAGATGCTAAAATTGCCGAGCATAACTTAGAAAATGAAAAATTTAAATTTGCTAGAAGTATGCTCTATAATGGGAGACGCCCTGGCATCAAGGATGGCATTGGCTACCAAAGGGGAGACAATGTCAAACTTAATGCCCCTCCAAAAAGATTGTCAAATTTTGTAAAGGGCAAGGCTTCCATGCCTCAGGATAACGAGGGTTACATTTTATACCCTACCGGTTATCCCGAGAGCAAAATTAGGAGAATTCATTCTAGGAAGTCTCACTCTGGCTCTAATCATGCTTTCATGTATAAGGGTGAGACATCTAGCTCTAGGCAACCAACCCGTGCTAAGTTGCCTAGAAAGAAAACTCCTAGTGCATCAAATGATCATGATATTTCATTTAAGACTTTTGATGCATCTTATGTGTTGACTAACAAATCCGGCAAAGTAGTTGCCAAGTATGTTAGGGGCAAGCACAAGGGGTCAAAGACTTGTGTTTGGGTACCCAAATTTCTTGTGTCTAATGCCAAAGGACCCAAAACCATTTGGGTACCTAAAGTCAAGAACTAAACTTGTTTTGTAGGTTTATGCATCCGGGGGCTCAAGTTGGATCATCGACAGCGGGTGCACGAACCACATGACAGGGGAGAAGAAGATGTTCTCCTCCTACGAGAAAAACCAAGATCCTCAACGAGCTATCACATTCGGGGATGGAAATCAAGGTTTGGTCAAAGGTCTTGGTAAAATAGCTATATCTCCTGACCATTCTATTTCCAATGTTTTTCTTGTAGATTCTTTAGATTACAATTTGCTTTCTGTATCTCAATTATGCAAAATGGGCTACAACTGTCTCTTTACTGATGTAGGTGTCACTGTCTTTAGAAGAAGTGATGATTCAATAGCATTTAAGGGAGTGTTAGAGGGTCAGCTATACTTGGTAGATTTTGATAGAGCTGAACTCGACACTTGCTTAATTGCTAAGACTAACATGGGTTGGCTCTGGCACCGCCGACTAGCTCATGTTGGGATGAAGAATCTTCATAAGCTTCTAAAGGGAGAACACATTTTAGGACTAACAAACGTTCATTTTGAGAAAGACAGGATTTGTAGCGCATGCCAAGCAGGAAAGCAAGTTGGCACTCATCATCCGCATAAGAACATAATGACGACTGACAGGCCACTGGAGCTCCTGCACATGGATCTATTCGGCCCGATCGCTTACATAAGCATCGGCGGGAGTAAGTACTGTCTAGTTATTGTGGATGATTATTCTCGCTTCACTTGGGTATTCTTTTTACAGGAAAAATCTCAAACCCAAGAGACCTTAAAGGGATTCTTGAGACGGGCTCAAAATGAGTTCGGCTTAAGGATCAAGAAAATTAGAAGCGACAACGGGACGGAGTTCAAGAATTCTCAAATTGAAGGCTTCCTTGAGGAGGAGGGCATCAAGCATGAGTTCTCTTCTCCCTACACGCCACAATAAAATGGTGTAGTGGAGAGGAAGAATAGAACTCTATTGGACATGACAAGGACCATGCTTGATGAGTACAAGACTTCGGATCGGTTTTGGGCCGAGGCGGTCAACACCGCTTGCTATGCCATCAACCGGTTATATCTACACCGAATCCTCAAGAAGACATCATACGAACTCCTAACCGGTAAAAAGCCCAATATTTCATATTTTAGAGTCTTTGGTAGCAAATGCTTTATACTTGTTAAAAGAGGTAGAAAATCTAAATTTGCTCCTAAGACTGTAGAAGGCTTTTTACTAGGATATGATTCAAACACAAGGGCATATAGAGTCTTTAACAAGTCCTCAGGACTAGTTGAAGTTTCATGTGATGTTGTGTTTGATGAGACTAACGGCTCTCAAGTAGAGCAAGTTGATCTTGATGAGATAGGTATTGAAGAGGCTCCGTACATCACGCTAAGGAACATGTCCATTGGGGATGTGTGTCCTAAGGAATCCGAAGAGCCTCCAAATGCACAAGATCAACCGTCCTCCTCCATGCAAGCATCTCCACCAACTCAAATTGAGGAAGAGGCTCAAGTTGATGAAGAAGAAGATCAATCAAATGAGCCACCTCAAGATGACGGCATAGATCAAGGGGGAGATACAAATGATCAAGAAAAGGAGGATGAGCAAGAACCAAGACTGCCACACCCAAGAGTCCACCAAGCAATCCAACGAGATCACCCGTCGACACCATCCTCGGCGACATTCATAAGGGGGTAACCACTCGATCTCGTGTCGCACATTTTTGTGAACATTACTCGTTTGTTTCCTCTATTGAGCCACACAGGGTAGAGGAAGCACTTCAAGATTCGGATTGGGTGGTGGCAATGCAAGAGGAGCTCAACAACTTCACTAGGAATGAGGTATGGCATTTAGTTCCACGTTCTAACCAAAATGTTGTAGGAACCAAATGGGTCTTCCGCAACAAGCAAGATGAGCATGGTGTGGTGACAAGGAATAAAGCTCGACTTGTGGCCAAGGGGTACTCTCAAGTCGAAGGTTTGGATTTCGGTGAAACCTATGCACCCGTAGCTAGGCTTGAGTCAATTCGTATATTATTAGCCTATGCTACTTACCATGGCTTTAAGCTTTATCAAATGGACGTGAAAAGTGCCTTCCTCAATGGACCAATCAAGGAAGAGGTCTATGTTGAGCAACCTCCCGGCTTTGAAGACAGTAAGTATCCTAATCATGTCTATAAGCTCTCTAAGGCGCTTTATGGGCTCAAGCAAGCCCCAAGAGCATGGTATGAATGCCTTAGAGATTTTCTTATTGCTAATGGCTTCAAAGTCGGTAAAGCCGATCCTACTCTATTCACTAAAACTCTTGAAAATGATTTGTTTGTATGCCAAATTTATGTTGATGATATCATATTTGGGTCTACTAACGAATCTACTTGTGAGGAATTTAGTAGGATCATGACACAGAAATTCGAGATGTCAATGATGGGGGAGTTGAAGTATTTTCTAGGATTCCAAGTCAAGCAACTCCAAGAGGGCACCTTCCTAAGCCAAACGAAGTACACTCAAGATATTCTAAGCAAATTTGGAATGAAGGATGCCAAACCCATCAAGACACCCATGGGAACTAATGGGCATCTCGACCTCGACACGGGAGGTAAGTCCGTGGATCAAAAGGTATACCGGTCGATGATTGGTTCATTACTCTATCTATGTGCATCTCGACCGGACATTATGCTTTCCGTTTGCATGTGTGCAAGATTCCAATCCGACCCTAAGGAATCTCACCTTACGGCCATAAAACGAATCTTGAGATATTTGGCTTATACTCCTAAGTTTGGGCTTTGGTACCCTCGGGGATCCACATTTGATTTGATTGGTTATTCGGATGCCGATTGGGCGGGGTGCAAAATCAATAGGAAGAGCACATCGAGGACTTGCCAGTTCTTGGGAAGATCCTTGGTGTCTTGGGCTTCAAAGAAGCAAAATTCGGTCGCTCTTTCCACCGCTGAAGCCGAGTACATTGCCGCAGGTCATTGTTACGCGCAATTGCTTTGGATGAGGCAAACCCTGCGGGACTACAGTTACAAATTAACCAAAGTCCCTTTGCTATGTGATAATGAGAGTGCAATCAAAATGGCCGACAATCCTGTCGAGCATAGCCGCACTAAACACATAGCCATTCGGTATCATTTTCTTAGGGATCACCAACAAAAGGGGGATATCGAGATTTCTTACATTAACACTAAAGATCAATTAGCCGATATCTTTACCAAGCCTCTTGATGAACAAACTTTTACCAAACTTAGGCATGAGCTCAATATTCTTGATTCCCGCAATTTCTTTTGCTAAATTGCACACATAGCTCATTTATATACCTTTGATCATGTCTCTTTCATGTGCTATGACTAATATGTTTTCAAGTCTATCTCAAACTAAGTCATAGGTATATTGAAAGGGAATTGGAGTCTTCGGCGAAGACAAAGGCTTCCACTACGTAACTCATCCTTCGCCGCCACTCCGCGCTTCTCTCCATTCTTGAGGGAGAAAAGCTGAGCATCAAAGAAAAGGACCTTGTCTTTGGGGGAGAGAGTAAGAGCCCAAAGCAAAAGGACCAGACTTCGTCTTTGGTATAATCTTAACTCATTTATTTATGACCAAAGGGGAAGATAGCACTTCGAGGGCTCAAATGATTCCGTTTTTGGCGATTCATGCCAAAGGGGGAGAAAGTAAGAGCCCAAAGCAAAAGGACCGCACCACCACCAATTTCAAAAACTTAGTGTTTCCAAGAATACTTTCAATTGGTATCTTATTGTGTTCAAAAGGGGGAGTAAATAGTATTTCAAAAATGACATATCAAAACCCTCTTGAACACTAAGAGGAGGATCTCATTTAGGGGGAGTTTTGGTTAGTCAAAGGAAAAGCATTTGAAATAGGGGGAGAAAATTTCAAATCCTGAAAATGCTTTTCAAAATCTTATTCATTTGCCTTTGACTATTTGCAAAAGAACTTTGAAATGGACTTACAAAAGAATTTGCAAAAACAAAACATGTGGTGCAAACGTGGTCCAAAATGTTATATAAGAAAGAAACAATCCATGCATATCTTGTAAGTATTTATTGGCTCAATTCCAAGCAACCTTTGCACTTACTTTATTCAAACTAGTTCAATTATACACTTCCATATTTGCTTTGGTTTGTGTTGGCATCAATCACCAAAAAGGGGGAGATTGAAAGGGAATTAGGCTTACACCTAGTCCCTAATTAATTTTGGTGGTTGAATTGCCCAACACAAATATTTGGACTAACTAGTTTGCCCAAGTGTATAGATTATACAGGTGTCAAAGGTTCACACTCAGCCAATAAAAAGATCAAGTTTTGGATTCAACAAAGGAGCAAAGGGCCAACCGAAGGCACCTCTGGTCTGGCGCACCGGACTGTCCGGTGTGCCACCGGACAGTGTCCGGTGCACCACCGGACATGTCTGGTGCACCAAAGGACTCCAACGCAAACTCGCCTCCTTCGGGAATTTCCAGAGGCACTCGCGCTATAATTCACCGGACTGTCCGGTGTACACCGGACAGTGTCCGATGCGCCAAGGAGGAGCGGCCTCAGGAACTCACCAGCTTCGGGAAACTCCAACGGCTAGTCCGCTATAATTCACCGGACATGTCCGGTGTGCACCGGACTGTCCGGTGCAACTCCGGAGCAACGGCTAACTCGCGCCAACGGCTACCTGCAGAGCATTTAATGCGCGCGCAGCGCGCGCAGAAGGCAGGCTTGCCCATACTGGCACACCGGACAGTAAACAGTACTTGTCCGGTGTGCACCGGACACCCAGGCGGGCCCACAAGTCAGAAGCTCCAACGGTCAGAATCCAACGGCAGTGATGACGTGGCAGGGGGCACCGGACTGTCCGGTGTGCACCGGACTGTCCGGTGTGCCATCGAACAGACAGCCTCCCAACGGCCACTTTTGGTGGTTGGGGCTATAAATACCCCAACCACCCCACCATTCATTACATCCAAGTTTTCCACTTCCCAACTACTACAAGAGCTCTAGCATTCAATTCTAGACACACCAAAGAGATCAAATCCTCTCCAAATTCCACACAACGCCATAGTGACTAGAGAGAGTGATTTGCTTGTGTTCTTTCGAGCTCTTGCGCTTGGATTGCTTTCTTCTTTCTTGATTCTTTCATTGCGATCAAACTCACTTGTAATTGAGGCAAGAGACACCAAACTTGTGGTGGTCCTTGTAGGAACTTTGTGTTCCAAGTGATTGAGAAGAGAAAGCTCACTCGATCCGTGGGATCGTTTGAGAGAGGGAAGGGTTGAAAGAGACCCGACCTTTGTGGCCTCCTCAACGGGGAGTAGGTTTGCAAGAACCGAACCTCGGTAAAACAAATCCGCGTGTCACACTCTTCATTTGCTTGCGATTTGTTTTGTGCCCTCTCTCGCGGACTCGTTTCTTTATTACTAACGCTAACCCGGCTTGTAGTTGTGATTATTTTTGTAAATTTCAGTTTCGCCCTATTCACCCCCCCTCTAGGCGACTTTCATTCGTCCCGCGCCCAGGTCGGGTGCGCTTGCAGTAGGGGGGTTACAAGCGTCCACGCGGGTGAGGGAAGCGAGCGGCCCCAAGAGAGCGCCTGTCCCGTCCTCGGTCCTGCGCGGCCAACCTTCTCTAAGAAGGCCCTGGTCCTTCCTTTTATAGGCGTAAGGAGAGGATCCAGGTGTACAATGGGGGTGTAGCAGAGTGCTACGTGTCTAGCGGAGGGAGAGCTAGCGCCCTAAGTACATGCCAATGTGGCAGCCGGAGAGATCTTGGCACCCTGCTGGTGTGATGTCGTGGCTGTCGGAGGAGCAACGGAGCTTGGCGGAGGGACAGCTGTCGGGGCGGTCGAGTCTTTGCTGACGTCCCCCTGCTTCCGTAAGGGAGCTGAGAGCCGCCGTCGTCACAGGGCACGCGGGGCGCCATCATTGCCTATCTGGCGGAGCTGGCCAGAGGGGACACTGGTCTTGTTCTCCGCGGCCCGAGTCGGCTCGGGGTAGGGTGATGATGGCGCTCCCTGTTGACGTGGCGGGCCCGCGCTCGAGGCCGGGCGACGTGGGGGCTCCTCCGAAGCTGGGGTCGAATCTGTCTTCCGTTGCCGAGGCCGAGCCCGAGCCCCCGGGGTCGGGCGAGGCGGAGGTCGTTCGGCAGAGGCCAGGGCGGAGTCTGAGCCCTGGGGTCGGGCGAAGCGGAGTTCGTCGTCTTCAGGGTCTTAGCCCGAGTCCGAGCCCTGGGGTCGGGCGGAGCGGAGTTCGCCGTCTTCCGGGTCTTAGCCCGAGTCCGAGCCCTGGGGTCGGGCGGAGCGGAGTTCGCCGTCTTCCGGGTCTTAGCCCGAGTCCGAGCCCTGGGGTCGGGCGGAGCGGAGTTCGCCGTCTTCCGGGTCTTAGCCCGAGTCCGAGCCCTGGGGTCGGGCGGTGCGGAGTTCGCCGTCTTCCGGGTCTTAGCCCGAGTCCGAGCCCTGGGGTCGGGCGGAGTGGAGCTTCCTATGGCGCCTTTGGCAAGACCTGACTGTCTGTCAGACTCACTCCGTCGAGTGGCACTGCAGTCGGAGTGGCACAGGCGGCGCTGTCCTTCTGTCAGACCGGTCAGTGGAGCAGTGAAGTGACGGCGGTCACCTCGGCTCTGCCGGGGGGCGCGCGTCAGGATAAAGGTGTCAGGCCACCTTTGCGTTAAATGCTCCTGCAACTCGGTCAGTCGGTGCGGCGATTTAGTCAGGGTTGCTTCTTAGCGAAGCCAAGGCCTCGGGCGAGCCGGAGATGTGCCCGCCGTTAAAAAAAAAGGGGGGGCCTCGGGCGAGACGGAAGTTCCTCGAGGTCGGCTGCCCTTGTCCGAGGCTAGGCTCGGGCGAAGCGTGATCGAGTCACTCGTATGGACTGATCCCTGACTTAATCGCACCCATCAGGCCTCTGCAGCTTTATGCTGATGGGGGTTACCAGCTGAGAATTAGGCGTCTTGAGGGTACCCCTAATTATGGTCCCCGACAGAGTTCATGACAGTTGACAGTCATAACATTGTCAATTTTTTTCATTGGTCTCTATTACATTACAGTTGACTGTTAACACAACACAAATTAATATTCATTAATTAACAACACATGTGGGTGAGTTTTTCTAGTGAATGTAGCACATTTTTAGTTGATGTAGCACCTTTAAAAAGGTATATTGATATTTCGGGTATCCACTGGATATCCGTGGGTAAAGTATTTTACCTATACCCGATCCGATGTATTTCGGGTATCCGACCCGATAGGACCCACGGGTGAGTTTTTTCTACCCGTATCCATATCCACCGGGTACGAAACCCGCGGGTATCCATACCCACGGGGCCAACTGCCATCCCTAAATACAGTAGCATTATGTGCATCCGTAAGGCAGTAAACAGCATAGGCGGCTTGCTCCGTGCTTGGGCCTGGCCGCCTGGGAGGCTAAGTTGGCCTCTTCGGGCTATGCCAAATAGATTTTCTAGTCTACTCTAAAGCGGGATAATACGGGAAAATACCGGATGAAAACAGGATACTGGAAATACGGGCTAATAAATGTGCGGCAAGATTTTTTTAAACATGCCACGTTGTGGTATAGAATTTGAGCGTTTAACCTTAAACAAGTGTAGCAAAAATTGTGTGGCATTTTTTGGCACCATAAGCATGCAACTAAACACGCCGTTGTTGTTGTTTGGATTTGTTCTATGTACGACAAGATAATTCTAAAAAAGAAAAACTATACGTATAAATATTAAATAATCTGGCTCTAAAATCTTTCGGACCGAAGCCCACTCGAGGCCTAAAACCAAACACTACCGCGAGTGAATAATTCGGCGACAATATTCCTTGGAGGCACGTGAGGCGAGAGAGCACGTGTAAAGGACAGATGGACGCGCGACCACATGGAGCACGGGCACGCCGCCATGTGCGAGCGAGTCGAAGCACAGAAGCTGCTCTGCCTCTGCTCTCATGTGCCACTCGCCCCCAAAGGCAGGCAGGTCGCCATACCGTCAGTGCGTCACTAGTTTTGTACGCACACCTACACTTGTGGAACTTTTTGCGAGGCCTTTTGGTGTCTTCGTGGGCACCTCCGTCTCCATCCAGATCTGGGGAGGCAGATGAAAGACGGTCCTGTTCTCGGCATTCATGCAGCTGGTGGCACTTATTAATGCATCAGTAATGCACTAATGCTAACAACTACTAACACACACTGGCACTGTATTTCTTTTTTGATTTCGTACTGACATGAAGGAAGGCTGAAGGGCAAGGCCCTGCCTTGTCCCCTGAACCGGAAGCCTTCCTGCGAAAGCAACAACTGCATGACCGTGCAGGCTGCAGGGCCATGTGAATTGTGAAGAACAACAATTCACATCAACCGTCTCCGCATTTCCCATTCGCATCCATCGTTCCTTCCGTGGGCAGTCACTGCGCGCGACTGCAGTAGTGTAGCTCTGACTGAAAGGGCGTGGTGTGCCTTCCTTCCTTCCTGCCTGCTGCTGGTCCATTGCCGCACCAATCTTCTGGTGCACTTTCTTGCGGTTGCGGCTGTCAGACTCAGAGTGGACACCAGACAGGAGCAAGAGAGCCGCACCAATTCTTGGGATTGTTTGCTTTAGCTCTTTTCTGATTAACTTGTCTGATAATTTAACTTTCGTAAGAATCTAGTTGTGTAGAGAATCTGAGTATCACGAATATTACGTGTGGAGTAAGATAAAGAAGTTTAAATTGTTTCGGATGTAGAATGTGGCGGTTTACTAATATCGTAACGACTTTACCGATTCTGTGTTTACGTTAATTTTAGACGGTTATGACTAAAGTGGTTCTCATAAAAAAAACAGACTGAAAATCTAGGAAAAAGCTAAAACAAACAAATCCCCTGTCTGCCGCGAGCCCACGACGTAGCTCACTCGCCGGTTCACGCCGTCCATTTCCGGTTACCGCTGCCATGCTTCATGCTTCGCGTTCGACCCATCGGATCCAGTTTCTTCATTAATTATCGGTTGCATGAAGTTTCATCTAGAATTGTGAATAGCGCTATTATAATAATTATTAAACACTAGTACCTGAATGGAACCGGGGCTCTGTACCACTGGAGGAGAGTCCTGGTACTTATTTGGAGCCTGAACTGAACTGATCATCGAAGTTCCGATTGCGTTTCAAGCTCTGAATCAGCAGGGACAGAGACATCCTTCAATGCTCTCCACCAATCGATCCGCTGAACCGCGCCATGTTTATTCTATACGCACGTACATTCATACGAGAAGACAAGGAGAGAGTGAAAAAAAAGGAAAATCTCAACCACATGTTGGTTGCTGACAAGAACAAAACGCCGCGCGGGAATCCCTTGTGGCTAAAAGCTTGCTGTCGCTGACGAATGGTGGGTGGTAGCTGCCGCCGAGGACTGACAGCACCGCATCATCTGACCTCACCAACTACCAACACACACACCCCTCGTCTGCTTTGCTTTGCTGCTTCCACTTCCACCCCGGAGTTGAGCAAGGCAACAGAACCGACCTGGATTAACGCTGATGACTTGTCAGGTGTTACTCCGGGCCGGCCAGTCGCACCAGGACCGCAACAAAACCCAACCCCAAGCCCGGTTCAATATCTCGGACGTGGCCGATGCCACCAAAATGGTTAGTCTTATTTTCTGGGATGGAGGGAGTATGTACTAACTCTTGCTATGCAAACAGTAGATAGAAAATGTGACACCTATCCTGAAGGCTTTTCAGAATGTTAGACACGTGGGCCACACCATCAACCTTCCTATGGTGTGGTAGAATCAATGTTGTCACGTTTTAATAAGGCACGTTTTAATAATTTTATATGCTATACTTGTTTATCACTGCACTTTGATGAGATATAATAATCCTATTATTTCCGCACATTGTATTTAGTTATTATTAATACAGTCGATTATTTACGCGTAAATTAATTAGGACACATGTAATTATCACCTGGTTTTGGTCTTTCAAAGTTGGGTGTGACAAACTGACAATACAAAGGCATTGCTGAGAACCCATGTGCAGATTAAGGGTCTATTTGGAACAACTTTTTTCCCCTAAAAAACTTTTCTAAGCATCTAGATTCTTGAATAATTTAGTTATCACGAGAGTCTAGATATCGCGGGGTTTGCGTGCGAAGAAAGTTAAAGTCTTTGCATGGTTTAGGGTTTATGAAGCGGTAGATTCCTTCCGCCACGACAACTTGGCGGATGCTGCATTCACGTTGATTTGGACGATTTTTTATAGTAGTGGTTCTCACAGAAGTAGGCCGAGAAGCGAAGCGTTTGGCTGGCAGAAACCGATTTTAATGGCTATAATTCGGCCAGAAGCCGAAACAAAGGTTGACACCGTTTCACGGAAGCTACCAGGCTTATGGCAAGAATCAAACAATTGGTGTGAATTGCTGCATGCATGATCCTCATCAGGGTTCACCATTTCGTTTTTTTTTCTCTTCTCCCGCTACCCCTCAAGAATGGAAAACCGAGCGGTTTCCTTCGATTTTCGCCAAATTCTGAACGGCTTAGAATTTTCAAATTCGAAACACCTGATTTCCGTTGTCTCGGTTAGTTTTCATCGTTTTCTAGATGGTTTTCGGTGTTTCCCAGCGATTGTTTATTGATAAAATTTTCAATCTACGGGTTTTCCAATTTAAAAAAAGAAATTCGACGGGAACCCGCCAGTAAACTGTGATTTCTCCGCAAAATTCCTTGTTTTATCAAAATAATAATAGTTACCTTTTCAAGAAAACTTAAAATTAAGTATATGGTATATATATATAAGAATACTTATAAAATATTTTTTTATCATTTTTATGATTTTATAATTATTTTAATTTTTTAAAAAGTTTAAACGAAGTCTAAAAAACCTGTCAGAAAACCGACCCCAAAGAAAATTTGGGCAAAAATCGTCGAATCCTAAAGGCTTGTTCATTTATACCAATCCAGCTCTGAATTAGCATGGATTGGAATTAAATCCATGCCCTAAAATAATCCAAGCATACTCAAATTTTTTATTCGGTTAAACCATCATGGATTATAACCAATGGTTTAGAAATTTTTTAAACTATGAAAGATATGAATTCTATCCATAGCTCATTAGGTATGGAACAAATCCATGAAGATATTGCGCTAGTTTATATTAGAATCAATGGATCAAAAGAATAACTAGCTTTGATAGATACATGGATTAAATGGTGGATTTAATCCCACCATAAGATTGAGTGTGATATATGGATTTACCCTATACAGATCCGGATTAAATATATGGTAGGATTTTGATCCATGGTCCTGGTATACTACATGGTCGCTGATGGCATGCTGCCTCACAGATTCCCTGGCTTCTATTATTTTACACGATCTGCTGCAAGCGATTGTGGAGCACCTCTATGTGTGGGAGGCGATCAGGAACACGCCAGCCACAAGATCTTTCTATGGCTCGCTTCTGGTCGCAGGCATTGGACGGCTGACCATCGCCGGAGACACGGGCTAGACGTCTGCAACCAGGGTGCCACAGCCCAACAGGGTGCCGCTCAATCACTTGAGATCTTGTTCGGTTATTCCTAATCCATATAGATTAAATGAGACTAGAAAAAATTAAGAAGAAGTTTGACTTTTTTGGGATTTAAACTCATCCAATCCCACTAAATCCACATGGATTGAGAGTTAAACGAATAAACCCTGAGACCGTCTTCAACGGTTACCGCTGCCGCTCTCGCACGCCACATTTAGCGGCTACAGTACACACGCAAGCCGCTCAACGGATGACTCTACCAGGCACCCTACGCTGCCGTTCCCCCTAGCAAGCTTCTCTCTCCCCCTCATTCTGTCGTGCATCTCTCACCCCCTCTAACACTGTTCACGTGGGACCACTTCCCGTTACTAGTAGATGAAAAATTGATAGGAGGTAAAAAATGGTATAGAAAATGATATTTTATGGTTGTAGTGGGGGTGTAGGGGAAGGATTTAGGGGGAACCGCTGTATAGGGTGGAGATATAGGGGGAAGAGAATGTTGACGTGACACGTGAGTAAGATATAGGAGGCCAAATTTAGGGGTAACCGCTGAAGACACTCTGAGCGGTGGATGTGGGTTTGGGAGCTGCTGCCTGGAACGGAGTACGGAGACCAGACCACAGGCGCGCGACAGTGCGACACCCACACGGCCACACCCTATTCGGCCCTGGTAGCGCGGGAGATTTGGAAGCAGTGGAGCGCTCGTGCGTGCGCTGTATGGGCTTACTCACTGGCGATGGGCCCCATATGGCAGACCGAGGGAGGGATGATAACGTTGTTTTCTTATTCCTTTTAAAAAAGAATTGATAACATTTTTTAGGCACTGCGTGTGATTAAACTTAAACCCATCCATCCATCCTCGTCGACGCATGGACTAACACCCAGCTTCGTATCTTAGCGTGTGTTTAGTTGCAACTTGTAACGACGGTAGGAGATAGAATGAAACGATCTCTTAGATAAGATTATTTAATTCAGGATTAAAGCTTAGAACATAACTATCTTGGATGATGTTTGGTTCATGAAATGTAACATAAATGATAACAGTAACGATTCACACTCGAGTACCAGCGGTAATAAGTTTGAATAAGTCGGTATCAGTTTCTAGTATGATATTTGATTATAGTTAAATTTAAACAAATATAGTTTAACGTTATTGATTATCCATTACATTATAAATATGTGAACCAAACGACATATCAGTACTGGAGAGTGTCTCCATGTGTCTCTCAAATTGGAGGGGGCCACCGCTTTGCTCGGGTTGATGGCAATAATGCTACTAGTATTCAGTTTCTTTATTTTCGATTTGGGCAATGGAAATCATTTGTTTTCACCGACAGAATCGATTCTCCATCCATAGAACCCTCTCCACCCACACAACTTAGGTAACGGCCAACGCCCGCAACGAGAGAGCGTGGTTCACATTTGCCAACGCTGCAAGCCACGTACATACACACTAGTTATACAAAATATTTTTTAATGTACACCCATAACATAAAAACAAACACCACATATATATTATTGATCTTAATATCTCATAACTTTTTTTAACAGCCAATATAAAACTAAATTGATACAAATTAAATTACAATACAATGCGAATATCAAGAAAAACAAAGTCTAAAAAAATGAGTACAATGCACGTGCATTGCGACAACATAAATCATATAGTAAGGTGCACATACTAACGCTACAAAAATCTAAAAGGCATTAATTTTAACCGAAACAAAGTGAATATATATTAAAAATCGTGCTAAAAGGAACAGAATAACAAGTGGGGACAAAAATCTAAATCTTGGTTTCTTATCCTAAACTCTGAAATCATGCTAACGCCACGACAAATCGAAATGAAGTGGATATTATACATTAAGGATAACAAGTTTATGAAAAAAATGAGTATTTACAAATAACATCACATCTATTATATATCTGTAAACAAACTAAACTCTGATGTGCTTAATATTTTTTTGTATTTCTATCGGGTACCGTAATTAGGGGTACCCCCAACACTCCTAAACACGACTGGAAAACGTCTTCAGAACAAACTATAAACAGCTGATAAAGCGCGGTTCAAGTCAGGGCCTCGTCTACCAAGGAACGCGACCTCATCCGAGCACAGCCTCGGCCTCGGGCGGGAACAGTAGTCCCGGGCGGATTCACGCCTCGCCCGAGGGCCTCCTCATGCAGTGAACGCACCCTCGGCTCGCCTGAAGCCCAACTTGGGCAGACTTTGTCGTGCAGCGACCTCGGCCGGATCGCCCTACCAACCGACTGTATCGCATGCGCATTTAATGCGGGGATCGCCTGACACCTTATCCTGACACGCGTGCCTCAGTCGACAAGGTCGAAGTGACCGCAGTCACTTCGCCCCTTTACTGACCGATCTGACGGGAAAACAACGCTATTCACCCCATTCCGACTGTTGTGCCAACCACCAGGGTAAAACTGAGTCACGATCTTCCACGAGTTCGGCCTCGGGCGCAACAGGGAGCACCGCCTCGCCCGACCTTAGGCCTCGGCCTCAGCCTCGGCCTCGGAAGAAGGTCTCCGCCTCGCCCGACCTCAGACCTCAGACCTCGGCCTCAGGAAAAGTCTCTGCCTCGCCCGACCTCAGCCTCGGACCGACTACGCTACAGGGGATACATCATTACCCTACTCCTAGCTAGCTGCCTCAGGCTATGAAGGAACTAGACCGGTGTCCCATCTAAGGTTACTCCGGCAACAGGTAATGATGGTTCCCTGCGTACGCCCATGACGTTGGTTGCTCTCAAACCCCCTACGGAAGCAAGCAAACGTCAGCAGGATCCATGCCGCACCACCAGCTATGCTTCTACAGGGCTCAAGGCACTTCTCCGACATCCATGTTAGCTCGTGTACAGGGCTCAAGGCGCTTCTCCGCCAGCCACGTTAGCACATAGCTACACCCCCATTGTACAGCTGGGCATCTCCTTGTATCTATAAAAGGGGATGTCCAGGGCCTTCCTAAGGCACGTTGAGGTGGGCGCAGGGGCACGTGGAGACGCAGAGAGGTGTAGATTCACGTTGACACACACAGACAAGTTGACAACGGGGCCTCTCTCTCTCGCTCTCGCCCTCGCTCGCTCGTGACGCTTGTAACCCCTACTACGAGCACCCCGGTGCAGGATAACATAAGCCTCATTCCCCTCTTATGTTCCATCTTGCATCAACCCATCTGGGCAGGGGCACGCAGCAACAAATTCACTGGTTGGCTGACGGACCTCGCGGGTCCGAAACACCGACAATTTCTTATGGATTGTTGTCTTTACATTTATTCTCCTTGTACTTCATCAATTGTACCAAAAAATTGGTCCTCAATATATTCGTAGTCTCTGCATTCGATATTAGGTATTATATATCATTGAACTTAGTTAATAACATTTTGTCATCTAAATGATTGTCTGTAAGGATTTTAATCCTATAGAAAAGTCTTCTATAATCCTCTATGGAATAAAGGATTGAACCCTATAAAATTCCTTATCATTGCCATGAGATACATAAGAACAAAGGAGCTTTGGAGGAAAACTAACGTGAGGTTGGATCTTATAGAACATTTTCTTTATAAAAATATTAGCATATAGCCCGTGTTAATACTGCGATTTTTGGAAGGGGAGATGTCGACGGTGGCAGCAACACGAGTGAGGAGGGAGGGTCGCGGCTCGTGGGGGAGAGGGAGAGAGCGAGGGATGAGTGATGATCTAAATCATATTTTCAATTGGATTTGAGTGAGAAAGAGAGAGGGAGTTATTCAACGATCTAAAACGCTGGTTTTGATGATATGTTAAGTCTATGTGCATTTTGTTTGGTGGATTTAATGAAAATGTTACGAAGTTCAGCAACAAGAAAAAGTTGTTGCTGCGGCATCCACGGTGTTTCACTGAGAGGAAAAAAACTAGCTGTTACAACTGCAAGCTCAAGCGAACAACGTCTATGGGGTGTAGGGTTAATTTGGTTGGATGGGTTTTGCAAAGTTTAAATTAGTGAATTATATAGTGATAATATAGAAAAGATATGCTTGCTAGTGCTTAATGATCCTACTTTTGTCCCGCACAATTATGTGTACGTCCTTGGAAATTTGGGATATTTGAACGTGCTCTCTGATACAACAATCGTGAAGCCATTACGCGCGTGTTTCAGTTCATATATCATATATACATTTTATTTACATAATGTTATGTGACAATACACACACAGTACGTTCATATCATCCTACGCGCGCAGTATATTCATTGTGCACACCTCCTACTCAAATAATCTCTTGGATTGGAGATGCCTACCCATAAAATTCAAAAGTTGCATTTGAATATATAAATAAAGCACATAAAACTGGTCACATACTACATTGAGAGAGTGGAGACCCCGCCGGAGCGGCATTAAAGACCTCATGGCAAAGAAAGAAATTATCGCAGCCAAGGTACACTCCGTGTCTCACAAATGGATTCCAGCATTTCCAGTAGAGTTGTACTCCCCCGTTCCCTATTTAAGATAACAAAGGTTTATTCTAACTTAAAATTTTGAAAACTTTGATCAACAATATCTACAAAAATAATTATTTTTAATTAAAAATTATATAATGTGCTAGATGTTTTAATAATAAATGTAATAGTTTTATTTTTATTTAGTCAATGTTTATGAATAATTTGTTATTAATGGTTAAAGTTTCAAAACTTTAATTTAGGATAAAGTTTTGTGACTTTAAGATGTGGAAGGAAGTACGTACGAGAGAAGGTGGTAAAGTTAGTGGGGGCGTTGAATTCAAAAAATAGTACTGGGAAAGACAGGGAAAAAAAAGAAATCCGGATGAAGGCCCTGTTTGTTTCGGCTTCTGGCAGCTTCTGGCCACCAAAAGCTGCTGCAGACTGCCAAACGCTCAGCTTTTCAGCTAGCTTCTATAAAATTCGTTGGGGCAAAAACCATCCAAAATCAACATAAACACATAATCGGTTGAGTCGTTGTAATAGTAGGAATTCGTCACTTTCTAGATCCTGAGCCCTATAAACAACTTTATCTTACTCCACACGTAATCGTAATAATACTCAGATTCTCCCCACAGCCAGATTCTCCTCACAGCCGGATTTTCAGAAAAGCTGGTCAGAAAAAAGCTGAACCAAACATACCCAACGGATTGTGGAGAGAACGTGATGATACTCACTCTGTCACTCAGCTCACACCCACACCACAAGTTACACGTACTAGTACTATACTAGCTGGGCTAGGATCATCATTAGCCCCTCGATCTCCGTAACAGCCAATCAAGCAAATGATCCCGATCAAACAGATCCGTTGGTAACTGCTTGTACTCGAGACACCATTAAAAACATTCCATCAACGACAGGGACAAGACAAATTGCAGCTGCAGGTACTGCTACAGCTAACAGCTTGCCTCCTTGGAACGCACGGGCTGCACAATAACCACCGTTTACCAGCCGGATGGACACTCAGCGATATCGTGGACTTTTAATAACTAGATGGAGTACAGATCGGACATGCACATGCCATCCGATTGAGGCTGCATTCGTTTGTTCAGGATTGGGGTCAGGAATGGTTCCAAGTGATCAAAGCCTATACAAATTAGATAAGCATTCCTGGTTGGATTGGTTCTAGTTCACGATTCCGGAACAAACAAACACACCCTAAGACCTTGTTCGTTTACATCGGATTGCACCCGGAATCGTTCCAGCTAATCAAAGTTTATATAAATTAGAGAAGCAATCCGGCTAAGAATCGTTCCGACCCACCAATCCGGCACAAACGAACAAGGCCTAAGCTAGATCAGATCCGGGCGTCTATAAAATCACCTCATGCTGCCATGAATTAGGGGTTTAGAGCCGTGCAGGCGGCGGCGATCCCAACGGTGAGTGGCGGCGATCCCGAGGTGGGGTTGCGACAGCTCACGGGTCCGGAGGCGCGATGACTGCTCCCCTGTCCAGAGGCGCGGCAGCGGTGACGATTCCTGATCCGGAAGCGTGGAGGCGGAGGTGGCAGCTTCCTAATCAAGAGGCACGGCGATGGCGACTCCTCGGTCCGAAGGCACGGTGACATATCGCAAGGAGCGGCGGTGATCTGGCCCGTCACAGACAACACCTTTGAGGCAGGAGCAGTTGCGGCAGCGGATCCTAGGGGCACGCGTGCGACGTTGGTCCCCCTGAGACGAGCACGAAGGTGACACATTCGAGGTGGGAGCGATGGCAGTGGAATTCCCTAGACGCGAGTGGCGATGGCGGGCTCCCCTAGGCATAAACTATGGCAGACCCCATAGGCGAGACGACGGTTCCAAGGGCGCACAACAGCGGCGGCCCACCGAGGCGCACGACAGTGACGTCATCCGAGGCGGCGACGACTCCCTTAGGCACGAGCGACTGACATGTTTTTTTTGCTACTTTGTATACATATTTATGTCTATGTCAATAGGTTTTTATGACATATATTCCAGTTCGTGGCTCTGTTTTCCATCTATTGTTTGTTTATGATATATTTAGGCTTACCAGCTAGTTCCTCTTCAGTTGGTGCAGTCGTCTTCTCTTCGGAGTTTTCAGCTTGTTCCCCTCCTCCTTATCTTTGGATTTCTATGGAGTATTATCCTTTGAAGAAATAATTTTCTCCGGAGCAATGTCGCTTCTTGGAGTATTTTCCATCTCTTGTGCTGCTTCGAGGGCAGTATCCTCTATGCTTGGGGCGCTATCCCTCTTCGGAGAGGATGGAGCAGTCTTTGGTTTGGAGGGGTTTTTGGTCTTTGTAGACTTGAGGATTGCTTTCAAAATATTGTACATCCTCTTTCCCTTTCTTGGTGTCACCCAAAATATTGTCCATCCTCTTGCCCTTTCTTGGTGTCCCCTCAGAAGCCTGCTTTGGCTTTGGCTCTGGCGGCAAGCTAGTCAGTGGAACTTCATCATGAATATATAGTTCAACTACCTATTCTCCATCCCTTTTCTCCTTTTTCCTGTGAAGAAGGTAAGACTATTATTTTTTCAGAAATAAACTCGCATGTCTCATAAAAGATTAGAGAATAGTTTCAGTGATTGGTGCGAGCTCGACAACGGTCTCCTCAACAAGATTAATCGTCATAGGCAATCTCAACTCAATGATGACCACCCTTTCTTTGAAGCTCACTTTCTAGTGTTTAATTGTAACTTTCACCCTCTTTTGCTTTGGTGTCACACCCGGATTTAAGGGGCAAACCTGGGTGCGTCTCAAATGTGTGATAGGATCAAGTCTCACACATATGATGACTCATGGTACAGAAACGAATGTCACATCTTTACTATATAATAGGAGTTATGTATAAAATAACTAAATAATTATATCATATGAAAACAACGATCCCCCACAACCATAGTTGACAACTGGGAGACGACGACCTAGACCTCTCACGAACTCATCGCGACCTCCTTCATGTTCCTCATCTTGTGGTACCTGTTCTTGACTTGGGGGTGTGAGTACAACAAGGGTGAGCTCACATATGTTCATCGCTCAACAAGTTGTGGGAAATAATGTGCACGAGCTCACTTACGGTGGGGGCTCATGTGAAGTGTAAGGATTACCAAAGAAGATGGTTAAAGTTGAGCATTGCTTTTAAAGTTGGTCAAAGTTTTATTAGCAGTTACTAAGTATAAGTAGATACCAACCCAAATAAATAAGAGATCACAATTTAATAATAAAACCCACAATGCAATGCAAATGACAGATTAAGTTTCCATAAGTTACTCATGTGAGGGTCCGAGCTACCCATGACCGTAAACACAACTAATATAGTAGTGTTACACTCTGCAGAGGTTGCACATCTTTACCCACAATACGTGTTTCCCGATTAGCCAGGGTTAGCTAGACCCTTAGACACTTCCAAAGTGAATGGCTAGGGATCCACTCCAATGCCTTTACAAAGTTCTACAAGAGGAGAGAACTCGCTACAGATTCTGGTCCGAAGGCGATGTAGGAATCCCTCGTCCAAAAAGCTAAAAAGACAGTCCGACCCGAGGACCTCCCTACATTCACACAACTCCACCCCGCTTGCCCCTTTCGGGAAAGGATTAACTCACACCAGCTTTACTAATTATTTAGCTAAGGATGTCCCATTCCACCCTTGTAGTAGCACTATTTTCCCGGGTGGTCGCTCCATGTTCCATTCAATATAATAATCTTAACATGAACAACAATTAAACCAGCAATATTAATGGAACATGATCATAATTCAATATAACATTAATCCCAAAACTAGGTAGAGCAATAGCAAATCTACCCAATAGTTCGTTTGTTTGCAAGGTGTGGGGTAAACAAAACTAGAGAAACCTATTAGGTCCCATCAAATTAACCTAAGCATATCATAGTGATTATCAGAGAACATTATTAGGTAAAGAAGATTGATCAAGGGCACAACTTGCCTATGACTTGAGATTCTAGGTACTTCACCAAGTTGGTCTTCGGGTTTCTCGTGACCTCACTGCTACCTGTAGCAATACATACAAATAGACAAGGAGTACATAAAAATAACATTACACCAAACATGAGAACAAACTACATAGGAATATTCTACGTGCCGCTACGAGACCGCAGGTTCGAGAACTACTAGGATCGGAGTTACCGTTAAAAAGATACGATTTTCTAAATTTTTAGGTGATTAAACAATAGGACTATATTCTATGTTGATTAATATAAATTATGTCAGAAGAATATAACTAACTCGACTTTAATCTAAGTCATAATTGAGTGGAGATCATATTTTAGTCATCTTATACTTATAGACCAAATTAAAATGTTACATTTAGTTTTAATTGGAAAAGTTATCCGGTAACGTAGACCAAACAAATTAGTTGGTTACTTTTTGAAAACATGTCACATGGTAAAATAATGTTACTAAAACACAGGCAATTTCATTGCGAAGTTAACGTAATTGGAACAGTCTAAAACAAAGTCAAGATATGATTTATACAAGTTTTCAAGTCTTTATAGTATTTATTTTATACTAGAATTAGCTTCCAGGGCATATTTAGAAATAATAGAGGGGTTTTCTATAAAAACCAGGGACTAAAATCGAGTCTTTCGTAACCATAGTGGAGGGCGGGTTAAGTCCCTGAGTTCCTAGGGGCTCTTTTGTGAAAAGCGCGCGATAAAGAGGTACGAGCTCATCTGAGTCGTAGGATCTGAAGTGGATGGCCCGGATTAAATCATACAACCCTAAACCGGTACGCATTCCAGGCCCTCAGATTCGAAATCCTCGGTCGAGAATGCGCCATTGAAAGGGAAATGTGCCCTTGGGCCATTTCTAAGTATTTTGGTGATTAAGTGTCCAACACAAATGGTTATGTGTTAAACTATGCCAAATGGTGGACAAAGTGCAAATCAATACAAAGGTATGATTCTACACATAGTACATTGGTTTTTGTGTACTATGAAAGTCGCCTAGAGGGGGGGTGAATAGGGCGAAACTAAAATTTACAAAGTTAATCACAACTACAAGCCGGGTTAGCGTTAGAAATATAATCGAGTCCACGAGAGAGGATGCAAAACAAATCACAAGCGAATAAAGTGTGACATGCGGATTTGTTTTACCGAGGTTCGGTTCTCGCAAACCTACTCCCCGTTGAGGTGGTCACAAAGACCGGGTCTCTTTCAACCCTTTCCCTCTCTCAAACGGTCCCTCGGACCGAGTGAGCTTCTCTTCTCAAATCAATTGGGAACCAAACTTCCCGCAAGGATCACCACACAATTGGTGTCTCTTGCCTTGTTTACAATTGAGATGATTGCACGAACGAATGAGAAAAAGAAGCAATCCAAGCGCAAGAGCTCAAAAGAACACAACAAATCTCTCTCACTTAATACTAAAGTTTTTGTGGAATTTGGAGAGGATTTGATCACTTGGGTGTGTCTAGAATTGAATGCTAGAGCTCTTGTCGGCGTTTCGAGACAGGGGGGTCCCTAAGCCGACGAGTGAGTGTGCTGCGTGCCCCAGCCCAGATGGGTCGAGCGCGTGGGCGAGCGCGAAGGGGGGAGAGGCGAGGTGGCCGGAGTCGAGCGTGAGAGAGGTGGAAGTCCCGCGGCCTTCGTGTTCGTCCCGCGCCCAGGTCAGGTGCGCTTGCAGTAGGGGGGTTACAAGCGTCCACGCGGGTGAGGGAAGCGAGCGGCCCCAAGAGAGCGCCTGTCCCGTCCTCGGTCCCGCGCGGCCAACCTTCTCTAAGAAGGCCCTGGTCCTCCCTTTTATAGTCGTAAGGAGAGGATCCAGGTGTACAATGGGGGGTGTAGCAGAGTGCTACGTGTCTAGCGGAGGGAGAGCTAGCGCCCTAGGTACATGCCAATGTGGCAGCCGGAGAGATCTGGGCACCCTGCTGGCGTGATGTCGTGGCTGTCGGAGGTGCGGCGGAGCCTGGCGGAGGGACAACTGTTGGAGCGGTCGAGTCCCTGCTGACGTCGTCCTGCTTCCGTAAGAGAGCTGGGGTCCGCCGTCGTCATAGAGCTTGTGGAACGCCATCATTGCCCCTCCGGCGGAGCTGGCCGGATGGGACGCCGGTCTTGTTCTTCGTGACCCGAGTCGATTCGGGGTAGGATGATGATGGCGCTTCCTGTTGACGTGGCGGTCTGTGCCCTAGGCAGGGCGACGTGGGGGTTCCTCCGAAGCCGAGGTTGAGTCTGCCTTCCGTTGCCGTGGCCGAGCCCGAGCCATGGGGTCGGGCGAGGCGGAAGTCGTTCGGCCGAGGCCAGGGCGGAGTCCGAGCCCTGGGGTCGGGCGAGGCGGAGTTTCGTCGTCTTCCGGGTCTTAGCCCGAGTCCGAGCCCTGGGGTCGGGCGGAGCGGAGTTTCGTCGTCTTCCGGGTCTTAGCCCGAGTCCGAGCCCTGGGGTCGGGCGGAGCGGAGTTCGCCGTCTCCCGGGTCTTAGCCCGAGTCCGAGCCCTGGGGTCGGGCGGAGCGGAGTTCGCCGTCTTCCGGGTCTTAGCCCGAGTCCGAGCCCTGGGGTCGGGCGGAGCGGAGTTCGCCGTCTTCCGGGTCTTAGCCCGAGTCCAAGCCCTGGGGTCGGGCGGAGCGGAGTTCGCCGTCTTCCGGGTCTTAGCCCGAGTCCGAGCCCTGGGGTCGGGCGGAGCGGAGTTCGCCGTCTTCCGGGTCTTAGCCCGAGTCCGAGCCCTGGGGTCGGGCGGAGCGGAGTTCGCCGTCTTCCGGGTCTTAGCCCGAGTCCGAGCCCTAGGGTCGGGCGGGGCGGAGTTCGCCGTGGTGCCTTTGGCAAGGCCTGACTGCCTGTCAGACTCACTTTGTCGAGTGGCACTGCAGTCGGAGTGGCGCAGGCGGCGCTGTCCTTCTGTCAGACTGGCCAGTGGAGCGGTGGAGTGACGGCGGTCACTTCGGCTCTGCCGGGGGCGCGTGTCAGGATGAAGGTGTCAGGCCACCTTTGCGTTAAATGCCCCTGCAATTTGGTCAGCCGGTGTGGCGATTTAGTCAAGGCTGCTTCTGAGCGAAGCCAAGGCCTCGGGCGAGCCGGTGATGTGTCCGCCATAAAAAGGGGGCCTCGGGCGAGACGGAAGTCTCTCGAGGTCGGCTGCCCTTGGCCGAGGCTAGGCTCGGGTGAAGCGTGATCGAGTCACTCGTGTGGACTGATCCCTGACTTAATCATACCCATCAGGCCTTTGCAGCTTTATGCTGATGGGGGTTACCAGCTGAGAATTAGGCGTCTTGAGGGTACCCCTAATTATGGTCCCCGACAGTAGCCCCCGAGCCTCGAAGGGAGTGTTAGCACTCGCTTGGAGGCTTTTGTCGCACTTTTTTGCAAGGGGACCAGCCTTTCTCGGTTGCATTTCGTTCCGGTGGGTGCGCGCGAGCGCACCCGCCGGGTGTAGCCCCCGAGGCCTCGGAGGAGTGGTTACACTCCTTCGAGGTCTTAATACCTCGCGCAATGCTTCGGCTGGTCTGGTCGTTCCCTCATGCGAACTGGCCGTAGCCCGGGTGCACGGTCGGGGTCCAAGTTCTCGGGCTGGTATGTTGACGCTGTCAACGATTTGGCCGGAGCCGGTTTTTGCGAGAGCAGCCCCCGAGCCTCTGCACAGGGCGAGAGGGCGATCAGGGACAGACTCGACTTTTTACATACGCCCCTACGTCGCCTTTCCGCAAGGAGGAGGGGGGGAGTGCGCCATGCTACCCTCGATGGGCACCGAACATGGTGTCTCCGGTGAGCTGCAAGCGGGTAATCCGAGTGGACGTCCATGCCCCGTTCGTTGGGGGTCGGCTAGGGGCCCAGAGGCACGCCCAAAAGTACCTGCGGGTGATTTGCCGGACCCGGTCCCCTGGCGACGGGGTCCGAGGGCTCGATGCCTCCCTCCGATGGGATTCCGTTACAAGATCGTTCCCGCTGGTCTCGGAAATGTCCTAGGGTACCTCGGGAGCGCAGCCCGAGCCTTGGTTATGTATCGAACGTACCCCTGGTCATCCCTCGCTCGGTGTCTGAGGCGACTGTGAACCCTTCGGGGGCCAGCCTTCGAACCCCTGATCAGTAATGGGCGCGGAGCCCGAGTAGCCTGAGGCGGCCATGGAACCCTTCGGGGGGCTGGCCTTCGAACCCCTGACCAGTAGTGGGTGTCGGGCCCACGCGATCTGAGGCGGCTGTTGAACCCTTCGGAGGGCCAGCCTTCGAACCCCTGATCAGTAGTGGGGGGCTCGGAGCCCGGTTCCTTCGCGGAGAAGGATCCCTTTCGGGGTATCCCCCTTTCCCGGTCCCTGTTGCAAGAGATAGAGAAAGAGGAAAACGGAAAAGGATACGAAATCGGACGACGTGGCGTACCTTTTCCGACGCGATTATTACGGCGAAGGTGAAGCGTCGCGCGCTCCTCCTGCCAGAGGCGCCGCGTGTCCCGCCGCGGAGTTAATGCGACGGGGGCGAGTGGTTGGCGGGGCGGCCGTTGCGCGCGTGCGATCCGTTCGAGGAACGGGTCACGGGTGCACCATCTCCACGCCGTGAGAGGAGGCTTCTCTTGCTGTCCCAGGATGGGACGTGAGCCTGGCTGACGACGTGACCGCTGCGCCCGCCCGCCTGCCACCGCTATTACTGCCGGCCCTCTTTCGGTCGCTTTGACCGACGCGTCAGGCTGGCGCTGTTGGGTCGCCTCGAGTCGCGGCATTGGCTCCGCAACCGAAGAGGCGCGATGGTGGCACAAGTGGCGGTGCGGTTGCTTGCATGCAGCAACTGGCGCGCCGGTTGCTCGACGCGTGGGCCTGGGTTCCCAAGCTGGCGTGTCAGAAGTCGGAGAAGCGCGCCCATCTGGCGCGGTTGCATGCCGCCTGCATGGCTGCCCGCCCCTTCTGCCCGTTGGTCTGGGCGAAAATGGGGGGTCGCTTGTAACCGCTGGACGGTCGTGCGCACCACGCGCGGCGGTTTGGCTTTTTCTGCCCTGAGCCGGCTTGCATGACATGCGGGACCCAGCCCCCGAGTCGCAGGGGAGGGCCTTGGAGCATGTTGGAGAAGACTCAGCCCGTGGCGCCTGGGGGCACACGTAGGGAGAGTTGCCTTTAAAAGGAGGGAGACTCCTTTCGGAAGGCAACCATGTCTTCTTCCTCCCTTAAGCGTCGTGTCTTCCCATCTTTCAAGCCCCCGGATGGGGGGTATCCGCCGCCTCTCCGCCTCCTCGTTGGAGGAACGCAACTCCATGGGAGTTGGTACCTCTCAGCCATCGTTCGGCTTCAAGGATTTTCATCATGCTGCCCGGCTGCTCCCCTCCGCCGGCGGTCACCTGAGATGGCGACCTCCGGCTTGATGGTGGGGGAAAGCGAGCCGGGCTGCGGCCTCTTCCCCTCCCTCAGCCTCAAGGATTTTCATCACCAGGGCTGGGGAGGGGAGTGCGCCGAGTTGAGGTCGGCCCCCGCGTGGGCGGCGGCCCGCTCCTTCACTCAGTGATCGGAGGGAAAGGCGGCCGTCGTCCGTGGCGCTGGCAGCTGCAGCGTGCCTGGCTTTCAGGCGCGGGTGGTTTCGGAGCCGCTCGCGGTGCCGGCATCCGCCACGGCAGCTTGAAGAGGTTCTGCTGCCGGCGAGATAGCCGGGGCCGGCCACGGGCTGACCTCCAACTCTACGGCCTTCTGCCCGTCCTTGCCTTACGAGTTTTGGCATGGGCGGGGGCCTCCTGGCAGCGGCATCTAGCCTGAGGTCGGCGTTGCCGCTGCTTGGTCCCTCGGAGCAGAAGGCGTCGTCGCCGCCGCTGCTGGAGCAGGTGACGGCGCGCCATTCGTCGGCCTTCAGTTGCTCCGCAGGCCTTCCCCCTCGGAGTGGGGTCGTTCGTGCCTGCGGAGGGGGAACCGGAGTTCCGTTTGTAATGGCACTTCGAATGCCAGTGTTTTTTGTTCATTGCGGCTGTCGGGGCCTGAACATGTATGTAATTTCGGCACGGAGCCGTGTTTTTTCCTCATTTTTGAGCACTAAGTCTCGCCTGTTGATTATCTGAACCGCTTTACCAAGCATGAGTCGCCCCGTGTCAAGGTGACGGGTGAGGTATCCGTATCCCGGAGGCGTAGGAATCCCTCGGCCCGTTCGGCCTTGTTGTCTGGGGTTCCTCTAGCTTAGTTAAAGAGACCCCTCGGCCGCCCTTCGGTGGACCGAGGCCAGGGGTAGCGATATCAGTATGAACAGAGGCGGAGTTGGCTCGAGAATGGGAACCTGGTTGGCCGGAGCCTAGCCGTGTTGTCCGTCAGCGGAGCCGACGCCGAAGTCGATCAGTCGAGACCTCGGGTCGGGCTGGCGCCCTTGGAAGCCGGTTGACCGAGGCCCTAGGGGTAACCGGTCGAGCCGCCTGCTCGGGCCGGATTCCCGGGGGAGTCCCTGGGCCGCGTCGCCGCCCGAGGCTGGGTCGGGCTTTGCTGAAGACGTCGTCGATGCCGAGGGTGCTACGGCTCCCTTCAGCGTGAAGACCCGAGCCTGCAGGATCAGATCATCTTGTAGCGTGTGCTTTCTGCGGCCGCCGAGGCCAGAAAAAACACACCCTCGCCACGCTTGCGAAGCTGCGCCTTTTTTCCTCTTGTTTCGAGCATCTGGACTCTGTCGGTAACAGGGATGTTTGTGTGAGCGAGAGTTGCTTTTCACGGAAGGGACGAGTGAGGTATCCGTATCCCAGAGGCGTGGGAATCCCTCGGCTCGGTCGGCCTTGCCGCTTACGCGTACTTTCACCCGTCCATGAGGCCCTGTCCCCGACTTAGTCGAGAAAGCTTGAAGGACTGCTTCGGTAGGAGAGCTTCCGATTTGTGAAGACTTGTTCGGTCCACGGAGTCGCTTTATCCGAGCGCAAGTTACTTATCGCAGAAGGTGATGAGTGAGGTATCCGTATCCCGGAGGCGTAGGAGTCCCTCGGCTCGGTCAGCCTTGGCTGCTTACGTGTACTCCGTCGTTTCCAGGATCCGCTTTCCGAAGTAGTCAAGAAGCACGAAAGAAATCCTGCTAAAAAGAGATCCTTTTTCGCGGAAAAATTCGACGCAGAGGGGGTCTCCCCCCTTTTAGCCCCCGAGGGAGGGTCGGGCTTTGCCGAGGCTAAGCCGACCCTTCCTTGACGACTAAACTTTGCGTAGGCGCGAGGTATATGAACAACTTGAAAACATCTTAAGGGTAGAAGCGACGTAGCTGTTTGATGTTCCAAGCGTTGCCGTAGATCTCGCCTTGATGGTTGGCCAGCTTGTATGTTCCGGGCTTCAGAACTTTGGCGATGACGAATGGCCCTTCCCAGGGGGGCGTGAGCTTGTGCCTCCCTCGGGCGTCTTGCCGCAGCCGAAGCACCAGATCGCCCACCTGGAGTTCTCGGGACCGGACCCCTCGGGCGTGGTAGCGTCGCAGGGACTGTTGGTACCGCGCCAAGTGTAGTAAGGCCCTGTCCCGAGCTTCCTCCAGCTGGTCCAGCGATTCCTCTCGGCTAGCTTGGTTGCTTTGTTCGGTGTAGGCCCTCGCCCTCGGGGAGCCGTATTCCAGGTCAGTGGGCAAGATAGCTTCAGCCCCGTAGACCAGGAAAAACGGCGTGAAGCCCGTGGCACGACTCGGCGTCGTCCTTAGGCTCCAGACCACCGAGGGGAGTTCCTTCATCCATCGCTTGCCGAATTTGTTGAGGTCGTTGTAGATCCGAGGCTTGAGCCCTTGTAGAATCATGCCGTTGGCACGCTCTACTTGCCCATTCGACATGGGATGAGCCACGGCGGCCCAGTCCACCCGGATATGGTGATCCTCGCAAAAATCCAAGAATTTTTTGCCGGTGAACTGGGTGCCGTTGTCGGTGATGATGGAGTTCGGGACCCCGAAGCGATGGATGATGTTGGTGAAGAACGCCACCGCCTGCTCGGACCTGATGTTGTTCAGAGGTCGGACCTCGATCCACTTGGAGAATTTGTCGATGGCGACCAGCAGGTGCGTGTAGCCCCCGGGCGCCTTCTGCAAGGGACCGACGAGGTCCAGACCCCATACAGCGAAGGGCCAAGTGACAGGTATTGTCTGCAGAGCCTGAGCGGGCAGGTGCGTCCGCTTCGCATAGAATTGGCACCCTTCACAGGTGCGGACAATTCTAGTGGCGTCAGCCACCGCCGTTGGCCAGTAGAAGCCTTGCCGGAAAGCATTTCCGACAAGGGCTCGGGGCGCTGCGTGGTGGCCGCAAGCCCCCAAGTGTATTTCTTGCAGCAGTTCCCGACCTTCGGCGATGGAGATGCATCGCTGGAGGATGCCCGAGGGGCTGCGATGATAGAGCTCCTCTTCGTCGCCCAGCAAGATGAATGACTTGGCGCGTCGCGCTACCCGCCGAGCCTCGACTTGGTCGAGGGGTAGCTCTCCTCGACGGAGATATTGCAGGTACGGGGCCCGCCAATCTTGATCTGGCGTGGCCCCGCTCTGCCCTTCCTCGACGTTCAGTGCCTCACCCTCGGAGGCCGAGGGTACCTCGGGCTGAGCCGAGGGTACCTCGGGCTCGGGCGCGTCGTCGAGCTTGACGGAGGGTTGATGCAGATCCCGGGAGAAGACGTCCGGGGGGACTGTCGTTCGCCCCGAGGCTATCTTAGCCAGCTCGTCTGCGGTTTCGTTGTAGCGCCGAGCGATGTGGTTGAGCTCGAGCCCGAAGAACTTGTCTTCCAGGCGCCGAACCTCGTCGCAGTAGGCCTCCATCTTTGGGTCGCGGCAGTGGGAGTTCTTCATGACTTGGTCGATGACGAGCTGCGAATCACCGCGGGTGTCGAGGCGTCTGACCCCTAGCTCGATGGCGATCCGCAATCCGTTGACCAGAGCTTCGTACTCGACCACATTGTTGGACGCCGGGAAATGGAGGCGCAGCACGTAGCGCAAGTGCTTTCCGAGGGGCGAGATGAAGAGCAGGCCTGCGCCAGCCCCCGTCTTCATCAGAGACCCTTTGAAAAACATGGTCCAGAGCTCCGGTTGGATCGGAGTCGTTGGCAGCTGGGTGTCGACCCATTCGGCCACGAAATCCGCCAACACCTGGGACTTGATGGCCTTCCGAGGGGCGAACGAGATCGTTTCGCCCATGATTTCCACTGCCCACTTTGCGATCCTGCCCGAGGCCTCTCGGCACTGGATGATCTCCCCCAGGGGGAAGGATGACACCACAGTTACCGGATGAGACTCGAAGTAGTGTCGCAGCTTCCGCCTTGTCAGGATCACAGCATACAGCAGCTTTTGAACTTGTGGGTAGCGGATCTTAGTCTCGGACAGCACTTCGCTGATGAAGTAGACCGGCCTCTGAACGGGCAATGCATGCCCTTCCTCTTGCCTTTCGACCACAATCGCGGCGCTAACCACCTGAGTGGTCGTGGCGACGTAGACCAAGAGGGCTTCTCCGTCTGCCGGGGGCACCAAGACAGGCGCCTTTGTAAGGAGCGCCTTCAGGTTGCCGAGGGCTTCCTCGGCCTCGGGGGTCCAAGCGAAACACTCGGCCTTCCTTAAGAGGCGGTACAGAGGCAGACCTCTTTCGCCGAGGCGTGAGATGAAGCGGCTCAGGGCCGCGAGGCATCCCATGACCCTCTGTACCCCTTTTAAGTCCTTGATGGGTCCCATGCTGGTGATGGCCGCGATCTTCTCCGGGTTGGCTTCGATGCCTCGCTCGGAGACGATGAACCCTAGGAGCATGCCTTGGGGCACCCCGAAGACACACTTCTCAGGATTAAGCTTGACTCCTTTCGCCTTGAGACACCGGAATGTCACTTCAAGGTCGGAGAGGAGGTTGGAGGCCTTCCTTGTCTTGACTACGATGTCATCGACGTAGGCCTGGACTGTGCGACCGATGTGTTCGCCGAACACATGGTTCATGCACCGCTGGTACGTCGCGCCCGCATTCCTCAAACCGAACGGCGTGGTGACATAGCAGTACATGCCGAACGGCGTGATGAAAGAAGTCGCGAGATGGTCGGACTCTTTCATCCGGATCTGGTGATACCCTGAGTAGGCATCGAGGAAGGACAGGGTTTCGCACCCAGCGGTGGAATCCACGATTTGGTCGATGCGAGGCAGAGGGTAGGGAACCTTCGGACATGCTTTGTTGAGACCAGTGTAGTCTACACACATCCGCCATTTCCCCCCTTTCTTCCTCACAAGCACAGGGTTGGCAAGCCATTCGGGATGGAATACCTCTTTGATGAACCCTGCTGCCATTAGCTTGTGGATCTCTTCGCCAATCACTCTGCGCTTCTCCTCGTCGAATCGGCGCAGAGGCTGCCTGACGGGTCGGGCTCCGGCCCGAATATCCAGCGAGTGCTCGGCGACATCCCTCGGTATGCCGGGCATGTCCGAGGGACTCCACGCAAAGACGTCGGCGTTCGCGCGGAGAAAGTCGATGAGCACTGCTTCCTATTTGGGGTCGAGCCCGGAACCGATCCGGACCTGCTTGGTGGTGTCGCCACTGGGGTCGAGAGGGACGGCCTTGACCGTCTCCGCTGGTTCGAAGTTGCCGGCGTGGCGCTTCACGTCTGGCACCTCCTTGGAGAGGTTCTCCAGGTCGGCGATGAGGGCCTCGGACTCGGCGAGGGCCTCGGCGTACTCCACGCACTCCACGTCGCATTCGAACGCGTGTTTGTACGTGGGGCCGACGGTGATGACCCCGTTGGGGCCCGGCATCTTGAGCTTCAGGTAGGTGTAGTTGGGGACGGCCATGAACTTCGCGTAGCATGGCCTCCCTAGCACGGCGTGGTAGGTTCCTCGGAACCCAACCACCTCGAACGTCAGGGTCTCCCTTCGGAAGTTGGAGGGTGTCCCGAAGCAGACGGGGAGGTCGAGTCGCCCGAGGGGCTGGACGCGCTTCCCAGGGATGATCCCGTGGAAGGGCGCAGCGCCTGCTCGGACGTAGGACAGATCGACGCGCAGGAGCTTGAGGGTCTCGGCGTAGATGATGTTGAGGCAGCTGCCCCCATCCATCAGGACCTTGGTGAGCCTGACATCGCCGACAACGGGGTCGACGACGAGCGGGTATTTCCCCGGGCTCGGCACATGATCGGGGTGGTCGGCCTGGTCAAAAGTGATGGGCTTGTCGGACCAGTCTAGGTAGACTGGCGCCGCCACCTTCACCGAGCAGACCTCCCGGTGCTCTTGCTTGCGGTGCCGAGCCGAGGTATTCGCCGCATGCCCTCCATAGATCATGAAGCAGTCGCGGACCTCGGGGAATTCTCCTGCTAGGTGATCTTCGTTCTTGTCGTCGTCGCGGGCCCTGCCACCCTCGGCGGGTGGCCCGGCCCTGTGGAAGTGACGCTGAAGCATAACGCACTCCTCGAGGGTGTGCTTGACGGGCCCCTGATGGTAGGGGCACGGCTCCTTGAGCATCTTGTCGAAGAGGTTTGCACCTCCGGGGGGCTTCCGAGGGTTCTTATACTCGGCGGCGGCGACAAGGTCCGCGTCAGCGGCGTTGCGTTTCGATTGCGACTTCTTCTTGCCTTTCTTCTTGGCGCCGCGCGGAGCAGACGCCTCGGGAGCTTCTTCCGATGGGCGGCCCTGGGGCTGCTTGTCCTTTCGGAAGATAGCCTCGACCGCCTCTTGGCCAGAGGCGAACTTGGTGGCAATGTCCATCAGCTCGCTCGCCCTGGTGGGGGTCTTGCGACCCAGCTTGCTCACCAGGTCGCGGCAAGTGGTGCCGGCGAGGAACGCGCCGATGACATCCGAGTCGGTGATGTTGGGCAGCTCGGTGCGCTGCTTCGAAAATCGCCGGATGTAGTCCCGGAGCGACTCCCCCGGCTGTTGCCGGCAGCTTCGAAGGTCCCAGGAATTCCCGGGGCGCACGTATGTGCCCTGGAAATTGCCAGCGAAGGCTTGGACCAAGTCGTCCCAGTTGGAGATCTGCCCCGGAGGCAGGTGCTCCAACCAGGCGCGAGCAGTGTCGGAGAGGAACAGGGGGAGGTTACGGATGATGAGGTTGTCGTCGTCCGTTCCACCCAGTTGGCAGGCAAGGCGGTAGTCCGCGAGCCACAGTTCCGGTCTCGTTTCCCCCGAGTACTTCGTGATAGTAGTCGGGGGTCGGAACCGGGTCGGGAATGGCGCCCGTCGGATGGCCCGACTGAAGGCCTGCGGACCGGGTGGTTCGGGCGAGGGACTCCGATCCTCCCCGCTGTCGTAGCGCCCCCCACGCCTGGGGTGGTAGCCTCGGCGCACCCTTTCGTCGAGGTGAGCCCGACGGTCGCGTCGATGGTGCTCGTTGCTGAGGTGGCCCGGGGCCGCAGGCGCGGTGTTGCGCGTGCGCCCGGTGTAGACCGAGGCTTCCCGCATGAATCGGGAAGTCGCGGCATGAGGTTCCGAGGGATAACCTTGCCTTCGGGAGGCAGTGCTCTCGGCCCGCCGGGCCGCAGCGCCTTCAAGGAGATTCTTGAGTTCTCCCTGGATTCGCCGACCCTCGGTGGTTGACGGCTCCGGCATCGCGCGGATGAGCATTGCTGCGGTTGTCAGGTTCTGACCAACCCCGCTGGATGCGGGCAGCGGCCTGATCCTGACATCGTTGGTGACGCGGTGCTGGAGACCTTGGGGCAAGTGACGTATTTCTCCGGCCAGGGGTTGGCCCGCCCACGCCTGTCCGACGTCCCGACGGATCGGCTCAAGCGCTCCTGTTCCCTCGTTGAGCCTGGCCTGCACCTCGCGGACTTGCTCGAGTTGTGGGTCGTAACCCCCCGCCGGAGCGGGGACCACAGCTAGCTCCCGTGGGATGTCGGCGCGAGGCACCGGCCTAGGGAGATCACCGTCCTCCGGCATGCCAAGATGGTTGCCTTCGGAGGGATTCCCTAGCTCGATGTGGAAACATTCGCGGCTTGGGCCGCAGCTCTCGTCGCCAAGGCTGCGGCTTCCATCGGAACAGTCGGATAGGCAGTAGTCACATGCGGTCATGAAGTCCCGCACGGCACTGGGGTTGCCAAGTCCGGAGAAATCCCAAGCGATGCTGGGATCGTCATCTTCCTCGGACCCAGAGGGCCCGTAGGTCGAGACGTCCGTCAGTCGGTCCCAAGGCGACCGCATACGGAACCTCAGTGGGGTTGCACTCGCCTCAATGAGAGCGCCCGCCAAAACGAGGTCGTTTGGCGGGTTGAGGCCGAGTCGAAATGACGCAAGATGGGAGTTAGTCGGTACCTTTTTGTCGACGAGGAGCGACGTAGTCACATCGGGGACTGGTTGCACCGTCAATTCTGGTTCGAGGGCGACGTCCTGCAGGCTTTCCGCGAGCGCGCCGGCGTCGTCTTCTTGCTCGGGGTCAGCGTGCCGCGGGGGAACGGCGCTTGCCTCCGTCTTGAACGCGAGGTCGACGTCCGGCGTGCCTTCCGTCGGGGCGTCGGGGGCGTCGATTCGCTCGACGGCCGACGAAGCGCGGCCTCCCGCCTGGCCTTGACGGCCCCGCCTCCTCCTCCGTTGGCGGGGGAGAGAACGGAGCGAGCCCGAAGGTTGCCCTTCCACCACGCGGGGAAGACGTCGTCGATTCCGCCGCCGGCGGGCGGGTTGTCGGCCGCCATTGTCGTAGTCGCGCGGCGGTGGAAGAAGTATCATGTCGTAGCTGCCGTCGAAGGACATGAACTCAAGAGTCCCGAAACGAAGCACCATCCCGGGCCGGAGAGGTTGCTGGAGACTGCCCATCTGGAGCTTGACGGGGAGCTGTTCGTCAGCACGCAGCAGTCCCCTACCTGGCGCGCCAACTGTCGGCGTTTCGAGACAGGGGGGTCCCTAAGCCGACGAGTGAGTGTGCTGCGTGCCCCAGCCCAGATGGGTCGAGCGCGTGGGCGAGCGCGAAGGGGGGAGAGGCGAGGTGGCCGGAGTCGAGCGTGAGAGAGGTGGAAGTCCCGCGGCCTTCGTGTTCGTCCCGCGCCCAGGTCAGTTGCGCTTGCAGTAGGGGGGTTACAAGCGTCCACGCGGGTGAGGGAAGCGAGCGGCCCCAAGAGAGCGCCTGTCCCGTCCTCGGTCCCGCGCGGCCAACCTTCTCTAAGAAGGCCCTGGTCCTCCCTTTTATAGTCGTAAGGAGAGGATCCAGGTGTACAATGGGGGGTGTAGCAGAGTGCTACGTGTCTAGCGGAGGGAGAGCTAGCGCCCTAGGTACATGCCAATGTGGCAGCCGGAGAGATCTGGGCACCCTGCTGGCGTGATGTCGTGGCTGTCGGAGGTGCGGCGGAGCCTGGCGGAGGGACAACTGTTGGAGCGGTCGAGTCCCTGCTGACGTCGTCCTGCTTCCGTAAGAGAGCTGGGGTCCGCCGTCGTCATAGAGCTTGTGGAACGCCATCATTGCCCCTCCGGCGGAGCTGGCCGGATGGGACGCCGGTCTTGTTCTCCGTGACCCGAGTCGATTCGGGGTAGGATGATGATGGCGCTTCCTGTTGACGTGGCGGTCTGTGCCCTAGGCAGGGCGACGTGGGGGTTCCTCCGAAGCCGAGGTTGAGTCTGCCTTCCGTTGCCGTGGCCGAGCCCGAGCCATGGGGTTGGGCGAGGCGGAAGTCGTTCGGCCGAGGCCAGGGCGGAGTCCGAGCCCTGGGGTCGGGCGAGGCGGAGTTTCGTCGTCTTCCGGGTCTTAGCCCGAGTCCGAGCCCTGGGGTCGGGCGGAGCGGAGTTTCGTCGTCTTCCGGGTCTTAGCCCGAGTCCGAGCCCTGGGGTCGGGCGGAGCGGAGTTCGCCGTCTCCCGGGTCTTAGCCCGAGTCCGAGCCCTGGGGTCGGGCGGAGCGGAGTTCGCCGTCTTCCGGGTCTTAGCCCGAGTCCGAGCCCTGGGGTCGGGCGGAGCGGAGTTCGCCGTCTTCCGGGTCTTAGCCCGAGTCCGAGCCCTGGGGTCGGGCGGAGCGGAGTTCGCCGTCTTCCGGGTCTTAGCCCAAGTCCGAGCCCTGGGGTCGGGCGGAGCGGAGTTCGCCGTCTTCCGGGTCTTAGCCCGAGTCCGAGCCCTGGGGTCGGGCGGGGCGGAGTTCGCCGTGGTGCCTTTGGCAAGGCCTGACTGCCTGTCAGACTCACTCTGTCGAGTGGCACTGCAGTCGGAGTGGCGCAGGCGGCGCTGTCCTTCTGTCAGACTGGCCAGTGGAGCGGTGGAGTGACGGCGGTCACTTCGGCTCTGCCGGGGGCGCGTGTCAGGATGAAGGTGTCAGGCCACCTTTGCGTTAAATGCCCCTGCAATTTGGTCAGTCGGTGTGGCGATTTAGTCAAGGCTGCTTCTGAGCGAAGCCAAGGCCTCGGGCGAGCCGGTGATGTGTCCGCCATAAAAAGGGGGCCTCGGGCGAGACGGAAGTCTCTCGAGGTCGGCTGCCCTTGGCCGAGGCTAGGCTCGGGTGAAGCGTGATCGAGTCACTCGTGTGGACTGATCCCTGACTTAATCGTACCCATCAGGCCTTTGCAGCTTTATGCTGATGTGGGTTACCAGCTGAGAATTAGGCGTCTTGAGGGTACCCCTAATTATGGTCCCCGACAGCTCTTGTAAGTAGTTGGAAGGTGGAAAACTTGGATGACTTGAATGTGGGTTGGTTGGGGGTATTTATAACCCCAACCACCAAACTAGCCGTTTGGTGGAGGATGCTGTCGCATGGCGCACCGGATAGTCCGGTGCGCCACCGGACACTGTCCGGTGCGCCAGCCACGTCACCAGGCCGTTGGGTTCCGACCGTTGGAGTTCTGACTTGTGGGCCCGCCTGGCTGTCCGGTGGTGCACCGGACAAGTCCTGTAGACTGTCCGGTGTGCCACCCGCGCGTGCTCTGCTCCTCTGCGTGCGCTGGCGCGCATTTAATGCGTTGCAGTCGACCGTTGGCGCGAAGTAGTCGTTGCTCCGCTGGCTCACCGGACAGTCCGGTGTGCACTGGACATGTCCGGTGAATTATAGCAGAGTGGAAATCCGAAGCTGGCGAGTTCAGAGTCGCTCTCCTCTGGAGCACCGGACACTGTCCGGTGGTACACCGGACAGTCCGGTGAATTATAGTGAAGCGTCCCTGAGAATTCCCGAAGGTGTGAAGTTTGGCTTGAAGTCCCCTGGTACACCGGACACTATCCGGTGGCACACCAGACAGTCCGGTGCGCCAGACCATGGCAGCCTTCGGTTATCCCTTTGCTCTTTTTGCTGAACCCTTTTCTTGGTCTTTTTATTGGCTTAGTGTGAACCTTTGGCACCTGTATAACTTATAGACTAGAGCAAACTAGTTAGTCCAATTATTTGTGTTGGGCAATTCAACCACAAAAATCAATTAGGAACTAGGTGTGAGCCTAATTCCCTTTCAATCTCCCCCTTTTTGGTGATTGATGCCAACACAAACCAAAGCAAGTATAGAAGTGCATAGTTGAACTAGTTTGCATAATGTAAGGCAAAGGTTACTTAGAATTGAGCCAATATGAAACTTATAAGATATGCATGGATTGTTTCTTTGATTTTTGACATTTTGGACCACGCTTGCACCACTTGTTTTGTTTTTGCAAATTCTTTTGTAAATCCTTTTCAAAGTCCTTTTGCAAATAGTCAAAGGTAAATGAATAAGATTCTACGAAGCATTTTCAAGTTTTGAAATTTTCTCCCCCTGTTTCAAATGCTTTTCCTTTGACTAAACAGAACTTCCCCTTAATAAAATTCTCCTCTTAGTGTTCAAGAGGGTTTTAAGATATCAATTTTAAAATACTGCTTTCTCCCCCTTTTGAGCACACTAAGGTACTATTTTGAAATTTACCAATTGAAAATCCTTAGTTTTAAAATTAGGTGGTGGTGCGGTCCTTTTGCTTTGGGCTCATGCTCTCTCCCCCTTTGGTATAAATCGCCAAAAACGGAGTTATTAGAGCCCTTTTTAACTACTTTCTCCCCTTTGGCAAAATAAAACATGAGTGAAGATTATACCAAGGTTGGAGAGATGCTCGGAGCGACGATGAAGGATGAGTTGCGGAGTGGAAGCCTTTGTCTTCGCCGAAGACTCCAATTCCCTTTCAATACACCTATGACTTGGTTTGAAATTCACTTGAAAACACATTAGTCATAGCATATAAAAGAGATATGATCAAAGGTATACTTATGAGCTATGTGAGCAAGACATCAAAAGAAATTCCTAGAATCAAGAATATTTAGCTCATGCCTAAGTTTATTAAAAGTTTGTTCATCAAGTGGCTTGGTAAAGATATCGGCTAATTGATCTTTAGTGTTAATATATGCAATCTCGATATCTCCCTTTTGTTGGTGATCCCTTAGAAAATGATACTGAATGGCTATGTGTTTAGTGCGGCTATGCTCAACGGGATTATCCGCCATGCGGATTGCACTCTCATTATCACATAGAAGAGGAACTTTGGTTAATTTGTAACCGTAGTCCCTAAGGGTTTGCTTCATCCAAAGTAGTTGCGCGCAACAATGGCCTGCAGCAATATACTCGGCTTCGGCGGTAGAAAGAGCTACGGAATTTTGCTTCTTTGAAGCCCAAGATACCAAGGATCTTCCCAAGAACTGGCAAGTCCCCGATGTGCTCTTCCTATTAATTTTACACCCCGCCCAATCGGCATCAGAATAACCAATTAAATCAAATGTGGATCCCCTAGGATACCAAAGCCCAAACTTAGGAGTATAAGCCAAATATCTCAAGATTCGTTTTACGGCTGTAAGGTGAGCTTCCTTAGGGTCGGCTTGGAATCTTGCACACATGCATACGGAAAGCATAATATCCGGTTGAGATGCACATAAATAGAGTAAAGAACCTATCATCGACCGGTATACCTTTTGATCCATGGACTTACCTTCCGTGTCGAGGTCGAGACACCCATTGGTTCCCATGGGTGTCTTGATGGGTTTGGCATCCTTCATCCCAAACTTGCTTAGGATATCTTGAGTATACTTTGTTTGGCTAATGAAGGTGCCCTCTTGGAGTTGCTTTACTTGAAATCCTAAGAAATACTTCAACTCCCCCATCATAGACATCTCGAATTTTTGTGTCATGATCCTACTAAATTCTTCACATGTAGATTCGTTAGTAGACCCAAATATAATATCATCAACATAAATTTGGCATACAAACAAATCATTGTCAAGAGTTTTAGTGAATAAAGTAGGATCGGCCTTTCCGACTTTGAAGCCATTAGCAATAAGAAAATCTCTAAGGCATTCATACCATGCTCTTGGGGCTTGCTTGAGCCCATAAAGCGCCTTAGAGAGTTTATACACATGGTTAGGGTACTCACTATCTTCAAAGCCGGGAGGTTGCTCAACATAGACCTCTTCCTTGATTGGTCCATTTAGGAAGGCACTCTTCACGTCCATTTGATAAAGCTTGAAGCCATGGTAAGTAGCATAGGCCAATAATATACGAATTGACTCAAGCCTAGCTACGGGTGCATAGGTTTCATTGAAATCCAAACCTTCGACTTGGGAGTATCCTTTGGCCACAAGTCGAGCTTTGTTCCTTGTTACCACACCATGCTCATCTTTCTTGTTGCGGAAGACCCATTTGGTTCCTACAACATTTTGATTAGGACGTGGAACTAAGTGCCATACCTCATTTCTAGTGAAGTTGTTGAGCTCCTCTTGCATCGCCACCACCCAATCCGAATCTTGTAGTGCTTCCTCTACCCTGTGTGGCTCAATAGAGGAAACAAAAGAGTAATGCTCATAAAAATGTGCAACATGAGATCTAGTAGTTACCCCCTTATGGATGTCGCCGAGGATGGTGTCGACAGGGTGATCTCGTTGAATTGCTTGGTGGACTCTTGGGTGTGGCGGCCTTGGTTCTTCATCCTCCTTGTCTTGATCATTTGCATCTCCCCCCTTGATCATTGCCGTCATTTTGAGGTGGCTCATTTGCTTGATCTTCTCCTTCATCAACTTGAGCCTCATCCTCATTTTGAGTTGGTGGAGATACTTGCGTGGAGGAGGATGGTTGATCTTGTGCACTTGGAGGCTCTTCGGATTCCTTAGGACACACATCCCCAATGGACATGTTCCTTAGCGCGATGCACGGAGCCTCTTCATCACCTATCTCATCAAGATCAACTTGCTCTTTTTGAGAGCCGTTAGTCTCATCAAACACAACGTCACAAGTGACTTCAACTAGTCCCGAGGACTTGTTAAAGACTCTATATGCCCTTGTGTTTGAATCATATCCTAGTAAAAAGCCTTCTACAGTCTTAGGAGCAAATTTAGATTTTATACCTCTTTTAACAAGAATAAAACATTTGCTACCAAAGACTCTAAAATATGAAATATTGGGCTTTTTACTGGTTAGGAGTTCGTATGATGTCTTCTTGAGGATTCGGTGTAGATATAATCGGTTGATGGCGTAGCAAGCGGTGTTGACCGCCTCGGCCCAAAACCGATCCGAAGTCTTGTACTCATCAAGCATGGTTCTTGCCATGTCCAATAGAGTTCGATTCTTCCTCTCCACTACACCATTTTGTTGTGGCGTGTAGGGAGAAGAGAACTCATGCTTGATGCCCTCCTCCTCAAGGAAGCCTTCTATTTGTGAGTTCTTGAACTCCGTCCTATTGTCGCTTCTAATTTTCTTGATCCTTAAGCCGAACTCGTTTTGAGCCCGTCTCAAGAATCCTTTTAAGGTCTCTTGGGTATGAGATTTTTCCTGCAAAAAGAACACCCAAGTGAAGCGAGAATAATCATCCACAATAACTAGACAGTACTTACTCCCGCCGATGCTTATATAAGCTACCAGGCCGAATAGATCCATGTGTAGGAGCTCTAGTGGTCTGTCAGTCGTCATGATGTTCTTGTGTGGATGATGGGCACCAACTTGCTTCCCTGCTTGGCATGCGCTACAAATCTTGTCTTTCTCAAAATGAACATTTGTTAATCCTAAAATGTTCTCTCCCTTTAGAAGCTTATGAAGATTCTTCATCCCAACATGGGCTAGTCGGCGGTGCCAGAGCCAACCCATGTTAGTCTTAGCAATTAAGCACGTGTCGAGTTTAGCTTTATCAAAATCTACTAAGTATAGCTGACCCTCTAACACACCCTTAAATGCTATTGAATCATCACTTCTTCTAAAGACAGTGACACCTACATCAGTAAAAAGACAGTTGTAGCCCATTTTGCATAATTGAGAAACGGAAAGCAAATTGTAATCTAATGAATCTACAAGAAAAACATTGGAAATAGAATGGTCAGGAGATATAGCAATTTTACCCAATCCTTTGACCAAACCTTGGTTACCATCCCCGGATGTGATATCTCGTTGGGGATCTTGGTTTTTCTCGTAGGAGGAGAACATCTTCTTCTCCCCAGTCATGTGGTTTGTGCACCCGCTATCGATGATCCAACTTGAGCACCCGGATGCATAAACCTACAAAACAATTTTAGTTCTTGACTTTAGGTACCCAAATGGTTTTGGGTCCTTTGGCATTAGACACAAGAACTTTGGGTACCCAAACACAAGTCTTTGATCCCTTGTGTTTGCCCCCAACATACTTGGCAACTACTTTGCCGGATTTGTTAGTTAACACATAAGAAGCATCAAAAGTTTTAAATGAAATGCTATGGTCATTTGATGCACTAGGAGTTTTCTTCTTAGGCAACTTAGCACGGGTTGGTTGCCTAGAGCTAGATGTCTCACCCTTATACATAAAAGCATGGTTAGGGCCAGAGTGAGACTTCCTAGAATGAATTCTCCTAATTTTGCTCTCAGGATAGCCGACAGGGTACAAAATGTAACCCTCATTATCCTGAGGCATGGGAGCTTTGCCCTTAACAAAGTTGGACAATTTCTTAGGAGGGGCATTAAGTTTGACATTGTCCCCCTTTTGGAAGCCAATGCCATCCTTGATGCCAGGGCGTCTCCCATTATAAAGCATACTACGAGCAAATTTAAAATTTTCATTTTCAAGTTCATGCTCGGCAATTTTAGCATCTAGTTTAGCTATATGATCATTTTGTTGTTTAATTAAAGCCATGTGATCATGTATAGCATTAATATCAATATCTCTACATCTAGTGCAAACAGAAATATGCTCAACGATAGATGTAGAGGGTTTGCAAGATTTTAATTCTACAACCTTAGCATGCTATATACCATTTTTACTTCTAAGGTCGGAAATGGTAGCATTGCAAACATCAAAATCTTTAGCCTTAGCAAGCAATTTTTCATTTTCATCTCTAAGGCTAGCAAGAGAAATGTTCAATTCTTCAATCTTAGCAAGCAAATCATCATTATCATTTCTAGAATTGGGAATTGAAACATTACAACCATTTGAATCAACCTTAGCTAGCAAATTAGCATTTTCATTTCTAAGGTTGTCAATAGTCTCATGGCAAGTGCTTAGCTCACTAGATAATTTTTCGCACTTTTCAACTTCTAGAACATAAGCATTTTTATCCTTAACATGCTTCTTATTTTCTTTAATAAGGAAGTCCTCTTGAGAGTCCAAGAGATCATCCTTCTCATGGATAGCACTAATCAATTCATTTAATTTTTCCTTTTATTGCATGTTTAGGTTGGCAAAAAGTGTATGCAAATTATCTTCCTCATCACTAGCATTATCATCGCTAGAGGACTCATATCTAGTGGAGGATTTGGATTTAACCTTCTTCTTTTTGCCGTCTTTTGCCATGAGGCACTTGTGGCCGACGTTGGGGAAGAGAAGGTCCTTGTTGATGGCGATGTTGGCGTCGTCCTCATCGGAGGAGGAGTCGGAGGAGCTCTCGTCCGAGTCCCACTCGCGACATACATGGGCGTCGCCACCCTTCTTCTTGTAGTATTTCTTCTTCTCCTTTCTTCTCCCCTTCTTGTCGTCGCCCCTGTCACTATCACTAGACAATGGACATTTTGCGATAAAATGACCGGGCTTACCACATTTGTAGCACACTTTCTTGGAGCGAGGTTTGTAGTCCTTCCCCCTCTTTTGTTTGAGGATTTGGCGGAAGCTCTTGATGACGAGCGCCATTTCCTCATTGTCGAGCTTTGAGGCGTCGATTGGTTGTCTACTTGATGTAGATTCCTCCTTCTTCTCCTCCGTTGCCTTGAATGCAACCGGTTGTGCTTCGGATGTGGAGGGATCATCTAGCTCATTGATTTTCTTTGAGCCCTTGATCATATACTCAAAGCTCACAAAATTCCCGATTACTTCCTCGGGAGTCATTAGTGTATATCTAGGATTGCCACGAATTAATTGAACTTGAGTAGGGTTAAGGAAAATAAGTGATCTAAGAATAACCTTAACCATCTCGTGGTCATCCCATTTTTTGCTCCCGAGGTTGCGCACTTGGTTTACCAAGGTTTTGAGTCGGTTGTACATGTCTTGTGGCTCTTCTCCTTTGCGAAGCCGGAAGCGACCGAGCTCCCCCTCGATCGTCTCCCGCTTGGTGATCTTGGTTAGCTCATCTCCCTCGTGCGCGGTCTTGAGTACGTCCCAAACTTCCTTAGCGCTCTTTAATCCTTGCACCTTGTTATACTCCTCTCGACTTAGAGAGGCGAGGAGTATAGTTGTGGCTTGGGAGTTGAAGTGCTCAATTTGGGCAACCTCGTCCTCATCATAATCCTCATCCCCTACGGAAAGTACCTGTACACCAAACTCAACAACATCCCATATACTGTTGTGGAGTGAAGTTAGATGAAATCGCATTAAATCACTCCACCTAGCATAGTCTTCACCATCAAATGTTGGTGGTTTGCCTAATGGGACGGAAAGTAAAGGCGTATGTTTAGGAATGCGAGGATAGCGTAGGGGGATCTTACTAAACTTCTTACGCTCATGGCGCTTAGAAGTGATGGATGGCGCGTCGGAGCCGGATGTGGAAGGTGATGAAGTATCGGTCTCGTAGTAGACCACCTTCCTCATCTTCTTTTTCTTGTCGCCACTTCGATGCGAGTTGTGGGAAGAGGATTTCTTCTCCTTCCCCTTCCCTTTGTTGCGGGACTCTCCCGATGAGGCTTTCCCATGGCTTGTAGTGGGCTTGTCGCCGGTCTCCATCTCCTTCTTGGCGTGTTCTCCTGACATCACTTCGAGCGGTTAAGCTCTAATGAAGCACCGGGCTCCGATACCAATTGAAAGTCGCCTAGAGGGGAGGTGAATAGGGCGAAACTGAAATTTACAAAGTTAATCACAACTACAAGCCGGGTTAGCGTTAGAAATATAATCGAGTCCGCGAGAGAGGGTGCAAAACAAATCGCAAGCGAATAAAGTGTGACACGCGGATTTGTTTTACCGAGGTTCGGTTCTCGCAAACCTACTCCCCGTTGAGGTGGTCACAAAGACTGGGTCTCTTTCAAACCTTTCCCTCTCTCAAACGGTCCCTTGGACCGAGTGAGCTTCTCTTCTCAAATCAATTGGGAACCAAACTTCCCGCAAGGATCACCACACAATTGGTGTCTCTTGCCTTGTTTACAATTGAGATGATTGCACGAACGAATGAGAAAAAGAAGCAATCCAAGCGCAAGAGCTCAAAAGAACACAACAAATCTCTCTCACTTAATACTAAAGCTTTTGTGGAATTTGGAGAGGATTTGATCACTTGGGTGTGTCTAGAATTGAATGCTAGAGCTCTTGTAAGTAGTTGGAAGGTGGAAAACTTGGATGACTTGAATGTGGGTTGGTTGGGGGTATTTATAACCCCAACCACCAAACTAGCCGTTTGGTGGAGGCTGCTGTCGCATGGCGCACCGGACAGTCCGGTGCGCCACCGGACACTGTTCGGTGCGCCAGCCACGTCACCAGGCCGTTGGGTTCCGACCATTGGAGTTCTGACTTGTGGGCCCGCCTGGCTGTCCGGTGGTGCACCGGACAAGTCCTGTAGACAGTCCGGTGTGCCACCCGCGCGTGCTCTACTCCTCTGCGCGCGCTGGCGCGCATTTAATGCGTTGCAGTCGACCGTTGGCACGAAGTAGCCGTTGCTCCGCTGGCTCACCGGACAGTCTGGTGTGCACCGGACATGTCCGGTGAATTATAGCGGAGTGGAAATCCGAAGCTGGCGAGTTCAGAGCCGCTCTCCTCTGGAGCACCGGACAGTCCGGTGAATTATAGTGAAGCGTCCCTGAGAATTCCCGAAGGTGTGAAGTTTGGCTTGAAGTCCCCTGGTACACCGGACACTGTCCGGTGGCGCACCGGACAGTCCGGTGCGCCAGACCATGGCAACCTTCGGTTATCCCTTTGCTCTTTTTGTTGAACCCTTTTCTTAGTCTTTTTATTGGCTTAGTGTGAACCTTTGGCACCTGTATAACTTATAGACTAGAGCAAACTAGTTAGTCCAATTATTTGTGTTGGGCAATTCAACCACCAAAATCAATTAGGAACTAGGTGTGAGCCTAATTCCCTTTCATACTAACATATTTGTCTAAGTGCTAGAATCAGAGAAAAGACAAATGGAAAAGACTTGGCTCGAGTAGCCAAGGCTCTGATCAGTCTTGGTGCACCGGACTGTCCGGTGGCGCACCGGACAGTGTCCGGTGCGCCATGCTGGCTCTGGTGAAAAGGCCGCTCTCGGGAATTGAACAACGTCGTACGACTATAAATCACCGGACTGTCCGGTGGTGCACCGGACTGTCCGCCGAGCCAACGGTCGGCCGCGCAATCCGGGCGTGACGCGTGGCCGGGCCAATGGTCTGAAGGGGGCACCGGACTGTCCTGTGTGCACCGGACAATGTCCGGTGCGCCAACGGCTCCAAATCGCCAACGGTCGGCTGCGCCAAAACAGGAAAGAAATCGGCACCGGACAGTGTCCGGTGGTGCACTGGACTGTCCGGTGCACCAGTCGACAGAAGGCAAGATTTGCCTTCCTGGATTGCTCTCAACGGCTCCTAGCTGCCTTAGGGCTATAAAAGGGACCCCTAGGCGCATGAAGGAGAACACCAAGCATACTTTGAGCATTCTTGATCATTCACACTTCGTCTTTGCGCACTCGTTTGACATTCTTAGTGATTTGAGCTCCGTTCTAGTGAGAACTTTGTGATATTCATTTGAGCTCAAGTCTTGGCCGTGTGTGTGTGCGTATTGCTGTGGACTTGTGTGTGTTGCTCATCCCATCCTTACTTCCATGTTCATTTGTGATCATCTTTTGTAAGGACGAAATACTCCAAGTTGTGGAGATTCCTCGCAAACGGGATATAGTGAAAGGAAGAGAAACACTGTGGTATTCAAGTGGGTCTTTGGACCACTTGAAAGGGGTTGAGTGCAACCCTCGTCCGTTGGGACGCCACAACATGGAGTAGGCAAGTGTTGGACTTGGCCGAACCACAGGATAAACCGCTGTGCCTCTCTGTGTTGATCTTTTTGTGGTTATTGTGTTTCGCAAGAACTCCTCTCTAGCCACTTGGCTTTATTGCTCTAACACTTAATCAAGTTTGTGTCTTTAAGATTTAAGTTTTTACAGAATCACCTATTCACCCCCCTCTAGGTGCTCTCAATTGGTATCAAAGCCGTTCTCTTCAAGAAAGGGACTAATCGCCCGAAGAGATGGATCCTAAGGGAAAGGGGATGGTGGTCAACAACAATGAGAAGGAGTCCATCTTCAATGAGCCAAGGGACGACAAAGTCAATGACTCCGGCTCAAGTCAAAAGAAGAAAGACAGAAAGAAGAAGATGCGCATCAGGAAGGTTGTCTACTAAGACAGCGACAAATCTTCCTCTTCTCAAAAGGACGACGAATACGAGGAGAAAAAGAAAACGGTTAACTCAAACTTTTCTTTTGATTATTCTCGTATTCCGCATAATTCAAATGCTCATTTGCTTTCCATTCCACTTGGTAAACCCCCACACTTTGATGGAGAGGACTACGGATTTTGGAGTCACAAAATGCGTACCCACTTGTTTTCTCTTCATCCAAGTATATGGGAGATAGTAGAAAATGGGATGCAATTTGATAGTTCCGATAACTCCATGTTTATCAATGAACAAATCCATAAAAATGCACAAGCTACTACCGTTCTTTTAGCATCCTTGTGCAGGGAAGAGTACAATAAGGTGAGCGGCTTGGACAACGCCAAGCAGATCTGGGACACCCTCAAGATCTCGCATGAGGGGAACGACATCACCATGCTCACCAAGATGGAGTTGGTGGAAGGCGAACTAGGAAGGTTCACAATGATCAGGGGAGAGGAGCCAACTCAAACGTAAAATAGGCTCAAGACCCTGGTGAAAGGGAATTAGGCTTACACCTAGTTCCTAAATAATTTTGGTGGTTGAATTGCCCAACACAAATAAATGGACTAACTAGTTTGCTCTAGTGTATAAGTTTTACAGGTGCCAAAGGTTCACACTTAGCCAATAAAAAGACCAAGTATTGGGTTCAACAAAAGAGCAAAGGGGGCAACCGAAGGCACCTCTGGTCTGGCGCACCGGACTGTCCGGTGTGCCACCGGACAGTGTCCGGTGCACCACCGGACAGTGTCCGGTGCACCAGAGGACTCCAACTCAAACTCGCCACCTTCGGGAAAATCCAGAGGCGCTCCGCTATAATTCACCGGACTGTCCGGTGTACACCGGACAGTGTCCGGTGCTCCAAGGGAGAGCAGCCTCAGGAACTCGCCAGCTTCGGGAATCTCCAACGGCTAGTCCACTATAATTCACCGGACATGTCCGGTGTACACCGGACTGTCCGGTATGACATCGAAGCAACGGCTACTTCGCGCCAACGGTCGCCTGCAACAACAATTAATGCGCGCCAGAGCGCGCAGAAGTCAGGCACGCCCATGCTGGCGCACCGGACACTATACAGTACATGTCCGGTGCGCCACCGGACATCCAGGCGGGCCCAGAAGTCAGAGCTCCAACGGTCAGAACCCAACGACTTTGGTGACGTGGCTGGTTGTCACACCCGGTTTTAGAAGGCAAACCGAATGCGAACCATGTACGTGCCAGGATCAGTTATTCACGTACACAGCAGTTACATAACATGGACATCATCACACGGTGCTCAAAATAGTATTAAAAGGGAACTAATAGTCGATTACATCATACGTCTGAGACGTCCATATAGTTCTTACAATAAATCAAAGTGCGGAAAAGAAACGTAGATAACCGCGGCCTTCACAGGCAGCCGACTGGGGGTTGCCGCTAACCCACGCCTAGAACTCGTCGTAGTCTTGGAACTCCTGGAAGTCTCCTTCCACAGCTTCATCTTCGCCTGAGCAGTGGTTGCAATGCTGACAACCTGGGGATGGAGGGGGTTTGGTGTGTAGAGCAAGGGTGAGTACACATCAACATACTCAGCAAGTATCCTGTTTGGCTGTAGTGGACTAGCTTTATGTGGGGATAAGTCAAGCAGTTGCTTTTAGTTGGTCAGATTATTGTTACTAGTAGAGAAAGCCAAGTTTTAGATTTAACCCACGTTATTAACCCAAACGTACTCCTTTCCAAACGGAAAGAGTACCACTTACCAGCACCATAGTCATAACCAGAACCATCGATCTCATAACCACCTGTACCATAATGTCTCTGATCAAGTACCACTAATCATTGGAGCTCCCTTGGCCGCTCATAACCGCAAGCACGGCTGATATATCAGTTTTCAAACACTCTGCAGAGGTTGTGCACTTTACCCACAAGCCGTGATTCCCTTTCTGCCCGGAGAGAGCTACTCCCCGTTGACCACTACCTAGGTGGCCTAGCAGGGCATCACTACGTAGCCTTTACAAAGATTCCCTGGGGCTGTAGCCACCCGTTAGGTTTCCTAAATGCACCGCACTCCTCCCCAAGGGGCGAACCCAAACTTGGCAGAGCGAGCCGCATACACCGAGCCCCATTGACGGCACGACGGCTAAGTGAACTACACCCCGGATCCTCTAATTATTCAGCTAAGGGCACCCCATTCCACCCTCATGGTTGCACTGTTTTCCCGGGCGGTCATCCATAGAACAGGTCCTTACGGAGAGGCACTCGAGAAACCGCTCGAGCCCCCTTGAAGACCACAAGTATAACATTATCATAAGAAAGGGGAAAACAACGTATCATAGATAATCTCATCATGTTCATTGATTAGAGTTAAGCAATAGCATAAAGCTAGACAATAATAATCCAACCCAAATAGGTAAACAAGGACATGGATAACAAAAAGCTAGTCAATCCTTAGGCATAAATGTGTAAAGCGGGAGGTGAATTAAATAATGAATAGGACAGAGATAGGTCAAAGGACACTTGCCTCCACCAACCGACTGCTGCTCAGGGGCTTCTCCTGCGAGTTCCTCGGGCTCTTCAACCGGATCGTTCTCTATGCGATTGCAAACATACATACATCCACATATTTAATACAAAAGAACAGTACACCATACAATAGAATGCAATAAGTAAACAGACATTCCACGCGGGTTCGCGAGTACGGTTAAGATTGAAAGAGGAAAAGACAGTCGAGAAACGATCACGTTACATGATTATAAATTAACCACTCGCCTAATGGAAGGGAATTTAATGTAGACACTATGTTTAGCGTAAAGTAAAGTCATGTTTCATGTCTAATCATTATAAGCAGGTGAAGATAAATAAAAAGGATTGTCGCGCGGCGAGACGCGCGACATAGCACTCTAAAACGAATTAAGAAGTTAACGACTCGTCGCGCGACCGAACACGCAACGAGACACTTCGCATTAATTATAAAGAGACGTTAAGCGTCGCGCGACGAAGCGCACGACGGCATACGTCGACTAAACTGAGTCTAAAGTGGAACGTCGCGTGAATACACGCACGACGTTACACCTTAAACAACCTGAAATTAAAATAGATCGTCGCGCGACGAAGCGCACGATGCAACACGCTAACGAACGGAGTTTGACATTGACTATCAACCAAAAATAATCACCGCGAGCGCGGGTTGCGCACGCGGGAACGCGCTAGCGGCAAACGGGGAACGCGAGGCCACGCCGAGGGCCAGGACGACGCGCGCAGGGGGTCGAGGCCGCGCCGGGGCAGGGGCCGCGCCGCCGGGGGCCGCGCCGGGCGAGCAGGGGGCGGGCGGGATCGCCGCCGCAGACGGGGGCGGGGGCGGGGGCGGGGAGCGCCGCTGCGGGCAGGGGGACGGGCGGGGGGCGAGCGCCGCCGCGGGGGCCGGGCGAGCGCCGCGCGGGGCCAGGCAGGGGGCGGGCGAGCGCCGCCGGGGCCGGGGAGGGGGCGGGCGAGCGCCGCCACGGGCCGGGGAGGGGCGGGCGAGCGCCGCCGGGGCCGGGCAGGGGGGGGGGGCGAGCGCCGCCGCGGGCCGGGGAGGGGCGGGCGAGCGCCGCTGCGCGCAGGGGAGGGGGCGGGCGAGCGCCGCCTCGCAGGCAGGGGGGGCGGGGCCGCGGGCGCCGCCGCGAGGGGAGGCCGGGCGGGGGCCGCGCGCCGCCGCGCGGGCAGGGGGCGGGCGGGGCCGCGCGCCGCGAGCGGGGAGGGCAGGGGCGCGCGCGAGCAGGGGGAGAGAGAGGGCGCGCGCGGGGGAGAGAAGAGGAGGGAGAGGGAGAGAGAGAGGAGAAGGGGAGGGGAGCTCACCTCGGGGTCCAAAATCCGATGATCGCCGTCTCCAAATCCTAGGGCACCACGGGGAGAGAGAGGTGGAAGAGGGAGAGGAGAGGTTGTTGCGCGGGAGATCCAAATGAGAGAGGGAGGAGAGGAGGGGGCGCATGGGGGGGGGGGGGGGGTTGGGCGCCAGGGGCGCGCAGGGCCGGGTCGGACCGGGCTGGCTGGGCTGGGCTGGGCTAGGCTGGGTCGAGCCACTTTGCGGGTTGAAAACCCACGACGTGCGCGGACCACTAAACGGGATTAAATCGCGAATCGAAATCCGGAACGGAACGAGACGAACACTCAACATCAGACAAAGAAATGTGCTTCGGCATGATGCAACACCCATGACACTTAGGTTTTGGTTTATACATGACACGGGCACTTGTCGCTATACTGGTTTGAAATTGGGAAGAAGGAGCAAACCGGGGAAAGAGAAAAGAGAGTAACGCCCGAATTTGGTGAGAGAAAAGAAGAAAAAATTCTACCCCCAAATTCAGGGCGTTACAAACCTATCCCCCTTAAAATAATCTCGCCCTCGAGATTCAGGGTTGGCTAGCAAAGAGCTCAGGGTACTTGGCCATTAGATCATCTTCACGCTCCGAGGTTGCTTCTTCCTCAGAGTGGTGATTCCACCTAACTTTGCACATCCTGATGGTCTTCCTTCGGGTGACTCGGTCTGCGACCTCAAGGATTTGCACTGGCTTCTCAACGTAGGTCAAGTCCTCTTGGACTTCAAGACCTTCCACTGGCAACTGCTCTTCTGGCACACCCAAGCACTTCTTCAACTGAGACACACGAAAGACATTATGCACAGCAGACAAATTCTCGGGCAAACTGAGCTGGTAAGCCACTTCTCCACGTCTTGCAAGAATCTGATACGGACCATTGTAGCGGGGTGCTAGCTTGCCTTTCACTCCGAATCTTCTGACTCCTCTGATCGGTGACACTTTCAGATAGACAAAGTCTCCAACTTCAAAACTCAGCTCTCTTCTTCTTGTGTCTGCATAGCTTCGCTGTCTTGATTGCGCTATCTTCAGATTCTCTCGGACCATCTTGATGTTCTCTTCGGCTTCAAGTAGAATGTCTGGCCCAAACACTTGCTTCTCTCCAGGCTGATCCCATTGCAACGGAGTTCTGCAACTCCTTCCATAGAGCGCCTGAAATGGTGACATCTTCAAACTGGCCTGGTAACTGTTGTTATAGGAGAACTCTGCATAAGGCAATCGCTTGTCCCATCCGGACTGATCTTGCAACGCAAAGGCTCTCAACATATCTTCAAGAATTTGATTGGTCCTTTCGGTCTGACCATCTGTCTGCGGGTGATAAGCTGAACTGAAATTCAGATGGGTGCCCAAGGCTTCATGCAACTGCTGCCAGAATTGAGAGGTGAACTGCGTTCCTCTGTCTGACACTATCTTCTTTGGCACACCATGAAGACAAACGATCCGAGACATATACAATTCTGCCAATACTGCACTGCTGTAGCTGGTCTTGACAGGTATGAAGTGGGCTGACTTGGTTAAGCGGTCCACTACTACCCAGATGGAATCGTAGCCGGCTCGAGTGCGAGGCAATCCGACTATGAAATCCATACCGATTTCGTCCCATTTCCACTGAGGGATCTGCAACGGTTGCAACAATCCAGCAGGTCTCTGGTGCTCTGCCTTAATTCTTCGACAACTATCACACATAGCCACATGCTCTGCGATCTCCCTTTTCATTCCGTACCACCAGAATTTCTTCTTCAGATCCTGATACATCTTCTCACTACCAGGGTGAATCGAATAGGCTGTCTCATGAGCTTCCTTAAGAATCAACTCCCGAATGGACTGGACATTGGGAACACACAAGCGGTCTTTGAACCATATCACGCCTTCTGCATCTTCTCGAAAATCTTTGCCTCTGCCATCTAGAATCAGTCGCCGGATCTCACTGATCTTCTCATCATTCTTCTGCGCTTCTTTGATTTCGCGCTCTAAGGTAGGTTCCAACTCAACTGTGACTCCTCGCGAATTGTTCAGAAATCCGAGACTCAACCTGTCAAACTCCTTGGCCAACTCATAAGGCATCGGACGAGCGACCGTCAGATTGACTTGACTCTTTCTGCTTAACGCATCTGCCACTACGTTTGCTTTGCCTGGATGGTAATGAATCTCCAACTCATAATCTTTGATCAACTCTAACCATCTTTGTTGCCTCATGTTCAACTCTGACTGAGTGAATATGTACTTCAGACTCTTGTGGTCTGTGTAAACATCGCATTTCTGTCCATACAGATAGTGCCTCCATGTCTTAAGTGCGTGAACCACTGCTGCCAACTCTAAATCATGGATTGGGTAGTTCTTCTCATGAACCTTCAGCTGTCGGGACGAGTAAGCCACAACTCTTCCCTCTTGCATCAACACACATCCCAAACCTGTGTAACAAGCATCACAATACACCGAGAAGGGCTTGTGCACATCAGGCAAGACTAGGACAGGCGCTGTAGTCAACTTCTCTTTCAGCGCTTCGAAGGCCTCTTGGCATTTCTGGGTCCACTTGAACTCAACCTTGTTGCCTAGCAACGCTGTCATAGGTTTCGCAATCTTCGAAAACCCTTCAATGAATCACCGATAATATCCGGCCATTCCAATGAAACTCTTGATTCCTCGGGCATCTGTTGGCGCTTTCCAGTTCAGAATGTCTGCCACTTTCTTCGGATCCACAACCAATCCTTCTTTGTTGATTATATGACCCAAGAACAGGACTTCATTGATCCAGAATTCACACTTGCTCAACTTTGCATACAACTGGTGCTCTCGCAGTCTCTGCAATACCATCTTCAAATGATCTGCATGCTCTTCTTCGCTTTGAGAGTAAATCAGAATGTCATCAATGAATACCACCACAAACTTATCGAGATAATCCATGAATACACTATTCATCAAGTTCATGAAGAACACTGGTGCATTGGTCAAACCAAAAGACATCACTGTGAACTCATACAAACCATACTTGGAAATGAATGCCGTCTTCGGAATGTCCGAAGGTCAGATCCTGAGCTGATGATAACCTGACCTCAGATCAATCTTGGAGAACACACTGGCTCCTTTCAACTGGTCGAACAGATCTTCTATTCTGGGCAAGGGATACTTGTTCTTGATCGTGACTTCATTCAAAGCTCGATAATCGATACACATCCTTTTGGTGCCATCTTTCTTTTCCACGAACAAGACAGGGGCGGCCCAAGGCGAGGTGCTTGGCCGGATGTAACCTTTCTCTGACAGTTCATCAATCTGCTCCTTGAGCTCAACCAACTCTGGTCCAGATATTCTGTAAGCTCTCTTAAAGATAGGGGCGGTTCCAGGAAGAAGCTCTATGGCAAACTCAACTTTCCGCTCTGGTGGCATACCCGGTAAGTCCTTTGGAAACACATCTGGGAACTCGGACACAACCTTGATACTCTCAATTGGGTCTGCTTCACTGCTATCGACAGCTATCTGATAACAACTTCCTTTATTTGGCTCAGGCGGGACTAACTCGGTCACCACTTCCTCTCCTAGTGGGGACACCAACTTGATGGTCCTTTTATCACAACTGATAACTGCCTGATACTTATCTAGCCAATTCATCCCTTGGATGACATCTATTCCCTGAGTACCCATTACTATAAGGTTAGCGGGAAACACTATCCCCCTTATTTCCACACTTATATTCAAACAAATGCTATCGGCTCGAATTCTACCACCGGCTGAGTCAATTTGAATGGGGGTTGACATGGTAGTAATTGGAAGATTATGTGCTTTTACCCATGATGCAGTAATGAAAGAATGCGTTGCTCCAGTATCAAATAACACTTCTGCAATATGGGAGTCGACTGGGAACATACCTACTATCATGCCGGGGGTCTCCTGAACTGCTTCAGCCTCCAAGTGGTTCAGTCCTCCATGATTATAGCGTGGCTGAGAGCGGTTGCCTGCTCCAGGCTGAGACACATTCTGCTTTGCTGGGACATTGGGGCCTGACTGCTGCTGGGCTGCCTTCTTCGGACATTGCATCACCCAGTGGCCTTGCTCTCCACAGTGGAAACATGCCCTGTTTCCAACCTGAGCTGGTGCTGCCTGATTGTTCTGCTGGTTTGCTGGGGCAGGAAGACGAGGTGCTTGCTGATTCTGCCTCTGAAACTGACCTCCTGACTGATTGCTCTAACGATTTTGGTACTGGTGCTGAGGATACTGCCTTTGGAACTGCTGATGCTGCTGAGGTGGACGCTGGTTCTGCCTGAACTGCTGAGGTTGATTGCATGAGAAACGAGGACGACTGCTGCTTCCAGGCTGGGGTCCACTGTTCTTGCGCTTACGATCCTCCATCTCCTTACGCTTCCTCTCTGTCATGATTGCTCTGTCAATCAGGTGCTGGAATGTCGGGAAGGTGTGATTCATCAGTTGGTACTGCAGAGGGTCAACCAAGCCTCTCAGGAAACGGTACTGTCGCTTGGCGTCAGTGTTGACATCTTCAGGAGCATAGCGAGACAACTGCAGAAACCTGTCTCGGTACTCACTGACAGACAATGGCCCTTGCTTGAGAGCCAGGAACTCCTCCTTCTTCACTGTCATCAGACCTGCAGGAACATGGTACTGACGAAAGCTACCTCTGAACTCTTCCCAGGTAATGGTGTCAGGGTGGGCATGGGTGGCGAGGTAAGACTCCCACCATGACTGGGCTGCTCCTCTCAACAGACGGGGACCATACAGGACTTTCTCCCTGTCATCGCACTGAGCGGTATGCAACTCCCGCTCCACAGTGCGCAGCCAGTCTTCAGCATCCATGGGGTCAGAAGAATGAGCAAACGTTGGTGGATGACCTCTCATGAATTCAGCACGCTTGTCTCTGGGCATCTGAGGCATCGGAGGCTGAGGTGGGGCCTGCTGCTGTTGCTGCTGCTGCTGAATGGCGGCCAGAGTCTGACCGATGGCTTGAACTGCCTGAGTCTGCATCAGAAACATCTGCTCGATGGACATCGGGGGCGGGGGTGGCAGGTGCTGCTGCTGGGGCACCTCATCCTGTTGAGCGGCTCGCTCCTGCTGAGCACGCCTTCCTCCTCTGCGCCTGTTCTCTGACATCTGCAGAATGCAACCACACATCAGAACTGATCTGGCAAATCTTACAGCATAAGAAAAGAGTATAGAATTCTTCAACAGCACTGAACAGATGAGCATCTTCACAGATCTCCAACCTAGACCACACAGCTTCTCAGATAAAGAGGAAAGTGGAATAGAAGGTTTCCCAACTATATAGCTAACTCCTTTAACATAATAGGTAAACCAAAATGCAGGGGATACCCACACTCTGGTGACAGTCATTACAAAGATCCAAACCAAACATAGTTCATCATGACAAACATAAATGCATAGGATATAGCAAACTACCCTATCTAACTAAGACTAACTAAGACCGAGACTAACGCTAAGACTGTAGCTTCCACGTATATATTTTGTATTAATTACAAGATCCAACTCTAACGATCTATGGTTCTAGATTTATCTTGGTCTTGCAGTCGGGATTGCCATAGGGCTGGTGTCCACGCCGAGGTGAGCGGTACGGGTGCTGAGTCCCGACGGGAGCGGGGGAACCACCGTCCAGGTGACGACGTTCCGCGCGCTCAGCCCGCAGCAGGGTGATCTCAGCACGAGCCCTACTCAGCTCGTCTAGTGCATGGTCCAGCTCCGTGTTTAGCACGGCGGCTAGGTTGACTGTGCTGCTCAACCTAGGATTGTCCTCACCAGCAGGTGAAACAATCACGCCTCCTGTGCTGCCAGATGGACGGCGGGGGTAATACTTCAGGTCGAGACCGTCAGCTACCCCACCGAGAACCGAGCAGTAGTGCGAAAGCGCACGCCGTGCGACATCTTGCATGGCCGCCTCAGCTGAGTCCCGCTCAGAGATAGAATAGTGCTCTGAGCAGGCCTCCGCACCCTGGAGACTGTTCTCCGGACGGCGCACCAAGCAGGTCGCCTCCCAGCGGTCCGGGTAGACCCCGCGACTATGCTGGTAGACCACACAGCGATACTCGATGGACCAAGTATGCCGGTTAAGTGCCCGACGTAGCAGGGTATCGAGCGCATCATGGAAGTGGCACCCGCGAGCAGCGTCGCGAGTGATGGGCCAAGCAACCCATCCTTCCGGCTCATGGTTAGCAGAGAAGTCGGTGTCGTGGCTCGAGCTGTCGTCGCCACCTCCGTCGTCTGGGTCTCCTCCAGCAGCTACTCCAGAAGCTGGGGCGCCCAGTGGTGGTGCAGGGGGCGCCTCCAGAGGAAGCACAGGGGAGCAGCTCCTCACGGACTCTATCTCCTGCTGGAGCGAGAAGGAAGAGCCCTGCTGCTCCTGTCGTCGATGTTCCTGCTCCTCATGCAGGCGGTGGTGCAGTCTCTCCAAGTGGCTGGACTGTCCGGCCACGGGACGACGAAGCGGACGCTCAGCAAGGCGGGAGGGTAAGAAGGGGATGACGGACTTTCGTGCAGTGTGTCTAAGTCGAGCCATCTACAAAAGACATCGCAAGCAAAAGGGTGAGAACATAATCAATATGACCAGCAAGTAATGAACCATAAATAAATGAAGGATTAGGATAAAACATGACTTTTAGCAAGGTATAATATATAGTAGAACATAGGTTTGGTCGGTATGACCAACTTTTGAAGGGATATCAAAGTCAAGGCAGGGACAGAGGTCTATAGTCCTTAGAACGACCATTCTATTCTAGGTTAACGGTCCTACAGTCAGCACGGCTTTGATACCACTTATGTCACACCCGGTTTTAGAAGGCAAACTAAATGCGAACCATGTACGTGCCAGGATCAGTTATTCACGTACACAGCAGTTACATAACATGGACATCATCACACAGTGCTCAAAATAGTATTAAAAGGGAACTAATAGTCGATTACATCATACGTCTGAGACGTCCATATAGTTCTTACAATAAATCAAAGTGCGGAAAAGAAACGTAGATAACCGCGGCCTTCACAGGCAGCCAACTGGGGGTTGCTGCTAACCCACGCCTAGAACTCGTCGTAGTCTTGGAACTCCTGGAAGTCTCCTTCCACAGCTTCATCTTCGCCTGAGCAGTGGTTGCAATGATGACAACCTGGGGATGGGGGGGGTTTGGTGTGTAGAGCAAGGGTGAGTACACATCAACATACTCAGCAAGTATCCTGTTTGGCTGTAGTGGACTAGCTTTATGTGGGGATAAGTCAAGCAGTTGCTTTTAGTTGGTCAGATTATTATTACTAGTAGAGAAAGCCAAGTTTTAGATTTAACCCACGTTATTAACCCAAACGTACTCCTTTCCAAACGGAAAGAGTACCACTTACCAGCACCATAGTCATAACCAGAACCATCGATCTCATAACCACCTGTACCATAATGTCTCTGATCAAGTACCACTAATCATTGGAGCTCCCTTGGCCGCTCATAACCGCGAGCACGACTGATATATCAGTTTTCAAACACTCTGCAGAGGTTGTGCACTTTACCCACAAGCCGTGATTCCCTTTCTGCCCGGAGAGAGCTACTCCCCATTGACCACTACCTAGGTGGCCTAGCAGGGCATCACTACGTAGCCTTTACAAAGATTCCCCGGGGCTGTAGCCACCCGTTAGGTTTCCTAAATGCACCGCACTCCTCCCCAAGGGGCGAACCCAAACTTGGCAGAGCGAGCCGCATACACCGAGCCCCATTGACGGCACGACGGCTAAGTGAACTACACCCCGGATCCTCTAATTATTCAGCTAAGGGCACCCCATTCCACCCTCATGGTTGCACTGTTTTCCCGAGCGGTCATCCATAGAACAGGTCCTTACGGAGAGGCACTCGAGAAACCGCTCGAGCCCCCTTGAAGACCACAAGTATAACATCATCATAAGAAAGGGGAAAACAGTGTATCATAGATAATCTCATCATGTTCATTGATTAGAGTTAAGCAATAGCATAAAGCTAGACAATAATAATCCAACCCAAATAGGTAAACAAGGACATGGATAACAAAAAGCTAGTCAATCCTTAGGCATAAATGTGTAAAGCGGGAGGTGAATTAAATAATGAATAGGACAGAGATAGGTCAAAGGACACTTGCCTCCACCAACCGACTGCTGCTCAGGGGCTTCTCCTGCGAGTTCCTTGGGCTCTTCAACCGGATCGTTCTCTATGCGATTGCAAACATACATACATCCACATATTTAATACAAAAGAACAGTACACCATACAATAGAATGCAATAAGTAAACAGACGTTCCACGCGTGTTCGCGAGTACGGTTAAGAGAGAAAGAGGAAAAGACAGTCGAGAAACGATCACGTTACATGATTATAAATTAACCACTCGCCTAATGGAAGGGAATTTAATGTAGACACTATGTTTAGCATAAAGTAAAGTCATGTTTCATGTCTAATCATTATAAGCAGGTGAAGATAAATAAAAAGGATTGTCGCGCGGCGAGACGCGCGACATAGCACTCTAAAACGAATTAAGAAGTTAACGACTCGTCGCGCGACCGAACACGCAACGAGACACTTCTCATTAATTATAAAGAGACGTTAAGCGTCGCGCGACGAAGCGCACGACGGCATACGTCGACTAAACTGAGTATAAAGTGGAACGTCGCGTGAATACACGCACGACGTTACACCTTAAACAACCTGAAATTAAAATGGATCGTCGCGCGACGAAGCGCACGACGCAACACGCTAACGAACGGAGTTTGACATTGACTATCAACCAAAAATAATCACCGCGAGCGCGGGTTGCGCACGCGGGAATGCGCTAGCGGCAAACGGGGAACGCGAGGCCACGCCGAGGGCCAGGACGACGCACACAGGGGGTCGAGGCCGCGCCTGGGCCGAGCCACCGGGGGCCGCGCCGGGCGAGCAGGGGGCGGGCGGGATCGCCGCCGCGGACGGGGGCGGGGGCGGGGGTGGGGAGCGCCGCCGCGGGCAGGGGGACGGGCGGGGGGCGAGCGCCGCCGCGGGGGCCGGGCGAGCGCCGCGCGGGGCCAGGCAGGGGGCGGGCGAGCGCCGTCGGGGCCGGGGAGGGGGCGGGCGAGCGCCGCCACGGGCCGGGGAGGGGCGGGCGAGCGCCGCTGGGGCCGGGCAGGGGGGGCGAGCGCCGCCGTGGGCCGGGGAGGGGCGGGCGAGCGCCGCCGCGTAGGCAGGGGGGCGGGGCCGCGGGCGCCGCCGCGAGGGGAGGCCGGGCGGGGGCCACGCGCCGCGAGCGGGGAGGGCAGGGGCGCGCGCGAGCAGGGGGAGAGAGAGGGCACGCGCGGGGGAGAGAAGAGGAGGGAGAGGGAGAGAGAGAGAGGAGAAGGGGAGGGGAGCTCACCTCGGGGTCCAAAATCCGGTGATCGCCGTCTCCAAATCCTAGGGCACCACGGGGAGAGAGAGGTGGAAGAGGGAGAGGAGAGGTTGTTGCGCGGGAGATCCAAATGAGAGAGGGAGGAGAGGAGGGGGCGCATGGGGGGGGGGGGGGGGTTGGGCGCCAGGGGCGCGCAGGGCCGGGTCGGACCGGGCCGGCTGGGCTGGGCTGGGCTGGGCTAGGCTGGGTCGAGCCACTTCGCGGGTTGAAAACCCACGACGTGCGCGGACCACTAAACGGGATTAAATCGCGAATCGAAATCCGGAACGGAACGAGACGAACACTCAACATCAGACAAAGAAATGTGCTTCGGCATGATGCAACACCCATGACACTTAGGTTTTGGTTTATACATGACACGGGCACTTGTCGCTATACTGGTTTGAAATTGGGAAGAAGGAGCAAACCGGGGAAAGAGAAAAGAGAGTAACGCCCGAATTTGGTGAGAGAAAAGAAGAAAAAATTCTACCCCCAAATTCAGGGTGTTACACTGGTGCACCGGACTGTCCGGTGCACCATACGACAGACGCCTCCACCAACGGTCATGTTTGGTGGTTGGGGCTATAAATACCCCAACCACCCCACCATTCATTGCATCCAAGTTTTCCACTTCTCAACCACTTACAAGAGCTAGGCATTCAATTCTAGACACACCAAAGAGATTAAATCCTCTCCAATTTCACACAAGGCTTTAAGCGATTAGCGAGAGAGATTTGCCGTGTTCTTTTGAGCTCTTGCGCTTGGATTGCTTCTTTTCTTTCTCACTTGTTCTTGTGATCAAAACTCCATTGTAATCAAAGCAAGAGGCACCAATTGTGTGGTGGCCCTTGCGGGGAAGTTTTGTTCCCGGTTTTGATTTGAGAAGAGAAGCTCACTCGGTCCGAGGGATCGTTTGAGAGAGGGAAAGGGTTGAAAGAGACCCGGTCTTTGTGACCACCTCAACGGGGAGTAGGTTTGCGAGAACCGAACTTCGGTAAAACAAATCCTTGTGTCATACTCCTTATTTGCTTGAGATTTGTTTTGCACCCCCTCTCGCGGACTCGTTTTTATTTCTAACGCTAACCCAGCTTGTAGTTGTGTTTATATTTGTAAATTTCAGTTTCGCCCTATTCACCCCCCCCCTCTAGGCGACTATCAATTGGTATCAGAGCCCGGTGCTTCATTAGAGCCTAACCGCTCGAAGTGATGTCGGGAGATCACGCCAAGAAGGAGATGGAGACCGGCGAAAAGCCCACTACAAGCCACGGGAGCACTTCATTGGAAGAGTCCCGCATCAAGAGGAAGGAGAAGAAGAAGGACTCCTCCAAAGGGAAGGAGAAGAAATCTTCTTCACACCGTAAAGAGAAGAAGGAGAAATCCTCTTCCCACAAGCCACATCGAAGTGGGGACAAGAAAAAGAGGATGAGGAAGGTGGTCTACTACGAGACCGATTCTTCATCGGCATCCACCTCCGGCTCCGACGCGGCGTCCGTCACTTCTAAGCGCCAAGAGCGTAAGAAGTATAGTAAGATTCCCCTACGCTACCCTCGCATTTCTAAACATACACCTTTGCTTTCCGTCCCATTAGGCAAACCACCAACTTTTGATGGTGAAGATTACGCTAGGTGGAGTGATTTAATGTGATTTCATCTAACCTCACTCCACAAAAGTATATGGGATGTTGTTGAGTTTGGTGCACAGGTACCATCCGTAGGGGATGAGAACTATGATGAGGATGAAGTAGCCCAAATCGAGCACTTCAACTCCCAAGCCACAACGATACTCCTCGCCTCTCTAAGTAGAGAGGAATATAACAAGGTGCAAGGGTTGAAGAATGCGAAGGAGATTTGGGATCTACTCAAGACCATGCACGAGGGTGATGAACTCACCAAGATCACCAAGCGGGAAACGATCGAGGGGGAGCTCGGTCGCTTCCGTCTTCGCCAAGGGGAGGAGCCACAAGATATGTACAACCGGCTCAAAACCTTGGTGAACCAAGTGCGCAACCTCGGGAGCAAGAAATGGGATGACCACGAGGTGGTTAAGGTTATTCTTAGATCACTCATCTTCCTTAACCCCACTCAAGTTCAATTAATTCGTGGTAATCCTAGATACACACTAATGACTCCCGAGGAAGTTATCGGGAATTTTGTGAGCTTTGAATGTATGATTAAGGGCTCAAAGAAGATCAACGAGCTTGATGATCCCTCCACATCCGAAGCACAACCGGTAGCGTTCAAGGCAACGGAGGAGAAGAAGGAGGAGTCTACACCAAGTAGACAACCAATCGACGCTTCAAAGCTCGACAATGAGGAGATGGCTTTAATCATCAAAAGCTTTCGCCAAATCCTCAAGCAACGGAAGGGGAAGGATTACAAATCCCGTTCCAAGAAGATTTGCTACAAGTGTGGTAAGCCCGGTCACTTTATTGCTAAATGTCCATTATCAAGTGACAGTGACAGGGATAACGACAAGAAGGGCAAGAGGAGAGAAAAGAAGAGGTACCACAAGAAGAAGGGCGGCGATGCCCATGTTTGTCGAGAGTGGGACTCCGACGAAAGCTCTAGCGACTCCTCCGACGACGAGGACGCCGCCAACATCGCCATCACCAAGGGACTCCTCTTCCCCAACGTCGGCCACAAGTGCCTCATGGCAAAGGACGGCAAGAGGAAGAAGGTTAAATCCAAATCATCCACTAAATATGAGTCTTCTAGTGATGATAATGCTAGTGATGAGGAGGATAACTTGCGTACCCTTTTTGCCAACCTTAACATGGAACAAAAGGAAAAATTAAATGAATTAATTAGTGCTATTCATGAAAAGGATGACCTTTTGGATTCCCAAGAGGACTTCCTAATTAAGGAAAATAAGAAACATGTTAAGGTTAAAAATGCTTATGCTCTAGAGGTAGAAAAATGTGAGAAATTAACTAGTGAGCTAAGCACATGCCATGACATTATTGCCAACCTTAGAAATGAAAATGCTATTTTAAATGCTAAGGTTGATTCTCATGTTTGTAATGTTCCAATTCCCAATCCTAGAAATAATAATGATGATTTGATTGCTAAGATTGAAGAATTGAACATATATCTTGCTAGCCTTAGAATTGAGAATGAAAAATTACTTGCTAAGGCTAAAGATTTTGATGCTTGCAATATTACAATTTCCGATCTTAGAGATAAGAATGATATATTGCGTGCTAAGATTGTTGAACTTAATTCTTGCAAACCCTCTACATCTATCGTTGAGCATGTATCTATTTGTACTAGATGTAGAGATGTTGATATTAATGCTATTCATGATCACTTGTCTTTAATTAAACAACAAAATGATCATATAGCAAAATTAGATGCTAAAATTGCCGAGCATAACTTAGAGAATGAAAATTTTAAATTTGCTCGCAGTATGCTTTATAATGGGAGACGCCCTGCATCAAGGATGGCATTGGCTTACAGAGGGGAGACAATGTCAAACTTAATGCCCCTCCTAAAAGATTGTCTAATTTTGTAAAGGGCAAGTCTCCCATGGCTCAGGATAACGAAGGTTACATTTTGTACCCTGCCAGTTATCTCGAGAGCAAAATTAGGAGGATTCACTCTAGGAAGTCTCACTCTGGCCCTAACCATGATTTTATGTATAAGAGTGAGACATCTAGTTCTAGGCAACCAACCCGTGCTAAGTTGCCTAAGAAGAGAATTCCTAATGCATCAAATGATCATGACATTTCATTCAAAACTTTTGATGCATCATATGTTTTAACTAACAAATCCGGCAAGGTAGTTGCCAAGTTTGTTGGGGGCAAACACAAGGGCTCCAAGACTTGTGTTTGGGTACCCAAAGTTCTTGTTTCTAATGCCAAAGGACCCAAAACCGTTTGGGTACCTAAAGTCAAGAACTAAACTTGTTTTGTAGGTTTATGCATCCGGGGGCTCAAGTTGGATCATCGATAGTGGGTGCACAAACCACATGACTGGGGAGAAGAAAATGTTCTCCTCCTACGAGAAAAACCAAGATCCCCAACGAGCTATCACATTTGGGGATGGAAATCAAGGTTTGGTCAAAGGGTTGGGTAAAATTGCTATATCTCCTAACCATTCTATTTCCAATGTTTTTCTTGTAGATTCATTAGATTACAATTTGCTTTCCGTATCTCAATTATGCAAAATGGGCTACAACTGTCTCTTTACTGATGTAGGTGTCACTGTCTTTAGAAGAAGTGATGATTCAATAGCATTTAAGGGTGTGCTAGAAGGTCAGCTATACTTGGTAGATTTTGATAGAGCTGAACTAGACACATGCTTAATTGCTAAGAGTAACATGGGCTGGTTCTGGCATCGCCGACTAGCACATGTTGGGATGAAGAATCTTCATAAGCTTCTAAAGGGAGAGCACATTTTAGGATTAACCAATGTTCATTTTGAGAAAGACAGGGTTTGTAGCGCATGCCAGGCAGGAAAGCAAGTTGGAGCCCATCATCCACACAAGAACATAATGACGACCGACAGGCCGCTTGAGCTACTCCACATGGATCTATTCGGCCCGATTGCTTACATAAGCATCGGCGGGAGTAAGTATTGTCTTGTAATAGTGGATGATTATTCTCGTTTCACTTGGGTATTTTTTTTGCAGGAAAAATCTCAAACCCAAGAGACCTTAAAGGGATTCTTGAGACGGGCTCAAAATGAGTTCGGCTTAAGGATCAAGAAAATAAGAAGCGACAACAGGACGGAGTTCAAAAACTCTCAAATTGAAGGCTTCCTTGAGGAGGAGGGCATCAAGCATGAGTTCTCTTCTCCCTACACTCCACAACAAAATGGTGTAGTGGAGAGGAAGAATCGAACTCTATTGGACATGGCTAGGACCATGCTTGATGAATATAAGACTTCGGATCGGTTTTGGGCCGAGGCGGTCAACACCGCCTGCTACGCCATCAACCGGTTATATCTTCACCGAATCCTCAAGAAGACATCTTATGAACTCCTAACCGGTAAAAATCCCAATATTTCATATTTTAGAGTCTTTGGTAGCAAATGTTTCATTCTTGTTAAAAGAGGTAGAAAATCTAAATTTGCTCCTAATACTGTAGAAGGCTTTTTACTAGGATATGATTCAAACACAAGGGCATATAGAGTCTTCAACAAGTCCACTGGACAAGTTGAAGTTTCTTGTGACGTTGTGTTTGATGAGACTAACGGCTCTCAAGTAGAGCAAGTTGATCTTGATGAGATAGGTGATGAAGAGGCTCCATGCATCGCACTAAGGAACATGTCCATTGGGGATGTGTGTCCTAAGGAATCCGAAGAGCCTCCAAATGCACAAGATCAACCATCCTCCTCCACGCAAGCATCTCCACCAACTCAAAATGAGGATGAAGCTCAAATTGATGAAATAGAAGATCAAGCAAATGAGCCACCTCAAGATGACGGCAATGATCAAGGGGGAGATGCAAATGATCAAGACAAGGAGGATGAAGAACAAAGGCCGCCACACCCAAGAGTCCACCAAGCAATCCAACGAGATCACCCCGTCGACACCATCCTCGGCGACATTCATAAGGGGGTAACCACTAGATCTCGTGTTGCACATTTTTGTGAGCATTACTCTTTTGTTTCCTCTATTGAGCCACACAGGATAGAGGAAGCACTACAAGATTCGGATTGGGTGGTTGCAATGCAAGAGGAGCTCAACAACTTCACAAGGAATGAGGTATGGCATTTAGTTCCACGTCCTAACCAAAATGTTGTAGGAACCAAATGGGTGTTCCGCAACAAGCAAGATGAGCATGGGGTGGTGACAAGGAACAAAGCTCGACTTGTGGCCAAAGGATACTCCCAAGTCGAAGGTTTGGATTTTGGTGAAACCTATGCACCCATAGCTAGGCTTGAGTCAATTCGCATATTATTAGCCTATGCTACTTACCATGGCTTTAAGCTTTATCAAATGGACGTGAAGAGTGCTTTCCTCAATGGACCAATCAAGGAAGAGGTCTACGTTGAGCAACCTCCCGGCTTTGAAGATAGTGAGTACCCTAACCATGTCTATAGGCTCTCTAAGGCACTTTATGGGCTCAAGCAAGCCCCAAGAGCATGGTATGAATGCCTTAGAGATTTCCTTATCACTAATGGATTCAAAGTCGGAAAGGACGATCCTACTTTATTCACTAAAACTCTTGAAAATGACTTGTTTGTATGCCAAATTTATGTTGATGATATCATATTTGGGTCTACTAACAAGTCTACATGTGAAGAATTTAGTAGGATCATGACACAAAAATTCGAGATGTCGATGATGGGGGAGTTGAAGTATTTTCTAGGATTCCAAGTCAAGCAACTCCAAGAAGGCACCCTCATTAGCCAAACGAAGTACACTCAAGACATTCTAAGCAAGTTTGGAATGATGGATGCCAAACCCATCAAGACACCCATGGGAACTAATGGGCATCTTGACCTCGACACGGGAGGTAAGTCAGTGGATCAAAAGGTATACCGGTCGATGATAGGTTTGTTACTCTATTTATGTGCATCTCGACCGGATATTATGCTTTCCGTATGCATGTGTGCAAGATTCCAAGCCGACCCTAAGGAAGCTCACCTTACGGCCGTAAAACGAATCTTGAGATATTTGGCTTACACTCCTAAGTTTGGGCTTTGGTATCCTAGGGGATCCACATTTGATTTGATTGGTTATTCGGATGCCGATTGGGCGGGGTGCAAAATCAATAGGAAGAGCACATCGGGGACTTGCCAGTTCTTGGGAAGATCCTTGGTGTCTTGGGCTTCAAAGAAGCAAAATTCCGTCGCTCTTTCCACCGCCGAAGCCGAGTACATTGCCGCAGGCCATTGTTGCGCGCAATTGCTTTGGATGAGGCAAACCCTGCGGGACTACGGTTACAAATTAACCAAAGTCCCTTTGCTATGTGATAATGAGAGTGCAATCAAGATGGTGGATAATCCCGTCGAGCATAGCCACACTAAACACATAGCCATTCGGTATCACTTTTTAAGGGATCACCAACAAAAGGGAGATATCGAGATTTCTTACATTAATACTAAAGATCAATTAGCCGATATCTTTACCAAGCCACTTGATGAACAAACTTTTAACAAACTTAGGCATGAGCTAAATATTCTTGATTCTAGGAACTTCTTTTGTTAAAATTGCACACATAGCTCATTTATATACCTTTGATTATGTCTCTTTCATGTGCTATGACTAATGTGTTTTCAAGTCCATTTCAAACCAAGTCATAGGTATATTGAAAGGAAATTAGAGTCTTCGGCGAAGACAAAGGCTTCCACTCCGTAACTCATCCTTCGCCGTCACTCCAAGCAACTCTCCATTTTTGGGGGAGAAAAGCATGAGCACCAAGCAAAAGGACTCCATCTTTGGTATAATCTTCACTCATTTATTTATGACCAAAGGGGGAGAGAGTAACTTATTAGGGCTCTAATGATTCCGTTTTTGGCGATTCATGCCAAAGGGGGAGAGAGTATGAGCCCAAAGCAAAAGGACCGCACCACCACCAATTTCAAAAACTTAGTTTTTCAAAGAGTATTTTCAATTGGTATCTTATTGTGTTCAAAGGGGAGAAAGTAGTATTTCAAAAATGATATATCAAAACCTTCTTGAACACTAAGAGGAGGATCTCATTTAGGGGGAGTTTTGTTTAGTCAAAGGAAAAGCATTTGAAACAGGGGGAGAAAATTTCAAATCTTGAAAATGCTTCATAAAATCATATTCATTTACCTTTGACTATTTGCAAAAGAACTTTGAAAAGGATTTACAAAAGAGTTTGCAAAAACAAAACATGTGGTGCAAGCGTGGTCCAAAATGTTAAAAACAAAGGAACAATTCATGCATATCTTGTAAGTATTTATATTGGCTCAATTCCAAGCAACCTTTGCACTTACTTTATGCAAACTAGTTCAATTATGCAGTTCTATACTTGCTTTGGTTTGTGTTGGCATCAATCACCAAAAAGGGGGAGATTGAAAGGGAATTAGGCTTACACCTAGTTCCTAAATAATTTTGGTGGTTGAATTGCCCAACACAAATAAATGGACTAACTAGTTTGCTCTAGTGTATAAGTTTTACAGGTGCCAAAGGTTCACACTTAGCCAATAAAAAGACCAAGTATTGGGTTCAACAAAAGAGCAAAGGGGGCAACCGAAGGCACCTCTGGTCTGGCGCACCGGACTGTCCGGTGTGCCACCGGACAGTGTCCGGTGCACCAGAGGACTCCAACTCAAACTCGCCACCTTCGGGAAAATCCAGAGGCGCTCCGCTATAATTCACCGGACTGTCCGGTGTACACCGGACAGTGTCCGGTGCTCCAAGGGAGAGCAGCCTCAGGAACTCGCCAGCTTCGGGAATCTCCAACGGCTAGTCCACTATAATTCACCGGACATGTCCGGTGTACACCGGACTGTCCGGTGTGACATCGAAGCAACGGCTACTTCGCGCCAACGGCCGCCTGCAACAGCAACTAATGCGCGCCAGAGCGCGCAGAAGTCAGGCACGCCCATGCTGGCGCACCGGACACTATACAGTACATGTCCGGTGCGCCACCGGACATCCAGGCGGGCCCAGAAGTTAGAGCTCCAACGGTCAGAACCCAACGACTTTGGTGACGTGGCTGGCGCACCGGAAATGTCCGGTGTGCACCGGACTGTCCGGTGCACCATACGACAGACGCCTCCACCAACGGTCATGTTTGGTGGTTGGGGCTATAAATACCCCAACCACCCCACCATTCATTGCATCCAAGTTTTCCACTTCCCAACCACTTACAAGAGCTAGGCATTCAATTCTAGACACACCAAAGAGATTAAATCCTCTCCAATTTCACACAAGGCTTTAAGCGATTAGCGAGAGAGATTTGCCGTGTTCTTTTGAGCTCTTGCGCTTGGATTGCTTCTTTTCTTTCTCACTTGTTCTTGTGATCAAAACTCCATTGTAATCAAAGCAAGAGGCACCAATTGTGTGGTGGCCCTTGCGGGGAAGTTTTGTTCCCGGTTTTGATTTGAGAAGAGAAGCTCACTCGGTCCGAGGGATCATTTGAGAGAGGGAAAGGGTTGAAAGAGACCCGGTCATTGTGACCACCTCAACGGGGAGTAGGTTTGCGAGAACCGAACCTCGGTAAAACAAATCCTTGTGTCATACTCCTTATTTGCTTGAGATTTGTTTTGCACCCCCTCTCGCGGACTCGTTTTTATTTCTAACGCTAACCCAGCTTGTAGTTGTGTTTATATTTGTAAATTTCAGTTTCGCCCTATTCACCCCCCCTCTAGGCGACTATCACCTGGTCAACAAGATAAAAAGCTATGGAAGCACGAGATGGACGGACCACGACGTCGTCCGACTCATGCTAAGGTCCTTCACTGTCCTTGATCCTCATCTTGTAAACTCTATTCGTGAGAATCCTAGGTACATCAAGACGACGCCCGAGGAAATACTCGAAAAGTTTGTAAGTGGGCGAATGATGATCAAGGAGGCGAGGTACGTTGATGAGGCGTTGAATGGCCCAATCTACGAGCCTCAAACCGTTGCTCTCAAAGCAACAAGTAGTAGGGAGACGCTACCTAGCAAGGTGGCGCAAGTTGAAGTGACTGGGCTAAATGAAGATGAAATGGCCCTCAACATCAAGCGCTTCAAGACGACGCTCAAAGGTCGCAAGGAGCACCCCAACAAGAGCAAGACGAAGGGGAAGCGCTCCTGCTTCAAGTGTGGTAAGATTGGTCACTTTATTGCTAACTGTCCCGATAATGATAGTGACCAGGAATAAGGAAAGAGCGGAAAGTGGGAAAAGAAGAAGACCTACAAAAAGGCGAAGGGCGAGGCACAACTTGGAAAGGAGTGGGATTCGGATTGCTCCTCGTCCGACTCCGACAACGAAGGACTCGCCGCCTCAGCCTTCAACAATTCGGCTCTCTTCCCCAACGAGCATCACACATGCCTCATGGCAAAGTAGAAGGTAAATACTAGAAGTACTATTACTTATGCTTCTTCAAGTGATGATGAGTCTAGTGATGATGAAGTAGACTATGCTAGTTTATTCAAAGGTTTAGAAAGAACTAAAATTGATAAGATCAATGAATTAATTGATGCCTTGAATGAGAAAAATAGATTGTTAGAAAACAAGAGGATCTTTTATATGAAGAGCATGATAGATTTGTTAGTGCACAAAATTCTCTTGTTCTAGAAGTTAAAAGAAATGAAATGCTTTCATGTGAACTATCTACATGCCATGAATCTATTTCTAACTTAAAGAGTATTAATGATGACTTGAATGCTAAGTTAGAAGTAGCTAATAAATCTAGCTCATGCATTGATCATGTAGTAATTTGTAATAGGTGTAAGGATTTTAATGTTGATGCTTGTAGTGAACACTTAAATTCCATTTCCAAATTAAATGATGAGGTGGCTAGTCTTAATGCCCAACTTAAGACTAGCAAAAATGAATTTGATAAACTAAAATTTGCAAGGGATGCCTACACTGTTGGTAGACACCCCTCAATTAAGGATGGGCTTGGCTTTAAGAGGGAAGCCAAGAACTTAACAAGTCATAAGGCTCCCATCTCCGCCAAGGAGAAAGGGAAGGCCCCTATGGCAATAGTGTTCAAAAGAATCATGCTTTCATTTATAGTGATAGAAAATTTTCTAGAAATGTTCATCATGATAGGAGTTGTAATGCTTATGATTCAAATGCAATGTTTGCTTCAAGTTCTTCCTATGTGCATGGTAGAGATATGCCTAGGAAAAATGTCATTCATATGCCTAGGAGAAATTTTGCTCATGTTCCTAGGAAAATAGTTAATGAACCTTCTACAATTTATCATGCTTGCAATGCTTCCTTTGCAATTTGTAGAAAGGATAAGAAGGTGATTGCTAGGAAATTAGGGGCAAAATGCAAGGGAGATAAAACTTGCATTTGGGTCCCTAAGACCATTGTTACTAACCTTGCAGGACCCAACAAGAGTTGGGTACCTAAGACCCAAGTCTAAATTGCCTTACAGGTTTATGCATCTGGGGGCTCAAGCTGGATTATCGACAGCAGATGCACAAACCACATGACGGGGGAGAAGAAGATGTTCACCTCCTACGTCAAGAACAAGGATTCCCAAGATTCAATCATATTCGGTGATGGGAACCAAGTCAAGGTTAAAGGACTAGGAAAGATTGCTATTTCATCTGAGCACCCTATTTCTAATGTGTTTTTAGTTGAGTCGCTCGGGTATAACCTGTTGTCCGTTAGTCAACTTTGTAGTATGGGTTATAATTGTTTATTCACAAATGTAGATGTGTCTGTCTTTAGAAGAAGTGATGGTTCATTAGCTTTTAAGGGTGTACTAGACGGCAAACTTTATTTAGTTGATTTTGCAAAAGAGGAGGCCGGTATAGATGCATGCTTAATTGCTAAGACTAGCATGGGCTGGTTGTGGCATCGCCGTTTAGCACATGTGGGGATGAAGAACTGAAAGTCGCCTAGAGGGGGGTGGATAGGCGAAACCTGAAAATTAAAACTTTATCCCCCAACTAGATCCCTTGATTAGTGGTTAGAACAAGATATATAATTATCGGAGTACAAAAACTAAGTTCTTTCTGGTAAAGAGTATAACTTTCAAATAATGCGGAAGTGATAAATCAATACAACTAATAAGTCTATGATAATAAAGCAAGAAGGCTTAGATGAGAAGAGTAATGACTTAAGTTCTTTCTTGCAAAGTGTTGCTTCACTAAATGAGAATTTATCTTGAAGCAACACCAAATGATATTAGCAAAGAATAGCGCAAGAAAACTTAGAGCAAGTGAAAACAAACAAATCACAAGCAATAAACACAAATGACACGGGTGATTTGTTTTACTGAGGTTCGGCCCTCGAAGGCCTAGTCCCCGTTGATGAGTCCACTAAGGACGGGTCTTTTTCAACCCTTTCCCTCTCTCCACCGATCACCCAAGGATTGGCGAGCTCTTCTTCTTCTCAAGGATCACTCTCGATCCCGCAAGGACCACCACACTCTTTGGTGTCTCTTGCTAGCTTTTACAAGCCTCCAAAACTTTGGAGGAAGTTCAATGGGAGTCAAAACTCCACGAGCAAATGAACACAAAGATGTAGTACACACTATCTCTCAATGAATCTCACAAGGCACTAGGGCTAAACTCAATTGAGTAGCTCTCAATTGCTTGCTTTCTCTTTTGTGGCACTTGTGTTGGTTGTAGTGGTCTAGATCTTGCGTATAGGATGTATCAATGAATGTATGTGGTTGGGAGGGCTTGAGTATGTCAACTAGATGACTTGGAATGTTGCTTGGGCTCCCACACTTTGAAGTGGCCGGTTGGGGTGGTATTTATAGCCACCAACCAAAATCTAGCCGTTGGGAAGTCTGCTGGTGAAGGGCGCACCGGACAGTCCGGTGCGCCGCCACGTCATCCTTCCGTTAGGGCTTGGAGCTGGTCGGCCGTTGGAGGCTTTGTCCTCTTGTGGCACCGGACAGTCCGGTGGCACACCGGACAGTCCGGTGGCACACCGGACAGTCCGGTGCCCCTCTGACTCGCTGCTCTGACATCTAAATTCCACTGTTCACTTTGCAGAGTCAACCGTTGCGCGCAGGTAGCCGTTGCTCCGCTGGTGCACCGGACAGTCCGGTGAATTATAGCGGAGCTACGCCTGAGAAACCCGAAGGTGAAGAGTTGGAGGTTGATCCTCCCTAGTGCACCGGACACTGTCCGGTGGCACACCGAACAATCCGGTGCGCCAGACTAGGGAGCACTTCAGTTTCCTTTTGCTCCTTTCTTTTGAACCCTGGCTTGTACTTTTTATTGGTTTGTGTTGAACCTTTGGCACCTGTAGAATGTATAATCTAGAGCAAACTAGTTAGTCCAATTATTTGTGTTGGGCATTCAACCACCAAAATCATTTAGGAAAAGGTTTAAAGCCTATTTCCCTTTCAATCTCCCCCTTTTTGGTGATTGATGCCAACACAAACCAAAGCAAATATATAAGTGCAAAATTGAACTAGTTTGCTTAATGTAAGTGCAAAGATTGCTTGGAATGAAACCAATAAATATTCTCATAGGATGTGAATGGATTGTTCTCTTTATTTTTATCATTTTTGGACCACACTTGCACCACATGTTTTGTTTTTGCAAATGTTTTGGAAAATCTTTTCAAAATCTTTTGCAAAGAGTCAAAGGTAAATGAATAAGAATTTTTGAGAAGCATTTACAAGATTTGAAATTTTCTCCCCCGGTTTCAAATGCTTTTCCTTTGACTAAACAAAAGTCCCCCTTAATGAAATCCTCCTCTTAGTGTTCAAGAGGGTTTTGATATTAATTTTGAAGAGGGTATACCAATTTGAAATTATATCACAAGTAAGATACCAATTTGAAAATATTTCTTTAAAGCCAAATTGAAAGACTAAGTTTGAAATTGATGGTGGTGCGGTCCTTTTGCTTTGGGCTAATACTTTTCTCCCCCTTTGGCATGAATCGCCAAAAACGGATACTTATGAGTGAAAGATTATACCAATGTGGAGAGATAGTGTGGAGTGATGGCGAAGGGTAGATAATACCGTTAGAGTTGAGTGGAAGCCTTGTCTTCGCCGAAGACTCCATTTCCCTTTCAATCTACGACTTAGCATAGATATCACTTGAAAGCACATTAGTCGTAGACATAAAGAGATATGATCAAAAGATATATTAATTAAGCATAATCATAGTTCTATATGATATAGATTGCTCCCCCTAAATATGTGCATGGTGAGGAATACATATTTTGGCCTTAAATGCCATTTGCACATAATTAGGTTAATGAGAACATATCTATAGCATACAGAATGTGAAGTGCATTGTGTCATAGTATAAGTGTGATGCTCATGACAGTTTATGCACTTTATGAAAGCATGTTATAAACATTTTAAGCACTTACCCTTAAGGATTTCAAAGAGGCTTAAGGACCATCCACCTTTGGAACAAAGGCAGCTTATCCTCGTTACAAGGTTAAGCTTTAAGCTCTTTGATAATAAAATTACTTCACCTAGTTTTACCAAAGATGCATTAATGCAAGAATGGAATTTTGAGAGGTTAAACTAGGTATGAAGCAGGGATAATGCAAGAACATGCTCTCTCTTCCTTTTATACAAGATATGCAAAGAATGTATATAAGAGGAAGATTTAGGTACATATGTAAATGATAGAGATTAGTTCTACCCTTTTGGTACCTTTACTTGTAGATGCTCTCTTTATTGTGCTTTGTCCTTAGTCTTGTTTGCTTAAGACCTATGCTCAATGATAATGTATGAAAATATTTTGCACAAGAAAGAGTTCTTACAACTAGTGATCCTCTTTTAAGTTATGGTTAGCATATGTCAAGTGGATCACAAGTTGCATAAATGAATCATGAATTCTCCTTTGAACTTAGTGCATATCAAGAGAGATATCGATTGAAATAATATGAGGCACTAAGAAACATAAGTGTCAATAGATGTTATTCTATGATCAAACAAACAATGGATGCGATCAAGAGAACAACAGAAACATTTAAGCTTAAAGTAGGAGAATTCAGTAAATATGCTACTTTGACAATGAAAGCAACAATCCTTGAAAAAGCGACATTACTTTAACAAGTTGGATTGATGTGTAGTAGCAAACTTTATGAAAAACTCATGCAAGAGACTATATGAGATACTAAGATAAAACGATAGTCTCAACATAATCAAGAAATAGAAATAGGCTCCCCCTAAACATATGCATCAGGTTTTTGAATGAGATAGATAGATGCATTTACATTTGAAAGTGCTTCCTATTTCCATGTGACTACTCAAGACACATGATAATTTTAAGATAATTTCACTTAAGAACATAAATGTTACCATCCTTTGACTTTCCTCCATGTTGTAGGCCTTGATTTTTCCGCACATGATAATTCTTTTAATTTCTACAGCATCAATATCTTCCCCGAGATGATATGAGTTTTAGATATGACAGTTCAAAACAACTTTGGGTCAATCTTGGACATAAATCTTTTGAAGATTGATAGCTTGAGTCAAAAAAAATTGAATTGACTCTCTCAAGCACCCCAAAGCTTCATACCATCTCTTTTTCCTGCAAAGCTTGTCAAGCATATTTTGGTACCCATCTCTTGATGGGTCCATCAAGGTTAGTCAACAAAGATCTAGGAACCCAAGAGTCCTTTGTGTTAGCACTCAGTAAACTCATTACCTTTCTAGCACAAGTTGCAATTATGGGTTGCCTAGTTACATGAGAATTAATTGACAAGCTAGGAGTGGGATTGTTACCAATGGGACAATCCTTGCATTGATGTCCCTTCTTTCGGCATATGTAGCAAAGGCGATCTTCATGTCTTGAAGATTTCTTCCTTCCTTGTTTCTTGCTTGCTACATGGTTAGTAAATATTTTCTTTTCTAGCCCTATGCCTTTTTGTTTCAAATGGGGACAAGATTTAATAAAGTGTCCCTTCTTTGAACATTTAAAACAAAGTTTATCATCCTTGTTAATAATCAAGCTATTTTTAATATAGGGACATGATCTAATCAAGTGCCCCTTTTCAAAGCATTCACTACACTTCTTATTTCTATTTGTATGAAGTGTGACTTGATTATTACCTTGGATGTTACCTTTTATGGAGACATGGTTGAGGCTTTTGGAAGAGGTATTGATTTTCTTCTTTTGCTCCTTCCTCTTGGCAATCCTCAAGTCCTTGACATTTTCTTCAAGGGATTTAGTGCATGCCACGGTTGTTCCCGTCTCAAGCTTCTTCACCATGAGATCACGGTTAACTTGAGAAGGTCGAGCACTGCATTTCCCTTTTAGTTGTGTCAAGCTCCTTATTAGCCTCCCATTTTCTTCTTTGAGCTTTTGATATGAATCATCGTTTGTTCCTGCAAATTCTAGCTCAAGGGAAGATTTGCTTGTCGACGGACAACAAGCATTAGCACATGGTAATGTAGTTTCAATTTGAATACATGTGCATGAGTGAGGTTGTTTAGATTTTAAGTTTTCTATTACAACCTCATGAGCTATATTTAATATGATATGATCATCCATAAGATTTTCATGAGAACTTAGAAGCATATCATATTTCTTTTGAAAAGCTAGATTTTCGACTTTTAGCTTTTCTATTTGGTCCTTAAGCAAGGCATTCCTATTTACTAATTGAGCGATACAATGTAAAGAATTATCTTGCTCAATTGAAATAGTTTCATACCTTTGGACCAAATCAACATGAGAGCACTTTAGCTTCTCATGTTCTTTAGTCAACTCGTCAAAGTGTAGCATTTTTATGGAGAGAACATCTTCTAGCCTTTGACGAGCTTCGCTTTGCTCTTTCGCTCTTTCTAGAAGTTTGAGCATGACTGCCTTATCTTCTTGGCTTAGACGAGCGTAGAGGTGCAAGGAGTTTCTTTCTTCCTCCTCATCCTCATTTGTCCTTCCTCTATCATTTTCATTAGCCACACAACATATGTGGGAATCGAAATGGGATGACAAACCTTTTGGAGAGGTGGATTCATCGTTTGGTCTCCATCGTTCATTTTCTTCTTCTTCCTTGCAAAGGTTAGTATCACAAATACCAAAGGAAGTAGAGGTACAAAATGAACTATCATGTTTGGACTCATCAAATTTACTTTTAATCCTAGTCCAAATATCATGCGCATCGGGAATATGTTCATAATGATTCATTATGAGGGCATGATAATCTTCCTTGCTAAGAGAATTAACTAAGATGTCAAAAGCTAGATAGTTTAAGCGTATACATCTTTGATCTTCATCGAAAACATTTTTCCTATCATAACTAGGAGGGATAATACTCTTGTCTAAGATTTGTTCTAATTGTGGATCTACTGTTCTAAAATCATTTATTACTCTAGTAGACCATGAATCATAATTAGAACAATCGGAAAGTAATATTTCAAGAGTTACCTCCTTGTTCTCCTTCGTAGTTGTCTTCTTGTTCTTTTGGGATCTTCTACGAGCCATCACTTCGAGTTGTTAGACTCAAGATGAAGTGCCTAGCTCCGATACCAATTGAAAGTCGCCTAGAGGGGGTGGATAGGTGAAACCTGAAAATTAAAACTTTATCCCCCAACTAGGTACCTTGATTAGTGGTTAGAACAAGATATATAATTATCGGAGTACAAAAACTAAGTTCTTGCTGGTAAAGAGTATAGCTTTCAAATAATGCGGAAGTGATAAATCAATACAACTAATAAGTCTATGATAATAAAGCAAGAAGGCTTAGATGAGAAGAGTAATGACTTAAGTTCTTTCTTGCAAAGTGTTGCTTCACTAAATGAGAATTTATCTTGAAGCAACACCAAATGATATTAGCAAAGAATAGCGCAAGAAAACTTAGATCAAGTGAAAACAAACAAATCACAAGCAATAAACACAAATGACACGAGTGATTTGTTTTACCGAGGTTCGGCCCTCGAAGGCCTAGTCCCCGTTGAGGAGTCCACTAAGGACGGGTCTTTTTCAACCCTTTCCCTCTCTCCACCGATCACCCAAGGATCGGCGAGCTCTTCTTCTTCTCAAGGATTACTCTCGATCCCGCAAGGACCACCACACTCTTTGGTGTCTCTTGCTAGCTTTTACAAGCCTCCAAAACTTTGGAGGAAGTTCAATGGGAGTCAAAACTCCACGAGCAAATGAACACAAAGATGTAGTACACACTATCTCTCAATGAATCTCACAAGGCACTAGGGCTAAACTCAATTGAGTAGCTCTCAATTGCTTGCTTTCTCTTTTGTGGCACTTGTGTTGGTTGTAGTGGTCTAGATCTTGCGTATAGGATGTATCGATGAATGTATGTGGTTGGGAGGGCTTGAGTATGTCAACTAGATGACTTGGAATGTTGCTTGGGCTCCCACACTTTGAAGTGGCCGGTTGGGGTGGTATTTATAGCCACCAACCAAAATCTAGCCATTGGGAAGTCTGCTGGTGAAGGGCGCAACAGACAGTCCGGTGCGCCACCGAACAGTGTCCGGTGCGCCGCCATGTCATCCTTTCGTTAGGGCTTGGAGCTGGTCGACCGTTGGAGGCTTTGTCCTCATGTGGCACCGGACAGTCCGGTGGCACACCGGACAGTCCGATGCCCCTCTGACTCACTGCTCTGACATCTGAATTCCACTGTTCACTTTGCAGAGTCGACCGTTGCGCCCAGGTAGTCGTTGCTCCGCTGGTGCACCGGACAGTCCGGTGGCACACCGGATAGTCCGGTGAATTATAGCGGAGCTGCGCCTGAGAAACCTGAAGGTGAAGAGTTGGAGGTTGATCCTCCCTGGTGCACCGAACACTGTCCGGTGGCACACCGGACAGTCCGGTGCGCCAGACCAGGGAGCACTTCAGTTTCCTTTTGCTCCTTTCTTTTGAACCCTAGCTTGTACTTTTTATTGGTTTGTGTTGAACCTTTGGCACCTGTAGAATGTATAATCTAGAGCAAACTAGTTAGTCCAATTATTTGTGTTGGGCATTCAACCACCAAAATCATTTAGGAAAAGGTTTAAAGCCTATTTCCCTTTCAAGAACCTTCACAAACTTCTAAAGGGAGAACATGTGTTAGGTCTAACAAATGTGACTTTCGAAAAAGATAGACCTTGTGCAGCTTGTCAAGCAGGTAAACAAGTGGGAAATGCTCATCACAGAAAGAACGTGATGACTACATCAAGACCCCTGGAGCTGCTGCATATGGACCTCTTCGGACCCGTCGCCTACCTTAGCATCGGGGGAAGTAAGTATGGTTTAGTAATTGTTGATGATTTTTCCCGCTTCACTTGGGTATTCTTTTTGCAGGATAAAACAGAAACCCAAGGGACCCTCAAGCGCTTCCTAAGGAGAGCTCAAAATGAGTTTGAGCTCAAAGTGAAGAAGATAAGGAGCGACAACGGGTCCGAGTTCAAGAACCTTCAAGTGGAGGAGTACCTTGAGGAGGAAGGAATCAAGCACGAGTTCTCAGCTCCCTACACACCACAGCAAAACGGTGTGGTAGAGAGGAAGAACAGGACACTCATAGACATGGCAAGGATGATGCTTGGAGAATTCAAGACGCCCGAGCGGTTTTGGTCGGAAGCCGTGAACACGGCTTGCCACGCCATAAACCGGGTCTACCTTCATCGCCTCCTCAAGAAGACTTCATATGAGCTTCTATCCGGTAACAAACCCAATGTGTCATACTTTCGTGATTTTGGGAGCAAATGTTATATTCTAGTGAAGAAAGGTAGAAATTCTAAGTTTGCTCCCAAGGCTGAAGAAGGGTTTTTGTTAGGTTATGACTCAAATACAAAGGCATATAGAGTCTTCAACAAATCATCGGGTTTGGTTGAAGTCTCTAGCGACGTTGTATTTGATGAGACTAATGGTTCTCCAAGAGAGCAAGTTGATCCTAATGATGTAGATGAATATGATGTTCCAACGGACGCAATTCGCACCATGGCGATTGGAGATGTGCGACCACAGGAACACCAAGAGCAAGATCAACCTTCTTCCTCAACAATGGTGCACCCCCAACTCAAGACAATGAACAGGTTCATCAAGAAGAGGCGTGTGATCAAGGGGGAGCACAAGATGATCATGTTATGGAGGAAGAAGCACAACATGTCCCTCCAACTCAAGTTCGAGCGACGATTCAAAGGAATCATCCTGTCGATCAGATATTGGGTGATATTAGCAAGGGAGTAACTACTCGCTCTAGATTAGTTAATTTTTGTGAGCAATACTCTTTTGTTTCTTCTATTGAGCCTTTCAGGGTAGAAGAGGCCTTGCTAGATCCAGACTGGGTGTTGGCCATGCAGGAGGAGCTCAACAATTTCAAGAGAAATGAAGTTTGGACACTGGTGCCTGAAAGGGAAATGTGCCCTTGGGCCATTTCTAAGTATTTTGGTGATTTAGTGTCCAACACAGGTGCCTAAGTGTTAAATGGTGGACAAAGTACAAACCAAGTATAAAGGTATGTTTCTCAGACTTAGTACATTGTTTTAGAGACTAATGTATTGTGTCTAAGTGCTGGAAACAGGAAAAATCAAGTTGGAATTAAAAGATGGCTTTGTTCAGCCAAAGTCAGCTCTGTCTGGGTGCACCGGACTGTCCGGTGGTGCACCGGACAGTGTCCGGTGCGCCAGGCTAGCTCAGGCGAACTTGCTGCTCTCGGGAAGTGATTAACGGCGTACAGCTAAAATTCACCGGACTGTCTGGTGTGCACCGGACTGTCCGATGAGCCAACGGTCGGCCGGGCCAACGGTCGGCCGTGCGATCCGCGCGGGACACGTGGCCGAGCCAACGGTCGGGAGGGGAGCACCGGACTGTCCGGTGTGCACCGGACAGTGTCCGGTGCACCAACGGCTCCAAAGCGCCAATGGTCGGCTTCGCCAAATGAGGAAGGAGATCCGCACCGGACAGTGTCCGGTGGTGCACCGGACTGTCCGGTGCGCCAGGCGACAGAAGGCAAGAATTGCCTTCCCAGATTGCTCTCAACGGCTCCTAGATGCCTTGGGGCTATAAAAGGGACCCCTAGGCGCATGGAGGAGTGTACCAAGCAACCTTTGAGCATTGTTGATTATTCACACTTCACTCTTGCGCACTAGTTCGACATTCTTAATGATTTGAGCTCTGTTCTAGTGAGAACCTTGAGATATTGTTTTGAGCTCAAGTCTTGATCGTGTGTGTGCGTACTTGCTGTGGTTTTGAGTGTGTTGCTTCCCTTCCTTACTCTTGTGCTTCATATTGATTCTTATTGTAAGGGCGAGAGACTCCAAGTTGTGGAGATACCTTGCAAACGGGAAAAGAGCAAAGTGAAAAGAACATCGTGGTATTCAAGTTGATCATTGGATCACTTGAGAGGAGTTGAGTGCAACTCTCGTCCATTGGGACGCCACAACGTGGAGTAGGCAAGTTTTGTACTTGGCCGAACCACGGGATAAAATCCTCGTGTCTCTTGTGCTTGTCCTTATTGTGTCTATTGTGCTTCACAAGAGCTCTCCTCTCTACTCACTTGATTTCATTATACTAACTCTTAATCAAGTTTGTGGTGTTAAGTTTTAAGTTTTACAGGATCACCTATTCACCCCCCCTCTAGGTGCTCTCAATTGGTATCAGAGTCGTTCTCTTCAAGAAAGGGACTAATCGCCCGAAGAGATGGATCCTAAGGGAAAGGGGATTGTGATCAATGATAAGGAGAAGGAGTCCTTTGCCAACGAGCCAAAAGATGACAAGCCTACCGACTCGGGCTCGGGTCACAAACGAAGAGATGGGAAGAAGAAGAAGACAAGGCGCATCAAGGAGATCGTCTACTACGACGACAGCGACGAGTCTACTTCTTCCCAAAAGGACAACGACGACAACGACTACGACAAAAGAAAGACGGTTAATTCAAACTTTTCTTTCGATTACTCTCGTATTCCGCAAAGTACAAATACTCATTTGCTCTCCATTCCACTTGGCAAACCTCCTCACTTTGATGGAGAGGACTACGATTTTGGAGTCACAAAATGCGTAGTCACTTGTTCTCTCTCCATCCAAGCATATGGGAGATAGTAGAGAGTGGAATGAAATTTGATAGTACTGATAGTCTCATGTTCATTAACGAGCAAATTCATAAAAATGCACAAGCCACTACTGTGTTGTTAGCCTCATTGTGCAGGGACAAGTACCATAAGGTGAGTGGCTTGGACAATGCCAAGCAAATATGGGACACCCTCAAGATCTCACATGAGGGGAACGACGTTACCATGCTCACCAAGATGGAATTGGTGGAAGGCGAACTCGGGAGATTCGCGATGATAAGAGGGGAGGAGCCAACCCAAACATACAACAGGCTCAAGACCCTCATCAACAAGATTAGGAGCTATGGAAGCACGCGATGGACGGACCACGATGTCGTCCGCCTAATGCTAAGGTCCTTTACCGTTCTTGATCCACATCTTGTGAACAATATTCATGAGAATCCTAGGTACACGAAGATGACGCCCAAGGAGATCCTTGGAAAGTTCGTAAGTGGGCGGATGATGATCAAGGAGGCAAGATACGTGGACGACGCGTTGAACGGTCCAATCCATGAACCTCAACCCATTGCTCTCAAAGCAACGAGGAGCAAGGAGGCGCTACCTAGCAAGGTAGCACAAGTTGAGGCGGCCGGGCTCAATGATGAAGAGATGGCCCTCATCATCAAGCGCTTCAAGACGGCGCTTAAGGAACGCAAAGGACAGCCTTACAAGAACAAGACGAAGGGGAAGCGCTCATGCTTCAAATGTGGTAAGATTGGTCATTTTATCGCTAACTGTCCCGATAATGATAGTGACCAGGAACAAGGGAACAAGAGGGAAAAGAAGAAAGCTTACAAGAAGGCTAAGGGCGAGGCACACCTTGGAAAGGAGTGGGACTCGAATTGTTCGTCGTCCGACTCCGACTACGAAGGACTCGCCGCCACCGCCTTCAACAAATCGACCCTCTTCCCCAACGAGCGCCATACATGCCTCATGGCAAGGGAGAAGAAGGTATGTACTCGAAATACTACTTATGCTTCTTCAAGTGAGGACGAGTCTAGTGATGATGAAATAGATTATTCATGTTTATTCAAGGGACTAGATAGAACCAAGGTTGATAAAATTAATGAATTAATTTATGCCTTGAATGATAAGAATAAGTTATTAGAAAAGCAAGAGGATTTGTTATATGAAGAACATGATAAATTTGTAGAGGCACAAAAATCTCATGCTTTAGAAGTTAAAAGGAATGAGATGCTTTCTTGTGAACTATCTACTTGCCATGAGACAATTTCTAGCTTAAGGAGCATAAATGATAATTTGAATGCTAAGTTAGAAATATCTAGTAAATCAACATCGTGTGTAGAAAATGTTGTAACTTGCACTAGGTGTAAAGATGTTAACATTGATGCTTGTAGTGAACACCTAGCTCGCATTTCTAAATTAAATGATGAAGTGGCTAGTCTTAATGCCCAACTTAAGACTAGCAAGAGTGATTTTGATAAACTAAAATTTGCTAGGGATGCCTACACAGTTGGTAGACACCCCTCAATTAAGGATGGGCTTGGCTTCAAGAGGGAAGCCAAGAACTTGACAAGCCATAAGGCACCCATCTCCATCAAGGAGAAAGGGAAGGCCCCTATGGCAAATAGTGTGCAAAAGAACCATGCTTTCTTATACAATGATAGGAAATATTCTAGGAATGTTCATTGCAATAATGTTGTTTCATATGCTATGACTGCTTCTAGTTCCCATGTTGTGCATGATAGAAATTTAGCGAGGAGAAATGTTATTATTCACATGCCTAGAAGAAATGTTGTTCATGTTTCTAGGAAAACAAGTAGTGAACCTTCTACAATTTGTCATGCTTTAAATGCTTCCTTTGCTATTTGTAGAAAGGATAGGAAGATAGTTGCTAGAAAATTAGGGGCAAAATGCAAGGGAGACAAAACTTGCATTTGGGTCCCTAAGGATATTTGTACTAACCTTGTAGGACCCAACATGAGTTGGGTACCTAAGACCCAAGCCTAAATTTGCCTTGCAGGTTTATGCATCCGGGGGCTCTAGCTGGATTATCGACAGCGGATGCACAAACCACATGACGGGGGAAAAGAAGATGTTCTCTTCCTACGTCAAGAACAAGGATCCCCAAGATTCAATAATTTTCGGTGATGGGAACCAAGGCAAGGTGAAAGGGTTAGGGAAGATTGCTATTTCATCCGAACACTCTATTTCTAATGTGTTTTTAGTTGAGTCTCTTGGATATAATTTGTTATCTGTTAGTCAATTATGCAATATGGGATATAATTGTCTATTCACTAATGTAGATGTGTCTGTCTTTAGAAGAAGTGATGGTTCATTAGCTTTTAAGGGTGTATTAGTGAAAGGGAAATGTGCCCTTGGGCCATTTCTAAGTATTTTGGTGATTGAGTGCCAACACAAGTGCTTAAATGTGAATCTATACCCATGGATGGACATAGTGCAAATCAAGAGTAAAGGTATGTTTCTAAGCCTTAGTACATTGTTTTAAAGACTAATGTATTGTGTCTAAGTGCTTGAAACAGGAGAAATCGAGTCAGAGAAAAGTTGGCTGTGTACAGCCAAAAGGCTGTTCGGTCTGGAGCACCGGACTGTCCGGTGGTGCACCGGACAGTGTCCGGTGGTGCACCGGACAGTGTCCGGTGCGCCAGGCTGCCTCGAGCGAAGTGGCCGCTCTCGGGAATTCGCCGACGGCGTACGGCTAAAATTCACCGGACTGTCCGGTGTGCACCGTACTGTCCGGTGAGCCAACGGTCGGCCGGGCCAACGGTCGGCCGCAGAATCCGTGCGCGACACGTGGCTGAGCCAACGGTCGGAAGGGGCACCGGACTGTCCGGTGTGCACCGGACATGTCCGGTGCGCCAACGGCTCCCAGATCTGCAACGGTTGGCTGCGCCATTTTAGGAAGGAGATCGGGCACCGGACAGTGTCCGGTGTGCACCGGACTGTCCGGTGCGCCCGATGACAGAAGGCAAGATCAGCCTTCCAGAATTGCTCTCAACGGCTCCTAGCTGCCTTGGGGCTATAAAAGAGACCCCTAGGCGCATGGAGGAGCACACCAAGCATTCCTACAACATTCCTAAGCACCAAGACATCGATTCCACGCATTTGGTTCATTGTGATAGCATCTAGAGCTCTTGTTGAGTTGTGGACTCATTGAGTTGTGTTGCGAGCTCTTGTTGCGACTTGTGTGCGTGCTGTTGCTCTGATTTTGAGTCTTGTGTGTGTTGCTAGTTTCTCCCTTACTCCGTATTTCTTTGTGAATCTCAAGTGTAAGGGCGAGAGGCTCCAAGTTGTGGAGATTCCTTGCAAACGGGATATTGAAAGGCAAAGCAAAACACCGTGGTATTCAAGTTGGTCTTTGGACCGCTTGAGAGGGGTTGATTGCAACCCTCGTCCGTTGGGACGCCACAACGTGGAGTAGGCAAGCGTTGGTCTTGGCCGAACCACGGGATAAACCACTGTGTCATCTCTGTGTTTGATCTCTTGTGGTATTGTGTTTTGCTGAGACTCCTTTCTAGCCACTTGGCAATCATTGTGCTAACACTTAACAAGTTTTTGTGGCTATAAGTTTAAGTTTTTACAGGATCACCTATTCACCCCCCCCCCCCCTCTAGGTGCTCTCAATTGGTACCAGAGCCGTTCTCTTCAAGAAAGGGACTAACCGCCCGAAGAGATGGATCCTAAGGGGAAGGGAATCGTGATCAACGATAAGGAGAAGGAGTCCTTCGTCAACGAGCCCAAAGATGACAAGCCTACCGACACCGGCTTGGGCCATAGACGGAAGGAAGGGAAGAAGAAGAAGACAAGGCGCATCAAGGAGATCGTCTACTACGACGACAGCGACGAATCTTCCTCTTCCCAAAAGGACAACGACGACAACGACTATGATAAACAAAAGACGGTTAACTCAAACTTTTCTTTTGATTATTCGCGCATTCCGCATAGCTCAAATGCTCATTTGCTCCCCATTCCACTTGGCAAGCCTCCTCACTTTGATGGAGAGGACTACGGATTTTGGAGTCACAAAATGCGTACTCACCTATTTTCTCTCCATCCAAGCATTTGGGAGATTGTGGCAAGTGGAATGAAATTTGATAGCTCAGATAGCCCTTTGTTTATTAATGAACAGATCCATAAAAATGCACAAGCCACTACTGTGTTGCTAGCCTCTTTGTGCAGGGACGAGTATCACAAGGTGAGCGGCTTGGACAATGCCAAGCAGATTTGGGACACCCTCAAGATCTCTCATGAGGGGAATGATGTCACCTTACTCACCAAGATGGAGTTGGTGGAGGGCGAGCTCGGACGATTCGCGATGATAAGGGGCGAGGAGCCGACACAAACATACAACCGGCTCAAGATCCTTATCAACAAAATAAGGAGCTACGGAAGCACGCGATGGACAGATCACGACGTCGTCCGCCTAATGCTAAGGTCATTTACCGTTCTTGATCCTCACTTGGTAAACAATATTCGTGAAAATCCTAGGTACATCAAGATGTCGCCCGAAGAAATTCTTGGAAAATTTGTAAGCGGGCGAATGATGATCAAAGAAGCAAGGTACGTGGACGACGCGTTGAATGGCCCAATCCATGAGCCTCAACCCATTGCTCTCAAGGCAACAAGGAGCAAGGAGGCGCTACCCAGCAAGGTGGCGCAAATTGAGGCGGCCGGTCTTAATGATGAAGAGATGGCCCTCATCATCAAAAGATTCAAGACGGCGCTAAAGGGTCGCAAGGGACAGCCAAGCAAGACTAAGACCAAGGGAAAGCGATCATGCTTCAAATGCGGTAAGCTTGGTCATTTTATTGCTAACTGTCCCGACAATGATAGTGACCAGGAACACGGGAGCAAGAGAGAAAAGAAGAAGCATTACAAGAAGGCCAAGGGCGAGGCACATATCGGAAAGGAGTGGGATTCGGATTGCTCCTCCTCCGACTCCGACAATGAAGGGCTCGCCGCCACTGCCTTCAACAAGTCATCTCTCTTCCCCAACGAGCGTCACACATGCCTTATGGCAAGGGAGAAGAAGGTATGTAATCAAAACAATGTCACTTATGATTCTTCCAGTGATGATGAGTCTAGTGATGATGAAATAGATTACTCTAGTTTGTTCAAAGGATTGGATAGAACTAAAATAGATAAAATTAATGAATTGATTGATGCCTTGAATGAAAAAGATAGACTCTTAGAAAAACAAGAGGACCTTTTGTATGAAGAGCATGACAAATTTGTAGAGGCACAAAAATCTTATGCTTTAGAAGTTAAAAGAAATGAAGTGCTTTCTAGTGAACTATCTTCTTGTCATGAAACCATTGCTACTTTAAAGAATGTTAATGATGACTTAAATGCTAAACTAGAAGTAGCTAGTAAATCTAATTCTTGTGTAGAACATGTTGAGATTTGCACTAGGTGTAAAGATTTCGATGTTGATGCTTGTAGCGATCATTTAGTTTCAATTTCCAAATTAACTGAGGAATTGGCTAGTCTTAATGCCCAACTTAAGACTAGCAAGAATGAATTTGATAAACTAAAATTTGCAAGGGATGCCTACACGATCGGTAGACACCCCTCAATTAAGGATGGACTTGGCTTCAAGAGGGAAGCCAAGAACTTAACAAGCCATAAGGCTCCCATTCCCGCTAAAGAGAAAGGGAAGGCCCCTATGGCTACTAGTGCTAAAAAGAACCATGCCTTTTTGTATCATGATAGGAGACAAACTAGAAATGCCTATAGGAGTTATAATGCTTACGATGATTTTTCTCATGCTATGTTTGCTCCTAGTTCTTCATATGTGCATGATAGAAATGTTGGTAGAAGGAATGTTGTTCATAATATGCCTAGGAGAGATGTTGTTAATGTTCCTAGGAAATTCAATGAACCTTCTACAATATATCGTGCTTTGAATGCTTCCTTTGCAATTTGTAGAAAGGATAGAAAGGTGATTGCTAGGAAGTTAGGGGCAAAATGCAAGGGTGATAAAACTTGCATTTGGATCCCTAAGGAAATTGTGACTAACCTTGTAGGACCCAACAAGAGTTGGGTACCTAAGTCCCAAGCCTAAATTTGCCTTGCAGGTTTATGCATCCGGGGGTTCAAGCTGGATTATTGATAGCGGATGCACAAACCATATGACGGGGGAGAAGAAGATGTTCACCTCCTACGTCAAGAATAAGGATTCCCATGATTCAATTATATTCGGTGATGGGAATCAAGGCAAGGTAAAAGGGTTAGGTAAAATTGCAATTTCTAATGAGCACTCTATCTCTAATGTGTTTTTAGTAGAGTCTCTTGGATATAATTTGCTATCTGTTAGTCAATTATGCAACATGGGGTATAACTGTCTATTTACAAATGTAGATGTGTCTGTCTTTAGAAGAAGTGATGGTTCACTAGCTTTTAAGGGTGTATTAGACGGCAAACTTTATTTAGTTGATTTTGCAAAAGAAGAGGCCGGTCTAGATGCATGCTTAATAGCTAAGACTAGCATGGGCTGGCTGTGGCATCGCCGCTTAGCACATGTGGGGATGAAGAACCTTCACAAGCTTCTAAAGGGAGAACACGTGATAGGTTTGACTAACTTGCAATTCGAAAAAGATAGACCTTGTGCAGCTTGTCAAGCAGGTAAACAAGTGGGAGGAGCGCATCACAGCAAGAATGTGATGACCACTTCAAGACCCCTGGAGCTGCTGCATATGGACCTCTTCGGACCCGTCGCCTATCTGAGCATAGGAGGGAGTAAGTATGGTCTAGTTATTGTTGATGACTTTTCCCGCTTCACTTGGGTGTTCTTTTTGCAGGATAAGTCTGAAACCCAAGGGACCCTCAAGCGCTTCCTCAGGAGAGCTCAAAATGAGTTTGAGCTCAAGGTGAAGAAGATAAGGAGCGACAACGGGTCCGAGTTCAAGAACCTTCAAGTGGAGGAGTTCCTTGAGGAGGAAGGGATCAAGCACGAGTTCTCCGCTCCCTACACACCACAGCAAAATGGTGTGGTAGAGAGGAAGAACAGGACGCTAATCGATATGGCGAGGACGATGCTTGGAGAATTCAAGACCCCCGAGTGTTTCTGGTCGGAAGCCGTGAACACGGCTTGCCACGCCATCAACAGGGTCTACCTTCATCGCCTCCTCAAGAAGACGTCCTATGAGCTTCTAACCGGTAACAAACCCAATGTATCTTACTTTCGTGTATTTGGGAGCAAATGCTACATTCTAGTGAAGAAGGGTAGAAATTCTAAGTTTGCTCCCAAAGCTGTAGAAGGGTTTTTGTTAGGTTATGACTCAAATACAAAGGCGTATAGAGTCTTCAACAAATCATCGGGTTTGGTTGAAGTCTCTAGCGACGTTGTATTTGATGAGACTAATGGCTCTCCAAGAGAGCAAGTTGTTGATTGTGATGATGTAGATGAAGAAGATGTTCCGACGGCAGCTATACGAACCATGGCGATTGGAGAAGTGCGGCCACAGGAACAAGATGAACGAAATCAACCTTCTTCCTCAACAACGGTGCACCCCCCAACTCAAGACGATGAACAGGTTCATCAAAAGGAGGCGTGTGATCAAGGGGGAGCACAAGATGATCACGTGATGGAGGAAGAAGCGCAACCGGCACCTCCAACCCAAGTTCGAGCGGTGATTCAAAGGAATCATTCCGTCGATCAAATTCTGGGTGATATTAGCAAGGGAGTAACTACTCGATCTCGATTAGTTAATTTTTGTGAGCATTACTCCTTTGTCTCTTCTATTGAGCCTTTCAGGGTAGAGGAGGCCTTGCTAGATCCGGATTGGGTATTGGCCATGCAGGAGGAACTCAACAACTTCAAGCGCAATGAAGTTTGGACACTGGTGCCTCGTCCCAAGCAAAATGTTGTGGGAACCAAGTGGGTGTTCCGCAACAAACAGGACGAGCACGGGGTGGTGACAAGGAACAAGGCTCGACTTGTGGCAAAAGGTTATGCCCAAGTCGCAGGTTTGGACTTTGAGGAGACGTTTGCTCCTGTGGCTAGGCTAGAGTCAATTCGCATCTTGCTAGCATATGCCGCTCACCATTCTTTCAGGTTGTACCAAATGGATGTGAAGAGCGCTTTCCTCAATGGGCCAATCAAGGAGGAGGTGTACGTAGAGCAACCCCCTGGCTTCGAGGATGAACGGTACCCCGACCACGTGTGTAAGCTCTCTAAGGCGCTCTATGGACTTAAGCAAGCCCCAAGAGCATGGTATGAATGCCTTAGAGACTTTTTACTTGCTAATGCTTTCAAGGTTGGGAAAGCCGATCCAACTCTGTTCACTAAGACATGTGATGGTGATTTGTTTGTGTGCCAAATTTATGTCGATGACATAATATTTGGTTCTACTAACCAAAAGTCTTGTGAAGAGTTTAGCAGGGTAATGACTCAGAAATTCGAGATGTCGATGATGGGCGAGTTGAACTACTTCCTTGGGTTCCAAGTGAAGCAACTCAAGGACGGCACCTTCATCTCCCAAATGAAGTACACGCAAGATCTGCTAAAGCGGTTTGGGATGAAGGACGCCAAGCCCGCAAAGACTCCGATGGGAACCGACGGACACACCGACCTCAACAAAGGAGGTAAGTCCGTTGATCAAAAAGCATACCGGTCAATGATAGGGTCTCTACTTTATTTATGTGCTAGTAGACCGGATATTATGCTTAGCGTATGCATGTGTGCTAGATTTCAATCCGATCCTAAGGAGTGTCACTTAGTGGCGGTAAAGCGAATTCTAAGATATTTGGTTGCTACGCCTTGCTTCGGGCTCTGGTATCCAAAAGGGTCTACCTTTGACTTGGTTGGATACTCAGATTCCGACTATGCTGGATGTAAGGTCGATAGGAAGAGTACATCGGGGACGTGCCAATTCTTAGGAAGGTCCCTGGTGTCATGGAACTCTAAGAAATAAACCTCCGTTGCCCTGTCCACCGCTGAGGCCGAGTACGTTGCCGCAGGACAGTGTTGCGCGCAACTACTTTGGATGAGGCAAACCCTCAGGGACTTTGGCTACAATCTGAGCAAAGTCCCACTCCTATGTGACAATGAGAGTGCTATCCGCATGGCGGAAAATCCTGTTGAACACAGCCGCACAAAGCACATAGACATCCGGCATCACTTTTTGAGAGACCACCAGCAAAAGGGAGATATCGAAGTGTTTCATGTTAGCACCGAGAACCAGCTAGCCGATATCTTTACCAAGCCTCTAGATGAGAAGACCTTTTGCAGGTTGCGTAGTGAGCTAAATGTCTTAGATTCGCGGAACTTGGATTGATTTGTAGCATACATGTGTTTATGCCTTTGATCATATTCCTTATGCATTTTGTTGCTTAATAATGGTGCTCAAGTTGTACAAACACTCCCTGGACCTCACAAGTCCGTTGCAAAGTGATGCACATGTTTAGGGGGAGATGTGTTACAACTTGACCCTTTGAGACTAACCCTGTGCTTGAGTTTGATGCTTTAGTCTTAAAGAAGGATTGAAAGGGAAAAGGTGGACTTGGACCATGCAAGACTTCCACTGCACTCCGATGAAAAGAGTAACTTTTCCAAGTTCATCTTTATACTCTTATTGCCTATTTGCTCTTAGTTGAAGATTTTGGTGAGGCAATGGGGTTAAAGGGCCAAGATTGATACCGTTTTGGTGCTTGATGCCAAAGGGGGAGAAAATAAAGGCCAAAGTGATAAATGGATCAGCTACCACTTGAGAGTTTTTGAAAACAGTAGAATAGAGCTTTTGGTTTGTCAAATCTCTTTTGTTGTCTCTTTTGTCAAAAGTTGGCCTCTTGTGGGGAGAAGTGTTGATTATGGGAAAAAGGGGGAGTTTTTGAAATCTTTCTTTTGGAATGACTCTCTTTATGCTTCAACATGTGTGTTTGACTTAGAGATAGAGATTTGAGTTTGATTTGCAAAAACAAACCAAGTGGTGGCAAAGGATGATCCATATATGCCAAAATTGAATCAAAATAAATTTGAGTTTTATTTGAAGTGATATTGCACTTGTTCTAGTTGCTTTATGTTGTGTTGGCATAAATCACCAAAAAGGGGGAGATTGAAAGGGAAATGTGCCCTTGGGCCATTTCTAAGTATTTTGGTGATTGAGTGCCAACACAAGTGCTTAAATGTGAATCTATACCCATGGATGGACATAGTGCAAATCAAGAGTAAAGGTATGTTTCTAAGCCTTAGTACATTGTTTTAAAGACTAATGTATTGTGTCTAAGTGCTTGAAACAGGAGAAATCGAGTCAGAGAAAAGTTGGCTGTGTACAGCCAAAAGGCTGTTCGGTCTGGAGCACCGGACTGTCCGGTGGTGCACCGGACAGTGTCCGGTGGTGCACCGGACAGTGTCCGGTGCGCCAGGCTGCCTCGAGCGAAGTGGCCGCTCTCGGGAATTCGCAGACGGCGTACGGCTAAAATTCACCGGACTGTCCGGTGTGCACCGGACTGTCCGGTGAGCCAACGGTCGGTCGGGCCAACGGTCGGCCGCGGAATCCGTGCGCGACACGTGGCCGAGCCAACGGTCGGAAGGGGGCACCGGACTGTCCGGTGTGCACCGGACATGTCCGGTGCGCCAACGGCTCCCAGATCTGCAACGGTTGGCTGCGCCATTTTAGGAAGGAGATCAGGCACCGGACAGTGTCCGGTGTGCACCGGACTGTCCGGTGCGCCCGATGACAGAAGGCAAGATCAGCCTTCCAGAATTGCTCTCAACGGCTCCTAGCTGCCTTGGGGCTATAAAAGAGACCCCTAGGCGCATGGAGGAGCACACCAAGCATTCCTACAACATTCCTAAGCACCAAGACATCGATTCCACACATTTGGTTCATTGTGATAGCATCTAGAGCTCTTGTTGTGTTGTGGACTCATTGAGTTGTGTTGCGAGCTCTTGTTGCGACTTGTGTGCGTGTTGTTGCTCTGATTTTGAGTCTTGTGTGCGTTGCTAGTTTCTCCCTTACTCCGTATTTCTTTGTGAATCTCAAGTGTAAGGGCGAGAGGCTCCAAGTTGTGGAGATTCCTTGCAAACGGGATATTGAAAGGCAAAGCAAAACACCATGGTATTCAAGTTGGTCTTTGGACCGCTTGAGAGGGGTTGATTGCAACCCTCGTCCGTTGGGACACCACAACGTGGAGTAGGCAAGCGTTGGTCTTGGCCGAACCACGGGATAAACCACTGTGTCATCTCTGTGTTTGATCTCTTGTGGTATTGTGTTTTGCTGAGACTCCTTTCTAGCCACTTGGCAATCATTGTGCTAACACTTAACAAGTTTTTGTGGCTATAAGTTTAAGTTTTTACAGGATCACCTATTCACCCCCCCTCTAGGTGCTCTCAATTAGACGGCAAACTTTATTTAGTTGATTTTGCAAAAGAGGAGGCCGGTCTAGATGCATGCTTAATTGCTAAGACTAGCATGGGCTGGCTGTGGCATCGCCGCTTAGCACATGTGGGGATGAAGAACCTTCACAAGCTTCTAAAGGGAGAACACGTGATAGGTCTAACCAATGTTACTTTCGAAAAAGATAGACCTTGTGCAGCTTGTCAAGCAGGTAAACAAGTGGGAGGAGCGCATCACAACAAGAATGTGATGACCACATCAAGACCTCTGGAGCTGCTACATATGGACCTCTTCGGACCTGTCGCCTATCTAAGCATAGGAGGAAGTAAGTATGGACTAGTTATTGTTGATGACTTTTCCCGCTTCACTTGGGTATTCTTTTTGCAGGATAAATCTAAAACCCAAGGGACCCTCAAGCGCTTCCTAAGGAGAGCTCAAAATGAGTTTGAGCTCAAGGTGAAGAAGATAAGGAGCGACAATGGGTCCGAGTTCAAGAATCTTCAAGTGGAGGAGTACCTTGAGGAGGAAGGGATCAAGCACGAGTTCTCCGCTCCCTACACACCACAGCAAAATGGTGTGGTGGAGAGGAAGAACAGGACGCTTATAGACATGGCAAGGACGATGCTTGGAGAGTTCAAGACCCCCGAGCGCTTTTGGTCGGAAGCCGTGAACACGGCTTGCCACGCCATCAACAGGGTCTACCTTCATCGCCTCCTCAAGAAGACGTCGTATGAGCTACTAACCGGTAACAAACCAAATGTTTCATATTTTCGGGTTTTTGGGAGTAAATGCTACATTCTAGTGAAGAAGAGTAGGAATTCCAAATTTGCTCCCAAAGCCGTAGAAGGGTTTTTGTTAGGTTATGACTCAAATACAAAGGCGTATAGAGTCTTCAACAAATCATCGGGTTTGGTTGAAGTCTCTAGCGACGTTGTATTTGATGAGACTAATGGCTCTCCAAGAGAGCAAGTTGTTGATTTTGATGATGTAGATGAAGAAGAAGTTCCAACGACCGCAATACGCACCATGGCGATTGGAGATGTGCGGCCACAGGAACAAGATGAACGAGATCAACCTTCTTCCTCAATAATGGTGCATCCCCCAACACAAGATGATGAACAGGCGGCGTGTGATCAAGGGGGAGCACAAGATGATCATGTAATGGAGGAAGAAGCGCAACCGGCACCTCCAATCCAAGTTCGAGCGATGATTCAAAGGGATCATCCCGTCGACCAAATTTTGGGTGATATTAGCAAGGGAGTAACTACTCGATCTCGATTAGTTAATTTTTGTGAGCATTACTCGTTTGTCTCTTCTATCGAGCCTTTCAGGGTAGAAGAGGCCTTGCTAGATCCGGACTGGGTGTTGGCCATGTAGGAGGAGCTCAACAACTTCAAGAGAAATGAAGTTTGGACACTTGTGCCTCGTCCCAAGCAAAATGTTGTGGGAACCAAGTGGGTGTTCCGCAACAAACAAGACGAGCACGAGGTGGTGACAAGGAACAAGGCACGACTTGTGGCAAAAGGTTATGCCCAAGTCGCAGGTTTGGACTTTGAGGAGACTTTTGCTCCTGTGGCTAGGCTAGAATCCATTCGCATTTTGCTAGCATATGCCGCTCACCATTCTTTCAGGTTGTTCCAAATGGATGTGAAGAGCGCTTTCCTCAACGGGCCAATCAAGGAGGAGGTGTACGTGGAGCAACCCCCTGGCTTCGAGGATGAACGGTACCCCGACCACGTGTGTAAGCTCTCTAAGGCGCTCTATAGACTTAAGCAAGCCCCAAGGGCATGGTATGAATGCCTTAGAGACTTTTTAATTGCTAATGCTTTCAAGGTTGGGAAAGCCGATCCAACTCTTTTTACTAAGACTTGTGATGGTGATCTTTTTGTGTGCCAAATTTATGTCGATGACATAATATTTGGTTCTACTAACCAAAAATCTTGTGAAGAGTTTAGCAGGGTGATGACTCAGAAATTTGAGATGTCGATGATGGGCGAGTTAAGCTACTTCCTTGGATTCCAAGTGAAGCAACTCAAGGATGGGACCTTCATCTCTCAAACCAAGTACACGCAAGACTTAATCAAGCGGTTTGGGATGAAGGACGCCAAGCCCGCAAAGACTCCAATGGGAACCGACGGACACACCGACCTCAACAAAGGAGGTAAGTCTGTTGATCAAAAAGCATACCGGTCTATGATAGGGTCTTTACTTTATCTATGTGCTAGTAGACCGGATATTATGCTTAGTGTATGCATGTGTGCTAGATTTCAATCCGATCCTAAGGAGTGTCACTTAGTGGCTGTGAAGCGAATTCTTAGATATTTTAGTCGCTACGCCTTGTTTCGGGATCTGGTATCCAAAGGGGTCTACCTTTGACTTGATTGGATATTCAGACTCCGACTATGCTGGATGTAAGGTCGATAGGAAGAGTACATCAGGGACGTGCCAATTCTTAGGAAGGTCCCTGGTGTCATGGAGTTCTAAGAAACAAACTTCTGTTGCCCTATCCACCGCTGAGGCCGAGTACGTTGCCGCAGGACAGTGTTGCGCACAACTACTTTGGATGAGGCAAACCCTCAGGGACTTTGGCTACAATTTGAGCAAAGTCCCACTCCTATGTGATAATGAGAGTGCTATCCGCATGGCGGATAATCCTGTTGAACACAGCCGCACAAAGCACATAGACATCCGGTATCACTTTTTGAGAGACCACCAGCAAAAGGGAGATATCGAAGTGTTTCATGTTAGCTCCGAGAACCAGCTAGCCGATATCTTTACCAAGCCTTTAGATGAGCAGACCTTTTGCAAGCTGCGTAGTGAGCTAAATGTCTTAGATTCGCGGAACTTGGATTGATTTATAGCATGCATGTGTTTATGCCTTTGATCATGTTCCTTAATGCATTTTGTTGTTTATTTATGGTGCTCAAGTTGTACAAGCACTCCCCGGACCTCACAAGTCCTTTGCAAGTGATGCACAAATTTAGGGGGAGATGTGCTACAACTTGACCCTTTGAGACTAACTGTGTGCTTGAGTTTGCTTATCTTAGTCTCAAAGGAGGTTTGAAAGGGAAAAGGTGGACTTAGACCATGCAAGACTTCCACTGCACTCCGATGAAAGAGTAACTTTTCCAAGTTCATCTTTGTACTCTTATTGCCTTTTTACTCTTAGTTGAAGATTTTGGTGAGGCAATGGGGTTTAAGGGCCAAAATTGATCCTGTTTTGGTGCTTGATGCCAAAGGGGGAGAAAATAAGGCCAAAGCAATAAATGGATCAGCTACCACTTGTGAATTTTGAAAATAGTAGAGTTAGAGTTTTTGCTTGTCAAAATACTCTTGTTTGCCTCTTATTGTCAAAAGTTGGTCTCTTGTGGGGAGAAGGCTTAATTATGGGAAAAGGGGGAGCTTTTGAATCCTTGATCAATTTCTCGTGAAATATCTCTCTTTATGTTTTAACATGTGTGTTTGACTTAGAGATAGGAAATTGAGTTTGATTTGCAAAACAAACCAAGTGGTGGCAAAGAATGATCCATATATGTCAAATTTGAATCAAAACAATCTTGAGTTCTTATTTGAAGTGATTTTGCACTTGTTCTACTTGCTTTATGTTGTGTTGGCATAAATCACCAAAAAGGGGGAGATTGAAAGGGAAATGTGCCCTTGGGCCATTTCTAAGTATTTTGGTGATTTAGTGTCCAACACAGGTGCCTAAGTGTTAAATGGTGGACAAAGTACAAACCAAGTATAAAGGTATGTTTCTCAGACTTAGTACATTGTTTTAGAGACTAATGTATTGTGTCTAAGTGCTGGAAACAGGAAAAATCAAGTTGGAATTAAAAGATGGCTTTGTTCAGCCAAAGTCAGCTCTGTCTGGGTGCACCGGACTGACCGGTGGTGCACCGGACAGTGTCCGGTGCGCCAGGCTGGCTCAGGCAAACTTGCTGCTCTTGGGAAGTGATTAACGGCGTACGGCTAAAATTCACCGGAGTGTCCGGTGTGCACCGGACTGTCCGGCGTGCACCGGACTGTCCAGTGAGCCAACGGTCGGCCGCACGATCCGCGCGGGACACGTGGCCGAGCCAACGGTCGGGAGGGGAGCACCGGTATGTCCGGTGTGCACCGGACAGTGTCCGGTGCACCAACGGCTCCAAAGCGCCAACGGTCGGCTTCGCCAAATACGGAAGGAGATCCGCACCGGACAGTGTTCGGTGGTGCACCGGACTGTCCCGTGCGCCAAGCGACAGAAGGCAAGAATTGCCTTCCCAGATTGCTCTCAACGGCTCCTAGCTGCCTTGGGGCTATAAAAGGGACCCCTATGCGCATGGAGGAGTGTACCAAGCAACCTTTGAGCATTGTTGATCATTCACACTTCACTCTTGCGCACTAGTTCGACATTCTTAGTGATTTGAGCTCTGTTCTAGTGAGAACCTTGAGATATTGTTTTGAGCTCAAGTCTTGATCGTGTGTGTGCGTACTAGCTGTGGTTTTGAGTGTGTTGCTTCCCTTCCTTACTCTTGTGCTTCATATTGATTCTTATTGTAAGGGCGAGAGACTCCAAGTTGTGGAGATTCCTTGCAAACGGGAAAAGAGCAAAGTGAAAAGAACACCGTCACTTGAGAGGAGTTGAGTGCAACTCTCGTCCATTGGGACGCCACAACGTGGAGTAGGCAAGTTTTGTACTTGGCCGAACCACGGGATAAAATCCTCGTGTCTCTTGTGCTTGTCCTTATTGTGTCTATTGTGCTTCACAAGAGCTCTCCTCTCTACTCACTTGATTTCATTATACTAACTCTTAATCAAGTTTGTGGTGTTAAGTTTTAAGTTTTACAGGATCACCTATTCACCCCCCCTCTAGGTGCTCTCAGTGCCACGTCCCAAGCAAAATGTTGTGGGAACCAAGTGGGTGTTTCGCAACAAACAGGATGAACACGGGGTGGTGATAAGGAACAAGGCACGACTTGTGGCAAAAGGTTATGCCCAAGTCGCAGGTTTGGACTTTGAGGAGACTTTTGCTCCTGTGGCTAGGCTAGAGTCAATTCGCATATTGTTAGCCTATGCCGCTCACCATTCTTTCAGGTTGTTCCAAATGGATGTGAAGAGCGCTTTCCTCAACGGGCCAATCAAGGAGGAGGTGTACGTAGAGCAACCCCCTAGCTTTGAGGATGAACGGTACCCCGACCACGTGTGTAAGCTCTCTAAGGCGCTCTATGGACTTAAGCAAGCCCCAAGAGCATGGTATGAATGCCTTCGAGACTTTTTAATTGCTAATGCTTTCAAGGTTGGGAAAGCCGATCCAACTTTATTCACTAAGACTTGTGATGGTGACTTATTTGTGTGCCAAATTTATGTCGATGACATAATATTTGGTTCTACTAACCAAAAGTTTTGTGAAGAATTTAGCAAGGTGATGACTCAAAAGTTTGAAATGTCGATGATGAGCGAGTTGAACTACTTCCTTGGGTTCCAAGTGAAGCAACTCAAGGACGGCACTTTCATCTCCCAAACGAAGTACACGCACGACTTAATCAAGCGGTTTGGGATGAAGGACGCCAAGCCCGCAAAGACTCCAATGGGAACGGACGGACACGTCGACCTAAACAAAAGAGGTAAGTCCGTTGATCAAAAAGCATACCGGTCTATGATAGGTTCCTTGCTTTACTTATGTGCTAGTAGACCGGATATTATGCTTAGTGTATGCATGTGTGCTAGATTTCAATCTGATCCAAGGGAGTGTCACTTAGTGGTCGTGAAGCGAATTCTTACATATTTAGTCACTACGCCTTGCTTCGGGATCTGGTATCCAAAGGGGTCTACCTTTGACTTAATTAGATACTCAGACTCTGATTATGCTGGATGTAAAGTTGATAGGAAGAGTACATCAGGGACGTGCCAATTCTTAGGAAGGTCCCTGGTGTCTTGGAGTTCTAAGAAACAAACTTCCATTGCCCTATCCACCGCTGAGGCCGAGTATGTTGCCGCAGGACAGTGTTGCGCGCAACTACTTTGGATGAGGCAAACCCTCCGGGACTTTGGCTACAATCTGAGCAAAGTCCCACTCCTATGTGATAATGAGAGTGCTATCCGCATGGCAGATAATCCTGTTGAACACAGCCGCACTAAGCACATAGACATCTGACATCACTTTTTGAGAGACCACCAGCAAAAGGGAGATATCGAAGTGTTTTATGTTAGCACCGAGAACCAGCTAGCTGATATCTTTACCAAGCCTTTAGATGAGAAGACCTTTTGCAGGCTGCGTAGTGAGCTAAATGTCTTAGATTCGCGGAACTTGGATTGATTTATAGCATACATGTGTCTTATGCCCTTGATCATGTTCCTTTATGCATATTGTTGTTTATTTATGGTGTTCAAGTTGTACAAGCACTCTCCGGACCTCAAAAGTCCATATGTAAGTGATGCACATATTTAGGGGGAGATGTGCTACAACTTGACCCTTTGAGACTAACCGTGTGCTTGAGTTTACTTGATTTAGTCTCAAAGGTGGATTGAAAGGAAAATGTGAACTTGGACCATGAAAGACTTCCACTGCACTCCGATGAGAGGGTAACTCACTCCAAGTTCATTTCCATACTCTTATTGCCTTTTACTCTTATTTGAAGATTTTGGTGAGGCAATGGGGTTTAAGGGCAAAAAATGATCCCGTTTTGGTGCTTGATGCCAAAGGGGAGAAAATAAGACCAAAGCAAGAAATGGATCAGCTACCACTTGAGAATTTTGAAAATAGTAGAGTTAGAGTTTTTGAGAGCACCTAGAGGGGGGTGAATAGGTGATCCTGTGAAACTTAAAAACTTAAGCCACAAAACTTGGTTAAACGTTAGCACAGTTGATACCAAGTGGCTAGAGAGAAGATCTTGCACAATACGATAATCACAAAGAATTCAACACAGAGAAGACACAGTGATTTATCCCGTGGTTCGGCCAAGTACAAAACTTGCCTACTCCACGTTGTGGCGTCCCAACGGACGAGAGTTGCACTCAACTCCTCTCAAGTGATCCAATGATCAACCTGAATACCACAATGTTATGCTTTTCTTTTCTTATCCCGTTCGCGAGGAATCTCCACAACTTGGAGCCTCTCGCCCTTACACTTTTGATGTTCACAAAGAATCACAGAGTAAGGAAGGGAAGCAACACACACAAATCCACAGCAAAATGCGCACACACACGGCCAAGAATTGAGCTCAAAAGACTATCTCAAAGTTCTCACTAGAATGGAGCTCGAATCACTGAGAATGACAAACGAATGCGCAAAGACTGAGTGTGGATGATCAAGAATGCTCTAAGGTTGCTTGGTGTACTCCTCCATGCGCCTAGGGGTCCCTTTTATAGCCCCAAGGCAGCTAGGAGCCGTTGAGAGCAATTCTGGAAGGCTGATCTTGCCTTCTGTCATCGGGCGCACCGGACAGTCCGGTGCACACCGGACACTGTCCGGTGCCCGATTTCCTTCCTTAAATAGCGAAGCCGACCGTTGGCAGACTTGGAGCCGTTGGCGCACCGGACATGTCCGGTGCACACCGGACAGTCCGGTGCCATCTTCTAGCCGTTGGCTCGGCCACGTGTCCCACGCAGATTGTGCGGCCGACCGTTGGCTCACCGGACAGTCCGGTGAATTTTAGCCGTACGTCGCCGGTGAATTCCCGAGAGCGGCCACTTCGCCCGAGCCAGCCTGGCGCACCGGACACTGTCCGGTGCACCACCGGACAGTCCGGTGTGCCAGACAGAGCTGAGGCTTGGCTGTACACAGCCAAGCCTTTTTCACCTCTTTTCTTTTCTTCTTCTTTCTGTTTCTAACACTTAGACAAGTATATTAGTACACAAAACCAATGTACTAAGGCTTAGAAACATACCTTTACTCTTGATTTGCACTTTGTTCATCCATGGGCATAGATTCACATTTAAGCACTTGTGTTGGCATTCAATCACCAAAATACTTAGAAATGGCCCAAGGGCACATTTCCCTTTCAATCTCCCCCTTTTTGGTGATTTATGCCAACACAACATAAACCAACTAGAACACGTGCAAAATCACTTCAAATAAAACTCAAATTTATTTTGATTCAATTTTGGCATATATGGATCATCCTTTGCCACCACTTGGTTTGTTTTTGCAAATCAAACTCAAATCTCTATCTCTAAGTTAAACACACATGTTGAAGCAAAAAGAGAGTCATTCCAAAAGAGATTGATCAAAGATTTCAAAAACTCCCCCTTTTTCCCATAATCAATATTTCTCCCCACGAGAAGCCAACTTTTGACAAGAGAGACAATAAAAGAGTTTTGACAACACAAAAGCTCTATTCTACTGTTTTCAAAGTTTCTCAAGTGGTAGCTGATCCATTTATAGCTTTGGCCTTTATTTTCTCCCCCTTTGGCATCAAGCACCAAAACGGGATCAATCTTGGCCCTTTAACCCCATTGCCTCACCAAAATCTTCAACTAAGAGCAAATAGGCAATGAGAGTATAGAGATGAACTTGGAAGAGTTACTCTTTTCATCGGAGTGCAATGGAAGTCTTGCATGGTCCAAGTCCACCTTTTTCCCTTTCAATTCTCCTTGGAGACTAAAACAACCAAACTCAAGTACATGGTTAGTCTCAAAGGGTCAAGTTGTAGCACAACTCCCCCTAAATATGTGCATCACTTGCAACCAGGACTTGTGAGGTCCAGGGAGTGTTTGTACAACTTGAGCACCACAATAAGCATCAATATGCAGAATGAACACGATCAAAAGCATAAACACATGTATGCTACATTTCAATCCAAGTTCCGCGAATCTAAGACATTTAGCTCACTACGCAACCTGCAAAAGGTCTTCTCATCTAGAGGCTTAGTGAAGATATCGGCTAGCTGGTTCTCGGTGCTAACATGAAACACTTCGATATCTCCCTTTTGCTGGTGGTCTCTCAAAAAGTGATGCCGGATGTCAATGTGCTTTGTGCGGCTGTGTTCAACAGGATTTTCCGCCATGCGGATAGCACTCTCATTGTCACATAGGAGTGGGACTTTGCTCAAGTTGTAGCCAAAGTCCCTGAGGGTTTGCCTCATCCAAAGTAGTTGCGCGCAACACTTTCCTGCGGCAACATACTCGGCCTCAGCGGTGGATAGGGCAACGGAGGTTTGTTTCTTAGAGTTCCACGACACCAGGGACCTTCCTAAGAATTGGCATGTCCCTGATGTACTCTTCCTATCGACCTTACATCCAGCATAGTCGGAATCTGAGTATCCAACCAAGTCAAAGGTAGACCCCTTTGGATACCAGAGCCCGAAGCAGGGCATAGCAACCAAATATCTAAGAATTCGCTTCACCGCCACTAAGTGACACTCCTTAGGATCGGATTGAAATCTAGCACACATGCAAACGCTAAGCATAATATCCGGTCTACTAGCACATAAATAAAGTAAAGATCCTATCATTGACCGGTATGCTTTTTGATCAACGGACTTACCTCCTTTGTTGAGGTCGGTGTGTCCGTCGGTCCCCATCGGAGTCTTTGCGGGCTTGGCGTCCTTCATCCCAAACCTCTTTAGCAGATCTTGCGTGTACTTTGTTTGGGAGATGAAGGTGCCGTCCTTGAGTTGCTTCACTTGGAACCCAAGGAAGTAGTTCAACTCGCCCATCATCGACATCTCGAATTTCTGCGTCATCACCCTGCTAAACTCTTCACAAGACTTTTGGTTAGTAGAACCAAATATTATGTCATCGACATAAATTTGGCACACAAATAAATCACCATCACATGTCTTAGTAAAAAGAGTTGGATCGGCTTTCTCAACCTTGAAAGCATTAACAATTAGAAAGTCTCTAAGGCATTCATACCATGCTCTTGGGGCTTGCTTAAGTCCATAGAGCGCCTTAGAGAGCTTACACACGTGGTCGGGGTACCGTTCATCCTCGAAGCCAGGGGGTTGCTCCACGTACACCTCCTCCTTGATTGGCCCGTTGAGGAAAGCGCTCTTCACATCCATTTGGAACAACCTGAAAGAATGGTGAGCGGCATATGCTAGCAAAATACGAATGGACTCTAGCCTAGCCACAGGAGCAAAAGTCTCCTCAAAGTCCAAACCTGCGACTTGGGCATAACCTTTTGCCACAAGTCGAGCCTTGTTTCTCGTCACCACTCCGTGCTCGTCTTGTTTGTTGCGGAACACCCACTTGGTTCCCACAACATTTTGCTTAGGACGAGGCACCAGCGTCCAAACTTCATTTCTCTTGAAGTTGTTGAGCTCCTCCTGCATGGCCAATACCCAGTCCGGATCTAGCAAGGCCTCCTCTACCCTGAAAGGCTCAATAGAAGAGACAAAGGAGTAATGCTCACAAAAATTAACTAATCGAGATCGAGTAGTTACTCCCTTGCTAATGTCACCCAGAATTTGGTCGACGGGATGATCCCTTTGAATCATCGCTCGAACTTGGGTTGGAGGTGCCGGTTGTGCTTCTTCCTCCATCACATGATCATCTTGTGCTCCCCCTTGATCACACTCCTCTTGATGAACCTGTTCATCGCTACAACCATTTAGGCCTTCTGTGACATTGTGATTATGTCACTAACTAGCATTTATTTGTCATAGGTTGTATTTCGGTGACGCCATTGTGACAAAAAGGTCATCGTCATAGAAGGTGCGTGTTAAATAGACTACAATGACGATCATAAAAAACTGTCATAGATTTTATGACGCACGCTCGATTTGTCACTAAATCTATGACGCTCTATTTTATCACAAGTGCCTTTGAAAACGTCACAATTCTTACTACCATGCATTGCCACATGGCTAATGGTGATGACATGGTATGTGACGTGGCAAAACCTTTGTGACAAAAAAATATTTGTCATAGATTTGATCACGTGGCAAGCCACGTGGCAGATGACGTGGCAAAATTATTGTGACGAAGAATTTCGTCATAAATTAGGAGGTGGTGGTTGCTGACGTGGCAATGCATTTGTGACAAATATTTTAATCATAAAATATGATGACGCGGCGAGTGATGTGGCGAAGCATTTGTGGCAGATAGAATTGTCATCAGAAAGAACACATCATATGAATTCATGTCGTCATGGAATATTACACATCGCAATAAAATATCGTATAAATATGTTGAACACAAATATTTCATCCAATAGAGAATCTTATGACATGGTATAAATATGTTGAACACAAATAATTCGTACTACCATGCTTGTACCAGATCCAAACAAACTCAAAACCCCACGGCTAGTAGTAGCCCCTGTAGCACCCTAGATCTTGCAACAAGCCACCCAATCCTGCTGCTGGGAAACTGGCAGGAGCAGCAGTGGTAGGTTCTTGGTTGGCTACTTGGCTGCCAGGCACAGCGGATGATGGTGGTGGTGCAGCAGGAAGCACCACATACCATGTGGACTGTATGGTCTGTCTTCACACCTATAAGAGGAGAAAGCGTAAGGTTACAAGAGAAAACAAAAAACAGAATAAAGGAACACACTGCTAGGTGAAGTTCCTAAATACGGCAACAATTTGCCAAATTAGATTATAAGAATATAAAGAATGTTACAATTCATACCCAGAAGTGTTTTGATCGCAAAACTAACAAAATTCAGTCCTTGATTTGTAATTGGTGATAACTGGTAACATGAAGCTCTTTTGCAAGTGAGATCAAAATTGAATAGACGTAAATAAAAACACAAAAAGTCTCCATGAGATTCTGTGATATCATTTAGACATATCTTTCATTCCATCTAGAACTGTTATATTTAACGAAGATTGTTAACACATAGACAATGCCCCCCTAAATAGAAAGGATGGCTCATGTTGACATCCAAAAGTCGACAAAAATCAACTGCTAATGCTACTTACGGGTGACTCGGGGATCATAGTAGTGACGACTAACACAAAGAATCTGCTATCAACACGAGAAAAAACTATGGGTAAGAACTAAACATGGAAACAATGATCCTTCCAATTCAAGGATCACTAAGATGCATCATGGTATCAACATATATATAACAACAACAACATAGCCTTTTAGTCCCAAGCAAGTTGGGGTAGACTAGAGTTGAAATCCAACAAGATGTCACCAAAAGGTGAAAGAGAGAAAAAGGGGAGGGGAAAGCGTTTGAGAGCACTAAAAGAAAAAAGGCCTAATCACTGTTTGGACTCCAAACACAACTCCATTGGGATATTCCATTCCTTCAAGTCCCTTTTGATTGTCTCCTCCCATGTCAAATTGTCAAGTTTGGTCGGCATCTACCGCTCTTCACATTCTGGTATCAACATATATAACAGTATGAAATGCAAGTTCCACTCACCTGCTAATAAACTTTGCTACAAGCAACAAGGGGTGCAGTACACACAACTACACAAGGCTTGCATGGCTCCTACAAATTCAGAACTACTTCCACGTCAAGGCATCAAAGCAACATGTGTTTACCACTTGCTGCATCTTTTGTTATCGTAAACTATCAACCACGTCTCTCCCTGCGCTAAGTACATGCTGCACCTAAGAATTTCGAGTGTATAACAACATTCATGTCCATCATCGCCAAGGAACGAACTATTTCTTAAATATATTACCAGACATTGCATCTAGCACACTAGCCAGGGAGAATCGAGAGTGCAATATCGCACCTCACATGCATGACTAACGAAATCGATTGTGGCTCACAGCGAAATAGGGGAAACCACGCTCCACACCAAGGGTAAAGCACAAGTCTATCAAAATACCTAACATAGTGGTGGATCCAGGATTTAATAAAGCCCTATGCCGGTTTTAATAGGATAAGAGTACAAGTGTATCATATAAAATAAAATAGAGCATAAAGACAAAGACTAAAAAAGAGAACATACATATGACCGAGTAGTATCTTCATTCTTCCTCTATTGTAGCTCCAATTCTAAAGATAGGATCTCCTCGCTCTCAGCACATCGCTATGCAACAAACTTCATGAACTCGCTCACCCTATCCAGATATTCTATAATTCTGCAAGACAAAGAATTCTATATGTGAGAAATGATACAACTGTAGATATATATATTTAATAACATGGTAACACAATCAGAACTAACAGTAAAATTACAATGTTAAATGTAGCAGATAAATGAGAACATTATGCCTTCTAAAATGATAGACCATGTACCGAAGGTTCACACATGAGTGGGGTCTGTGAAAGCAAAAAACTAAAGAGAGTGAAGCTTTTCCTAGCAATAGTATGATGACTGTGTTACGTCGGCACATAAATTGTTTGATGAAATGTTAGTGTGCAAAGATTACATAAAATAAATAACACATATATTATCGATACCAATATATCAGAAATTCTTTGCCAACAATCAATACATGAATAAATTGATACAAATCAAATTATACTACAATATGAATTCAATTAATCGATTGTAATGATATTTTTGCTTACAGAGCTTCAAGTTTCTTTTGACGACATTCTATCTATACAGTTACTGCTCTCGCTCATGCAATTGCTCCAGTTCAAAACGAACATAAAGATATTTTTAAATAAGGACCAGACAACCCAGGGCAGGCATGGTTTAAGTACTTCATCGATTTATAGAGCAATGTTTCTATTTATAAGACGCAATGGTGGTGTATTGAGAGGTGCAATGTATTGTGTGATTGCAGATCTTTACTTGATTAAATTGAAAATGACTAATAGTGTAACTGCATTACAGTGTTGCCAACAACTAGAAAGTGCTTTCTTTTTATGTTTATACAGTTGGACTCTTGTGGGCAACAAAAAAATGTTCGGTGGTTATGAATTGGGGGCATTTTTAGTAAAGGTTTCTCCGACTAGACTTCAACCTGATTATTTTGATATAAAGAATACCAACATTGGGCACACTATGGATTGTGGAACCAGCATAGTTTTCTAAATTTTCCAAACACAAGGTTAATTAGTACATATGTTGCTACTGACGAACTGAACTAACGCTTCAACAATAGAACTTTGTAGGTTCAGCAGCAACTGAACTAACACTATTGATAAACAGAACAATTCTTCAGAGAGGAATAGATATTTGGAAGAAAACAACCTTGCCCTGAGTAAGTTCAGCAGTAATAACGATATGGATATGACAATAACAATTCTTCAGAGAGGAATAGATATTTCGAAAAATAACCTAATGTCTTTAGACAACATACAATTACTGGATCTAGTGACGCTTTCTCTTTCTGTTCTTCAGACCAATTCCTCTCCTGCAGGCTGCAGTCGTTGGGGCCTGGGGGAGTGGTGGTGAGCTGCACATAGGGACGGTGGCCAGTGGGTGGGGGAAACGTGGTGCAAATGCCTGAAGGCTAGAACGGCGCGGCTGGCAAGCCCTAGGACACTCCACCGGTGCGCTGGCCAGACGAGGGAGCAGGGTGACCAGCGCTAAGCGCTGGCCGGAGCTCGGAGAGAGCAGTGGAGGGAGCAGCGCTGGGAGTCATGGTGAGGCAACCGTCCTGCGATAGGCCGATGATGAGATACTTGGCGTCTAGCAAATTGGCGAGTGGCGGCGGGGCTTAAGGCGAGGAATGAAGACTGTGGGAGAGCGGGAGAGCGCCAGCTGCCAGCAAATAAGAGAAAAGTCCCAATAAAGATGGTTTGCCTACTTTAGTTACATGGACCAGGCCTCGGGCTATGGCCCAAGGCCTAAATCCGCCCCTAATTGTTGGCCGTGGTGACGGGTGGCAGTGGGGGACTAGGTGTGTGGGCGTGAACGTATACTCATGTGTAGGGGCGGTATAGCAATGGAGCCACTGCGGCGTCGTTGACATGCCATGGAGGTGTGCAGATGGAGTTGTCGGTGCCTCGCGAGCAGGCGAGAGATGTGGAGGTGGAGCTACCTATTGTCAACTTTGTGGCTGTTGTTGGCCAACGTTGACTTGATGGTCTAAGGAATTACTAGGGACAATGGAAATTTTGTGTGGGTTAAGATATGGCGAGCGCCGCACTAGGCCATAACGAGGCCTCCACCCTGTAAACATGTATATCTAATTATATATTGACAAATATGTGGGTATAACATAAATAAGATACTTATTTAGCAACAAATATATCAAAAGCATAGTCGAGGAATAGGCTTTGGGCAACCCTTAGGTCACTGATTCAAGCCATTTATAGTGTATATTTTTATTTATTTTTATCCAAGATTGTATTTACTTATTATGAAACAATAACATTGTGGTAACCATATTATCATATGTGACAACATGTCAAACATGAAAGCTTGTGTGGGAATGGGATCTAACCTTATAGTGGATCACGTGAGCTAACATGGATAATAGTATGTTTTTAAAGAATTACATCATATGTATATAATATATGTGCATTGTCATGCAATATCGTCATAATCATTATTTGGAGAAGGTTATGATGATCTGTTTTTATGACGATTCCTATATTGTCATAGAAAATTGTCACAAACATGATGCTAGAGTATGTTATGACAATTTTAATGACAGAGTTTAAATTTTCGTCACTACACTGAGCCATCTTCTAAAAATCGTCATAAACAAGGTAAGCTAATGACGAAATACTCTATTGTCATCGACTATTCGTCATAGAAGGCCATACGTGTTGTAGTGTATATCGTTTTGAGTTGGGGAATGCACCATTGTTGAGGAAGAAGGTTGATCTTGCTCCAATTGTTCCTGTGGTCGCACATCACCAATCGCCATGGTGCGCATAGCGGCCGTTGGAACGTCTTCTTCATCTACATCATCAAGATCAACAACTTGCTCTCTTGGAGAGCCATTAGTCTCATCAAATACAACGTCGCTAGAGACTTCAACCAAACCCGATGATTTGTTGAAGACTCTATACGCCTTTGTATTTGAGTCATAACCTAACAAAAACCCTTCTACAGCTTTGGGAGCAAACTTAGAATTTCTACCCTTCTTTACTAGAATGTAGCACTTGCTCCCAAATACACGAAAGTAAGATACATTGGGTTTGTTACCGGTTAGTAGCTCATACGAAGTCTTCTTGAGGAGGCGATGAAGGTAGACCCTGTTGATGGCGTGGCAAGCCGTGTTCACAGCTTCCGACCAGAAACACTCAGGGGTCTTGAATTCTCCAAGCATCGTCCTTGCCATATCGATTAGCGTCCTGTTCTTCCTCTCTACCACACCATTTTGCTGTGGTGTGTAGGGAGCGGAGAACTCGTGCTTGATCCCTTCCTCCTCAAGGAACTCCTCCACTTGAAGGTTCTTGAACTTGGACCCATTGTCGCTCCTTATCTTCTTCACCTTGAGCTCAAACTCATTTTGAGCTCTCCTGAGGAAGCGCTTGAGGGTCCCTTGGGTTTCAGACTTGTCCTGCAAAAAGAACACCCAAGTGAAGCGGGAAAAGTCATCAACAATAACTAAACCATACTTACTTCCTCCTATGCTTAGATAGGCGACAAGTCCGAAGAGGTCCATATGTAGCAGCTCCAGGGGTCTTGATGTGGTCATCACATTCTTGCTGTGATGCGCTCCTCCCACCTGTTTACCTGCCTGACAAGCTGCACAAGGTCTATCTTTTTCGAATTGTACGTTAGTCAAACCTATCACGTGTTCTCCCTTTAGAAGCTTGTGAAGGTTCTTCATCCCCACATGTGCTAAGCGGCGATGCCACAGCCAGCCCATGCTAGTCTTAGCAATTAAGCATGCATCTAGACCGGCCTCTTCTTTTGCAAAATCAACTAAGTAAAGCTTGCCGTCTAATACACCCTTAAAGGCTAGTGAACCATCACTTCTTCTAAAGACAGACACATCTACATTTGTAAAAAGACAATTATATCCCATATTGCATAATTGACTAACAAGTAACAAATTATATCCAAGAGACTCAACTAAAAAACACATTAGAGATAGAGTGCTCATTAGATATTGCAATTTTACCTAACCCTTTTACCTTGCCTTGATTCCCATCACCGAATATTATTGAATCTTGGGAATCCTTATTCTTGACATAGGAGGTGAACATCTTCTTCTTCCCCGTCATATGGTTTGTGCATCCGCTGTCAATAATCCAGCTTGAACCCCCGGATGCATAAACCTGCAAGGCAAATTTAGGCTTGGGTCTTAGGTACCCAACTCATGTTGGGTCCTACAAGGTTAGTGCAAATATCCTTAGGGACCCAAATGCAAGTTTTGTCTCCCTTGCATTTTGCCCCTAACTTCCTAGCAACTATTTTCCTATCCTTTCTACAAATAGCAAAGGAAGCATTTAAAGCATGATAAATTGTAGAAGGTTCATTCATTACTTTCCTAGGAGCATGAATAATATTCTTTCTAGGCACATGATGAATAGCACTTCTCCTAGACATATTTCTACCATGCATATAGGAAGAACTAGAAGCAAACATGGCATGAGAATCAAAATCATCATAAGCATTATAACTCCTATAAGCATTTCTAGTTTGTCTCCTATCATGGTACATAAAAGCATGGTTCTTTTTAGCACTACTAGCCATAGGAGCCTTCCCTTTCTCCTTGGCGGAGATAGGAGCCTTATGGCTTGTCAAGTCCTTGGCTTCCCTCTTGTAGCCAAGTCCATCCTTAATTGAGGGGTGTCTACCAATTGTGTAGGCATCCCTTGCAAATTTTAGCTTATCAAAATTACTCTTGCTAGTCTTAAGTTGAGCATTAAGATTAGCCAATTCATCATTAAGTTTGGAAATTGAAACTAGGTGTTCACTACAAGCATCAATGTCAAAATCTTTACACCTATTACAAGTTTCAACAATTTCTACACAAGATGTTGATTTACTAGCTATTTCTAACTTAGCATTTAAATCATCATTAAAACTCTTTAACTTAGCAATAGTTCCATGACAAGAAGATAGTTCACTAGAGAGCATTTCATTTCTCTTAATTTCTAGAGCAAGAGATTTCTGAGCTTCTACAAATTTATCATGTTCTTCATACAACAAATCCTCTTGCTTTTCTAAAAGTATATTCCTATCATTTAAGGCATCAATCAATTCATTAATTTTGTCTACCTTGGTTCTATCTAATCCCTTGAATAAGCATGAGTAATCTATCTCATCATCATCACTAGACTCATCCTCACTTGAAGAAGCATAAGTACTAGTATTATGAGTGCTTACTTTCTTCTCCCTTGCCATGAGGCAAGTGTGTCGCTCGTTGGGGAAGAGCGATGACTTGTTGAAGGCTGTGGCGGCGAGTCCTTCATTGTCGGAGTCGGACGAAGAGCAGTCCGAATCCCACTCCTTGCCAAGATGAGCCTCGCCCTTTGCCTTCTTATAGTTCTTCTTTTTCTCCCTCTTGTTCCCTTGATCCTGATCACTATCATTGTCGGGACAGTTAGCAATAAAATGACCAAGCTTACCGCATTTGAAGCATGAGCGCTTCCCCTTGGCTTTGGTCTTGCTTGGCTGTCCCTTGCGACCTTTAAGCACCGTCTTGAATCTTTTGATGATGAGAGCCATCTCTTCATCATTAAGTCCGGCCGCCTCAATCTGTGCCACCTTGCTAGGTAGCGCCTCCTTGCTTCGTGTTGCCTTGAGAGCAAGGGGTTGCGGCTCGTTGATCGGACCATTCAAGGCGTCGTCCACGTACCTCGCCTCCTTGATCATCATTCGCCCGCTAACGAATTTCCCAAGAACTTCTTCGGGCGACATCTTGGTGTACCTGGGATTTTCATGTATATTGTTTACCAAATGAGGATCAAGAATGGTAAATGACCTTAGCATTAGGCGGACGACGTCGTGGTCCGTCCATCGCGTGCTCCCGTAGCTCCTTATTTTGTTGATGAGGGTCTTGAGCCGATTGTATGTTTGTGTCGGCTCCTCGCCCCTTATCATCGCGAACCGTCCAAGCTCGCCCTCCACCAACTCCATCTTGGTGAGTAAGGTGACATCATTCCCCTCATGAGAGATCTTGAGGGTGTCCCAGATCTGCTTGGCATTGTCCAAGCCGCTCACCTTATGGTACTCGTCCCTGCACAAAGAGGCTAGCAACACAGTAGTAGCTTGTGCATTTTTATGAATCTGTTCATTAATAAACATGGGACTATCCGTACTATCAAAGTGCATTCCACTTTCTACAATCTCCCATATGCTAGGATGGAGAGAGAACAAGTGACTACGCATTTTGTGACTCCAAAATCTGTAGTCCTCTCCATCAAAATGAGGAGGTTTACCAAGTGGAATAGATAATAAATGAGCATTAGTACTTTGAGGAATACGAGAGTAATCAAAAGAAAAGTTCTAATTGACCGGTTTCTTTCTCTCGTATTCGTTGTGGTCGTCGTCCTTTTGGGAAGAAGTAGACTCATCGCTGTCGTCGTAGTAGACGATCTCCTTGATGCGCCTTGTCTTCTTCTTCTTCCCCTCCTTTCGTCTATGGCCCGAGCCGGAGTCGGTAGGTTTGTCATCTTTGGGCTCGTTAACGAAGGACTACTTCTCCTTATCGTTGATCACTATCCCCTTGCCCTTAGGATCCATCTCTTCGGGCGGTTAGTCCCTCTTTTGAAGAGAACGACTCTGATACCAATTGAGAGCACCTAGAGGGGGGGTGAATAGGTGATCCTGTGAAACTTAAAAACTTAAGCCACAAAACTTGGTTAAACGTTAGCACAGTTGATACCAAGTGGCTAGAGAGAAGATCTTGCACAATACGATAATCACAAAGAATTCAACACAGAGAAGACACAGTGATTTATCCCGTGGTTCGGCCAAGTACAAAACTTGCCTACTCCACGTTGTGGCGTCCCAACGGACGAGAGTTGCACTCAACTCCTCTCAAGTGATCCAATGATCAACCTGAATACCACAGTGTTATGCTTTTCTTTTCTTATCCCGTTCGCGAGGAATCTCCACAACTTGGAGCCTCTCGCCCTTACACTTTTGATGTTCACAAAGAATCACAGAGTAAGGAAGGGAAGCAACACACACAAATCCACAGCAAAATGCGCACACACACGGCCAAGAATCGAGCTCAAAAGACTATCTCAAAGTTCTCACTAGAACGGAGCTCGAATCACTGAGAATGACAAACGAATGCGCAAAGACTGAGTGTGGATGATCAAGAATGCTCTAAGGTTGCTTGGTGTACTCCTCCATGCGCCTAGGGGTCCCTTGTATAGCCCCAAGGCAGCTAGGAGCCGTTGAGAGCAATTCTGGAAGGCTGATCTTGCCTTCTGTCATCGAGCGCACCGGACAGTCCGGTGCACACCGGACACTGTCCGGTGCCCGATTTCCTTCCTTAAATAGCGAAGCCGACCGTTGGCAGACTTGGAGCCGTTGGCGCACCGGACATGTCCGGTGCCATCTTCTAGCCGTTGGCTCGGCCACGTGTCCCACGCAGATTGCGCGGCCGACCGTTGGCTCACCGGACAGTCCGGTGCACACCGGACAGTCCGGTGAATTTTAGCCGTACGTCGCCGGTGAATTCCCGAGAGCGGCCACTTCGCCCGAGCCAGCCTGGCGCACCGGACACTGTCCGGTGCACCACCGGACAGTCCGGTGTGCCAGACAGAGCTGAGGCTTGGCTGTACACAACCAAGCCTTTTTCACCTCTTTTCTTTTCTTCTTCTTTCTGTTTCTAACACTTAGACAAGTATATTAGTACACAAAACCAATGTACTACGGCTTAGAAACATACCTTTACTCTTGATTTGCACTTTGTTCATCCATGGGCATAGATTCACATTTAAGCACTTGTGTTGGCATTCAATCACCAAAATACTTAGAAATGGCCCAAGGGCACATTTCCCTTTCAGTTTTATAGTAGAGTTAGAGTTTTTGTTTGGCAAAATTCTCTTAATGTCTCTTCTTGTCAAAAGTTGGTCTCTTGTGGGAGAATATTTGATTATGGGAAAAAGGGGGAGTTTTTGAATCTTTGATCAATTTCTCTTGGAATACCTCTCTATGCCTCAACAAGTGAATTTGACTTATAGATAGGAAATTGAGTTTGATTTGCAAAAACAAACCAAGTGGTGGCAAAGAATGATCCAAATATGCCAAATTTGAATCAAAACAAATTATTGTTCTCATTTGCATTGATGTTGCACTTCTATATGTTGCTTTTAGTTGTGTTGGCATAAATCACCAAAAAGGGGGAGATAGAAAGGGAAATGTGCCCTTGGGCCATTTCTAAGTATTTTGGTGATTAAGTGTCCAACACAAATGGTTATGTGTTAAACTATGCCAAATGGTGGACAAAGTGCAAATCAATACAAAGGTATGATTCTAGACTTAGTACATTGGTTTTTGTGTACTAACATATTTGTCTAAGTGCAAGAATCAGAGAAAAGACAAATGGAAAAGACTTGGCTCGAGCAGCCAAGGCTCTGATCAGTCTGGGTGCACCGGACAGTGTCCGGTGCGCCAGGCTGGCTCTGGTGAAAAGGCCGCTCTCGGGAATTGAACGGCGGTGTACGGCTATAAATCACCGGACTGTCCGGTGGTGCACCGGACTGTCCGGTGAACCAACGGTCGGTCGAGCCAACGGTCGGCCGCGCAATCCGGGCGTGACGCGTGGCCGGGCCAACGGTCTGAAGGGGGCACCGGACTGTCCGGTGTGCCAACGGCTCCAAATCACCAACGGTCGGCTGCACCAAAACAGGAAAGAAATCTGCACCGGACAGTGTCCGGTGGTGCACCAGACTGTCCAGTGCACCAGTCGACAGAAGGCAAGATTTGCCTTCCTGGATTGCTCTCAACGGCTCCTAGCTGCCTTGGGGCTATAAAAGGGACCCCTAGGCGCATGAAGGAGAACACCAAGCATACTTTGAGCATTCTTGATCATTCACACTTCGTCTTTGCGCACTCGTTTGACATTCTTAGTGATTTGAGCTCCGTTCTAGTGAGAACTTTGTGATATTCATTTGAGCTCAAGTCTTGGTCGTGTGTGTGTGTGTGCGTATTGCTGTGGACTTGTGTGTGTTGCTCATCCCATCCTTACTTCTGTGTTCATTTGTGATCATCTTTTGTAAGGACGAGAGACTCCAAGTTGTGGAGATTCCTCGCAAATGGGATATAGTGAAAGGAAGAGAAACACTGTGGTATTCAAGTGGGTCTTTGGACCACTTGAAAGGGGTTGAGTGCAACCCTCGTCCGTTGGGACGCCACAACATGGAGTAGGCAAGTGTTGGACTTGGCCGAACCACGGGATAAACCATTGTGCCTCTCTGTGTTGATCTTTTTGTGGTTATTGTGTTTCGCAAGAACTCCTCTCTAGCCACTTGGCTTTATTGCTCTAACACTTAATCAAGTTTGTGGCTTTAAGATTTAAGTTTTTACAGGATCACCTATTCACCCCCCCTCTAGGTGCTCTCAGCCATGTCTACGACCTAATCTAGCCATCGGATCTAAATCTAGGTCTCAGTTTACTGCGGCAAAGAGGTACTAAATCTGACGACAGAAACACCATCAACCTTGGATCTAGCCTCCACCGTTGACTCATAGATCAACGACCTCGCTCCATCCGAAGCGCTAAAACTTGGATCTAATCCTACCCGTCGATCAAAATCCAATGACCACTGATTCATCTTCTTCCCTCGACACAGGGGCATGGGGGCGCCATGATCCCCAGCGGCGACGCCATGGACAACACATGCCATGCAAGCCACCGAGACCCTAAACCACCCTACCGATAGGTTCTAACCTACACGGAGAACTCAATCAACATTATCTTACCAGAAATAATGGCGTGGAGATCCCTGGTCAATGTTTGTAGCGGATCCACCGTGGTTGCGCCTCTCCGATGAGCAATTGGCCACCACACCGTCCATGCCTCCACTTGGTTTGGCGCCGGTCGAACTCCCCGCGTTCCCGTGGTGCTCCCAGGCCTAGTACCCAGGCCCCAACGAAGGTGTTCGCTCGATTCAACAATGGTGAATTCCTCTCTTCCTCTCTCGTCTCTCTACTCGTTTTTCTCTCATGCGATGGCTCAACGAAACCCCGATGGGATGAGAAGAGGGCATGTTCTGGAGTCCATATTTATATGGAGGAGCGGCCAGGTGTTTGGTTGTGAGGGGTGGCGTGCGGCGTCGGAGTTCTCCCCGCCATGTGCGCGTGGTTTGTTAAGCAGAGGGAGGAATCTGACGAGTGGGTCACAGTGGTAGCCACCCAACCGATACAACATGTGTGTGGGCGGGAGCTAGTCCGTGGGGCCCACTCGCAGTCGAGTGAGGCGAGTGCGGATGCGAGGGAGGGCTGACTGTCGAGTGGGGCCCACACGTAAGTGCCACAAAAACAAAAGGAAGGGGAAGGGAATGGAGTGGGCCGCGCAGTGGGAGGAAGTTGGGCCGCGCGAGAGCTGTTGGGTGAGATTTGGCCCAGGTGCAGCTGAGTGAGGCTTTTCTTATTTCATATTTTTATTTTCTTTTCAATTCTAAGTCCTAAATCATCTCTGATTTTGAAATTCAAATTCAAATTTAATGTGCAAACAAACTCCCAAGCATGCCAATGCAAAGGTTTTAGCTTTATTCATTTATTATCTTGTATTTATTGTTTATTTGTGCAAATGGCTCTAGGTGTATTATTAATGAAAGAAACATAAATAAAATAGAAAAAACTCACTATTATTATTATTATTTATTTATTTATTTTTCCAAGATTCGAAATTATGATTTAAATTTTATACATCAAATTTAAACCTGAGTCATTGAACCCCAATATTATTTTTATCTGTTTATTCATTTGGAAGTCTATGCTTCATAATAAATCATACACTAGAGTCAATCCCCATATTATTCCACAAAGAGAACAAAGGTACTTCCTACTTTCTTAAAACATATTTTAGGGTTTACATTTGGGGCATCTGCTGGTGGCTTTGAAGAAGCCTTCCTCTTCTTCCCTCCGCTTTGTGCCAAGTGAGGGTAGTCTGGGTAGATGAAGCCTATGGCATCGAATACCCAATTGAATCTTCTTTTATCTTAGGCCCCAAAGGCAACAGTCAAAGCTTTATCTTACTTCTTAACAAAGTTGCTCAAGACTTCATTGCACTTTGCCTCAATTCCATATTGGCAATCATCTTCTGGCTTCGCAAAACTGGTTTCTAAATTTGTATGTATACTTCAAGTATACTAAGCCTCCTTTTCAGCCCCTTGTTTCGATGGGCTATCTCCCTTCGGATCTGGCATTTCCCAATTTGCATGAAGCAGCCAAACACTGAAATTTAAGTGCTCTTGTACAAGGTCCCTCATACCGAAATAACTGCACACTACATTAAAATTCACTAGGGCAGCTTGAGCTTCATCATTTATAGGGCATGTTGGCTTTTTTATGTTGAGGTGGGGGTTTCACATGCCTCAATAATATCCCTGATGTCTTCCCTACTTTCTAGATCATTCTTCACATAATACCGTTCTTTGTTCAGGTGCACGCTGACCTTTATAGTGCACCTGGCCTTTTTATGATTTTTTAGAGTTTTAGCTATAAACAATTTGCCTTAAAATGTAAGATACGATATAACTTGATGCGATCTTGAAGAAAGTATAGTGAACTATAATTTATTTTATAATATATAATTTATGTTTTTGGTCATTAGAAAGTATTTCTAGATATAAATTTAATGTAATTATTTTTATATTATAAACACATATTATTGCACTAATTATTAGTAAAGGCTTATATTCTATATTATCTATGTTCCATATTCTTTTACTCAATAGATATAAATTGTGCTAATATTTTGTTTTGATATGAAAAAATAGAAAAAAAATACTCCATGTTTAAGTTTTTTAAGTGACCAAATTTTAGGGGTGGTGATAATGTTGGGGTTGTTGAAAATTTTCTACTACCATCAACTTACTCATACCCATCTCTCAATTCAAACTCTACTCTATATAATACGGTAGCCATGATCATACAAAACACTGTTTGTATTATAGACTATACTGTTTATATAATAAAATTTTAAATAGAAGATATGGTAGGAGGTGGAATAGAAAGTCGGCTCGAGCTAGCTAAGGCTGTCTCTAGGCGCCAGCAGGTAGCATTTATCCTATCTCATCTAATATTTTATCTAGTATTTTAAATTTCGCTCCGTAAACAGTATAATTTACGACTTTGGAAAATATATTCGTCATATATGCCAAACAGCATCTTATAACCGTTGCACCAAATTTATATAGTAGTACTACGATAATTCGCTCCTCAAATTGAGGGCCATCCAATTTATGAGGCCCAAAACTACAGCTCATGGTGGCCAGTAGCAGTCTCTTTCCTTCGGCAGTGTTTGGGGGTGGGGTACCGCTTCCTCCTGTGTTGAAGCAGCCTTTCCCTGTCTTCTCTGCACTACGCTACGCCCGCAGTCCCCGCACCCAGCAGCAGAGTACAATGTCCACAGGCAAATGCGATAAGGTGAGGAAGAGAGAGCACGGGATGGGTTGAGAAACAAGATGGAGGGAGAAAGTGGGCAGCCTGCTGGATCTTGGCATCTCGCCGCCGCTCATTTCCGCTCCACCTGGTATGCCCCGCTTCCCTCTCACTAAACAGACTCCGCTGGATTGGATTGGATCTTTTTTTTTCCTTCATGCGTGCCGTGATTGTTAGTTAGCCGCTTCTCGTCTTCCTTGATCTGCGTTTTGCGCCTGGACGCTCCAAAGATCAATCTTTTGCTGCTGCTTCGTGATTCGGCTTTGCTGGGCATCGGAATGGTTGGTGTTGACGAATGGGTTTGGTTGGTGGAGCAGTATGCGTGGATCATGTGATCTATATGCTCTCTTTTTTCTGTTTGCTGAATGGCGCCTGACTCGCGAGATTTGCTTCCAAAACCCGCTTCTTGCCTTCTGCTAGCAGATATGCTCATATGCAGAAGCATCGCGCCTCGATGTTCCCGAGGCTCCGTTTCTGGGGAAACGAATTTTGGGTTCTGTTGGTTTCCTGTTTATTTATTTATTTATATATGTAAAACAAACCCTTGATTGCATTGTTCCCCGTTATATTGCTTACCTTGCTTATCAGTCAGTTTGACAGAATTCTGATTGCTTTTTTTACGTCACACGAAGGAAGCGTTGCACTATCACTTCAGTAGCGCTTACTGTGCATGCACAACTTTTTTTTTTCTCGTCATACAGTTACTGAGGGAAGTGCTATCTTTTTCTTGGCTCCTGTTTGGTGCAGTGTGGGCTAGTTATCTACTAGTAGTATCTTCGGGCCAGTTCAAGACTTAGCCGCTGGTACGTACTAACTCGTGTCATAGTCATAGCCATGGTGTCCTTGTGTCCTCTCCATCATTGCTGTTGATACCATACTTTATTGATCTTTTTCAAGTTATGATTTTGAGGATAAGATATTGCATCTCTGCACAGTTCTAAGCGCTGAGGAAGTAAAATATCATTTATCGGCTAGAGTAGTCTCTGTTGCTATCCGGCACCAATGGCGACTTTGGTCCGTCATGATTCAAGGCAGTACTCGTGGTGGATTAGCCATATCAGCCCCAAGAACTCGAAATGGCTCCAGGAAAATGTCAGCGGTGAGTTCATTGCTATCTTTAGTTCATCTTTACCAAAGAACATTTTTCATACTTTTGTTCAAGGCAAAGCTTAGAGTCAGCAAAGCTCATTCTCATGCTCATGCATTGTTTGTGTCCTTCCTGTCATGATATTCATATCGTTGTTCTACAATGTATACCAGTCAGCACGGAAATTCAATGCACCACACTTATTATTCAGTTAGAATAACATTTCTGAATTTATTTGCTCATGATATGAGTTGAATTTGGAAATATTTTCATAATCTGCTAGCACTAGGCCTTAAACTGTTCTCATTTATTTGTGCAAAAGTTTTGATGGAGAGGGAAAAAGGAGAGGGAAAGGGAGAGAGTCATTTTTATTGGTCCATTTAAAATTAAGTCTATTTCTGTTGGAAATGCTTGGATGTTGATGCCTTCTTTTTTGTCACTGTGAATAGCATTGGTCCATATATGATATATGTTCCTTTTTTCATAACTATGGTAATCAATATGAACATATGGTTGCAATGGAAGGGCTGCATTTATAAGTGTGGTCCATGAACTAATTGGATCTTGTTTTGTGCAACAGACATGGACTCAAAGGTTAAAGCAATGATCAAACTTATCAATGAAGATGCTGATTCTTTTGCAAAGAGAGCAGAGATGTACTACAAGAAACGTCCAGAGCTAATGAATTTGGTGGAGGAATTCTATCGAGCGTACCGTGCACTGGCAGAAAGATACGATCAGTCCACTGGGGCACTTCGCCAGGCTCACAGAACAATTTCTGAAGCATTTCCAAATCAGATGCCATCAATGTCAGACGAGTCACCCTCTGCTTTCAGCCAAGAGATGGAGCCTCATACTCCAGATACGTCTACTCTCACACGTGTGGCATTTGATTACGATGATCTTCAGAAGGATGGAGTTGGTGTGTCACCACAAAGTTTCACCTCCAAGAGGAATGGTACACACCCTGAGGAAACCAGTGCGCTGTCATCGAGTGTTGAAAATGCTCCTCGTGCTGGTTTTGATGGAAAGGTATGGAAAGGACTAACTTTTGAAGGCCCAAATGTCAAAGGGAAAGATGATATTAGCAACGAGATGGCAAATTTGCAACAAGAAGTTGCAAGACTATTAGCTGAGAGCCAGGATCTGAAACAGCAGATGTTTTCAGAATCCGAGCGGGCAAACAAAGCTGAAAATGAGATGCAAATGCTCAAGGCAACAGTATTGCAATTAAATGCTGAAAAAGACACATCACTTATGCAATATAATAATTCCTCTGAGCGAATATCTACATTGGAGTCTGAGCTATCGAAGGCTCAGTCTGACCTTGAGAAGTTAACTGATGAAATGGCTGCAGATGTCCAGAAGCTAATTAATGCTGAAACACTCAATATTGCTATACAGTCTGAGGCTGAGGGTTTGGATCAGAAGATGAAGATGCAGCAACAAGCACTAGAACAAAAGCTTAAGGAATTGGAGAGTTTCCGCTCAAGCTTCCAGGAGGAGCATGAAAAGCGCATGCAGGCTGAAAGTGCTCTACTTTCCCAGAGGAAGGAACTTGCTCAATCTCATGAAGAAGTGCAGAGGTTGGCTATAGAAATAAAGACAGCGAATGAAAAGTTGAATGAGTTCAAGCAGACCAAGGAGGTCCTTGAGTACACTGTTTGTGAGCTGAAGAAGGATGTTGAGCGCCTTACAGAACAAAACCAGTCCTCTGAGGTGCTTGTACAGAAACTTGGTGACCAGATTAATACACTCAAGGATTCAAATAATGAACTTCAAAGTGAAATACAAAGCCTTAAGAGCATCATTTCACAGCTAAACACTGAGAAGAATGCAGCTGTGCTTCAACACCAGCAGTTTGTGGAACTGGTTTCGGTACTTGAATCTCAGTTGTCGAAGCTACAGTCAGAGCTAGATGAGACTGAGCAGAAAGTACAGATGCTGACACATGATCTTGAAAAGAAGAAAGAAGAAGCGGACAATGTCCATCTCAAGCTGCAAGATGAATGCCATAGGCGTATGCAAATTGAGGCAACTCTTCTCATGACAGAGGGTCTGCATTCCCAGTTGCAAGAAGAAATGCAAATGTTGACACAAGATTTTGACGGGTCAACAAAGAAGCTCAGTGAGTTGGAAAAAAATAAGTTAGACCTGGAGAGCATACTGAAAGAACTGAATAACACCATTTTAGGTTTGAACTCGGAGAAGGATGCAACACTCCTTCAGCAACAGCAGTCTTTACAGAAAGTATCTGATTTGGAGTTAGAACTCTCAAAGATGCAGTTGGAAATGGAGGTCCTTGAAGACACTGTTTGTGAGCTGAAGAAGGATGTTGAGCGCCATACAGAACAAAACCAGTCCTCTGAGGTGCTTATACAGAAACTTGGTGAGGAGATAAATACAATCAAGGATTCGAAGAATGAACTTCAAAGTGAAATACAAAGCCTTAAGAGCATCATTTCACAGCTAAACACTGAGAAGAATGCAGCTGTGCTTCAACACCAGCAGTCTATAGAGCTGGTTTCGGTACTCGAGTCTCAGCTGTCGAAGCTACACTCAGAGCTAGATGAGATTGAGCAGAAAGTACAGTTGCTGACACATGATCTTGAAAAGAAGAAAGAAGAAGCGGACAATGTCCATATCAAGCTGCAAGATGAATGCCATAGGCGTATGCAAATTGAAGCAACTCTTCTCATGACAGAGGGTCTGCATTCCCAGTTGCAAGAAGAAATGCAAATGTTGACACAAGATTTTGACAGGTCAACAAAGAAGCTCAGTGAGTTGGAAAATAATAAGTTAGACCTGGAGAGCATACTGAAAGAACTGAATAAGACCATTTTAGGTTTGAACTCGGAGAAGGATGCAGCACTCCTTCAGCAACAGCAGTATTTACAGAAAGTATCTGATTTGGAGTTAGAACTCTCAAAGATGCAGTTGGAAATGGAGGTCCTTGAGGACACTGTTTGTGACCTGAAGAAGGATGTTGAGCGCCATACAGAACAAAACCAGTCCTCTGAGGTGCTTATACAGAAACTTGGTGAGGAGATAAATACACTCAAGGATTCGAAGAATGAACTTCAAAGTGAAATACAAAGCCTTAAAAGCATCATTTCACAGCTAAACACTGAGAAGAATGCAGCTGTGCTTCAACACCAGCAGTCTGTGGAGCTGGTTTCGGTACTCGAATCTCAGCTGTCAAAGCTACAGTCAGAGCTAGATGAGACTGAGCAGAGAGTACAGTTGCTAACACAAGATCTTGAAAAGAAGAAAGAAGAAGCAGATAATGTCCATCTCAAGCTGCAAGATGAATGCCATAGGCGTATGCAAATTGAAGCAGCTCTTCTCATGACAGAGGGTCTGCATTCCCAGTTGCAAGAAAAAATGCAAATGTTGACACAAGATTTTGATGGATCAACAAAGAAGCTCAGTGAGTTGGAAAATAATAAGTTAGACCTGGAGAGCACACTGAAAGAACTGAATAACACCATTTTAGGTTTGAACTCGGAGAAGGATGCAGCACTCCTTCAACAACAGCAGTCTTTACAGAAAGTATCTAATTTGGAGTTAGAACTCTCAATGATGCAGTTGGAAATGGACAAGTCTGAACAAAAAATTCTCTTACTGGAACAAGAAATTGCACGGAAGAATGGAAGTGTCGACAGCCTGGAGATAAGTTTGAAAGATGAATGTGAGAAGAGGCTACAAGCCCAAAAAATGTATTCCCAGTCACAGGAAGACGTTAGTAGGTTGTACATAGAGATAGAGAAGCAGAATGGCAAGTTGAATGAGTTGGAGAACTTGATATCCGAACTTAACAACACCATCCTACTTATAAACACTGAGAAAGATGCCACCCTCCATGAGAACCAGCAGTCCTCAGTGAGAATATCAGATCTTGAATCTGAACTCATGGCCTTGAAAACCGAACTGGAAAATGTTGAAGGGAAAGTTCATGCGGTAGAGCAAGAACTCATATATAAGAAAGAAGAAGCAGATAACCTCCAAATTAGCCTACAAGATGAAATTCAAAAACGAGTTGAAGGTGAAGAATCTCTTCTTATGATGACAAATCTTCACTCTGGGTCACAAAATGAAGTGAGAGGGTTGGCATTGGAACTTGAGAAGCTGAATGGTAATTTAAGACAGGTGGAGAACAGTAAGGTTGATCTTGAGAACATTGTAACCAAGCATACCGAGGAAATTCATATCCTTCGTGAACGGAATCTTTCTACTGACCTTATGATAAAGGACCTTCATCTTGAATTGGACGCACTGAAGGATTTGAACGTGAAACTTCAGACAGAAATGGGGTTACACATAGGTGAAAAAGAAGCACTTCAGAGAGAATTTACTTCTCAAAGGGAAGAGAAGAAAAATCTAGAGGGGATACACCACACTCTGGTTGATGAGATGAGTACCCTAAAAACCACTGCAACAATGAACCAGAAGCTGATTGAGGAACTGCAAATTACAAACTCAAAACTGAAGGAGGTGTGTGCAAAGAGTGAGGTTGAGAAGGCACTTCTCTCAGAAAAACTCCAAGAGGTGGAGAAGCTATCTGAAGAATGTTCACTCTTGGAGAACTCACTTTCAGATGCAAATGCTGAAATGGATGCATTGAGGGATAAAATAAAGGCACTTGAGGCTTTAGAAAGCTCTCTCAAGGATATAATTTCCTGTCATGTTTCTGAGAAGGCTGTTCTTGTATCAGAGCTAGAGATCCTTGGTAAAAGATTATCTGATGCTTCAGAGAAGAATTCTATCATGGATAGCTCATTGTTTGATATGAAAATGGACCTAGAAGACTTGAGAACAAAGTTGAAAGATTCTGAAGAATCCTGTCAGGCTCTCCTTGCAAATAATTCAGCTCTTTCTGGTGAAGTGGATGCATTAAGAGAGAAGATAAAAGCACTACAGGACTCAGAAAGCTCTCTGAAGGATGCAATTTCCTGTTATGTTTCTGAAAAGGCTGTTCTTGCATCAGAGCTAGAGATCCTTGGTAAAAGTTTATCTGAGGTTTCAGAGAAGAACTCTATTTTGGATATCTCATTATGTGATATGAAAACTGAGCTAGATGAATTGAGAACAAAGCTGAAAGATTCTGAAGAATCCTGCCAGGCTCACCTAACAAATAATTCAGCTCTTTCTGCTGAAAAGAACAATCTGTTCTCTCAGGTACATACTGATGTAAACCTACATACTAAGTTTTTTTTCTTAAAGTAGAAATTAATATCTTTACAGTCATAATTTTTGAACTGGTCTCATCTCATGTCCTCTCTGTACATTCTTTTTCTCATATAGTGTATTGTGTAAATTCTTTCTTTCAGTTGGAGAGCATTACATTGGCTATGAAAGCCCTAGAAGGTATGCATGCCAATCTGGAACAGAAGCACTCCTCTGTATCAAGAGAGAAGGATTTTGCATATGATCAAGTAAGGGAACTGCAGGATCAATTGAGAATTAAGAACGAGGAATTTGAAGTGTCAGCAAAGTCACATCAACTTCAAGCAAACAGCTATGAGAAACAAATTTTTTCTCTACAAGAGAAAAACCATTATATGGAGGAGGTGCTTCAACAGGAACAACAGAAAAACATAAATGCTTCTATTAGTACAGTTATTTTGGAGAACTGTTTGGTCGATGAGCAAGACAAGAAGGTTGCTCTTTTCACTGAATGCCAAAAGTATGCTGTGGAAAATCATTCAGCCAATATGTTAGTTTCAGAGTTAATGGAGGAAGCTAGATATCATGGGGAGGAGAGAAAAAAATTGCTAGCGCACAATGAAAAACTGAGGGAAGGGATTTCAAATCAAATGAAGTTTCTGAATATCTGCAAAGATCTAGGACCTGCTGATTTAGCTGAGGACGAAGTTCTGTTGCAGACTGTTTCAGATGAAACTATTAACATTATGAGACTTAAGGATGAAACTGAAGATGTGAATAGGCTCATGGACACCGAGCTCTCAGTTCTCTCAGTAGTTTTGTTGCAAGTAGGGATGGAGCTTAGAGACTTGCATTTACAGAAGTGTGCCCTTGAGAAAGAAGTGGAGAGTGGAGAAAAAGAGACGCTTTCTTTGCAAAATCAAAACCAGCAGATGTTGGAACAGAATGAACAACTAAGGAGTGGATTACAGGAAAGCAGTGAAGGGGTGGAGGTGCTGAAAACTGAAGTATTTGTGATACAAGAGAAACTATCTTGCTTGAGAGAGTCCTACCAGACCTCACAAGATGAAATTTCCAACCTGACTAAAAAAAATGAGTCCTTGTCTAAGGAATACCAGTCCTTGAGTGAGAAGTACAATGCCTTGGAAGATGAGAATGATACTATTTTTGAAGAATGCATGATGCTCAAGAACTTGTGCCTGTTCTTTAGGGGACATAATAATGAGATTGCATCTGCATTGGCTTCTCTTACCGATGAGATGGCTTTGTTGAGTTTGGCTAAGGGCGACCTCGATCTCCAAGTTAATGAGCTGAACAGAAGGTCAGTAATGCTTGAATCAGAAAATTATCACTTAAAGGACTATATCATCTACTTGGTAGAGATTCTCAGGACTAGATTAGTCCTTTCAGAGTTTGATTTGGACACCAATCGAAGTGTCTTCCAGGAGTTAGTTGTGGAACTTGAGAATTGCATGACACAGTTGGTGCAGAAGGATGATGAGCTAATGGAAGCAGAAGAGAAGGTTCAACTCTTGCAAGAAAAGAACCGGGAACTCTGTGGAGTTGTTGGGTCTCTTCAGGTTGCAATGGAAGGTGCTAAAGTGGTGAAAGGAGAACTGGAGAAGAAAATCACAATACTGATTGAACAGTGTTCTAGCAAGGACGACAAAATTTTACTTCTTCACCAAGACAATGAGGCATTGCAATCAGAGATTGAGCAATGTGAGAGGGAATTTGTTGAGCTGATGGATGATGCCATTACTTTTTCAGTGAATTCTGCGGTCTATGAAGAAAAAGCATTCGAGCTTATGATGAATGGTAAAGCTACAGAGAATAGAGCAATATCCCAAAAGGAGTTGCTAATGAAGGAGATCTCTTCTCGAGATGCTAATATTGAGGAGTTGCAGAAAAGGCTGGCTGGTATTCAGGATGAACATGCAGAACTAAAAGCTGAGTTGAACACACATCTAGCTCTCATAGCATCATTGGTTGATCATGTCAGTGTGCTGGAAGAAGATGTTCGTTCTCTGTCAAAACCATGTAGTACAGAAGGCAAAGAGGTAAACAACTTTGTTTGTCCTTATTGTTAACCAGGCACCGTTTTTTAAACCTTTAATGTAGTTAAAATAACTCTATCCTTTCAGTGAAGCAAAATTTGACCATTCCTTAATGCTTATCATATTGATATTGTAATACTCGATTGTAACCTTATGTTTTTGTTTTGGCAAATGCTCTTCCTTCTAGCACCACTTATTAGTTGGATGTGACACTATATCAAGCCATCTCCAATCATATATACTATCCTTCCCCTTCTTGAGAAATCATCTCTGATTGTTACAGGAAACTGCAAGGGTACATCATGTGCAAGAGGGCGACGATGGGCTGGAATCTCATTGCTTAGTCAATGGAACTCCAAAGTTACAAGGGTTGATTGCAAGAATAGAAGCACTTCAAGTGGTTGTATTAAATGCTAAAGATCGTCAAGATCGTAAATCAGCCGAGTCTGCAGCTAAACTGGCGGCAGCAAGTGCAGAAATTCAAGAGCTTAAAACAAGAGGCGGCTCACGCATGGAGGCAAAAGAAATATGTTCTGACAATGAGAAACAAGATGTTGAGGTCTCCAAAGGGAAGCAAGTCCAGATCATGAAGGATATTGAGCTGGACCAAATATCTACTTGCCCTCCATATGGCGCTGGAGCTGCCCTCTACCCCCATGGAACTGGTGCAAATGCTGAACTAGATGACGATATGCTTCAGCTGTGGGAGGCTGCGGAGAGGAGCTGCAAGAACCAAACGGCCAAGTCCTCGTCATCTGAGCACGACATACAGGCGGTCGAGGATCTGGAGAGCGAGTGCCCTTCGTCTGAGCTAGCGAGGGGAAGAGACCTTGGAACCAATAAGCTAGAAGTGCCAAAGGGAGCTGTAGAGCCTCACGAGGCGTGGAGCAAGAACGTGCTTGAGAGGCTCACTTCTGATGCCCAGAGGCTGTTGAGCATCCAAGCGAGCATCGAGGAACTGAAGAAGAAAATGGAGGGGTCCTCGAAGGGTACGAATTCTGAGTACGGCAGTGTGAGCGCTCAGGTGCATGAGACGGAGGGTCTTGTCTTGGAACAGATCAATTCCAACAACAAGTTGAGCAGGAAGGCTGAGAACTACCCCGCATTGTCAGATAATACGAGCACCGAGCGAGGAGGGTATTCCAGCAGGAGGAAGATCTCGGAGCAGGTGCAGAGAGGGTCGGAAAACGTGGCAAGGTTGGAACTGGAGCTCCAGAAGATCCAGTACGTCTTGCTGAAGCTTGAGGAGGAGCACGAGTACACAAGGCTCAAAGTCTCTGATAAGCGCACTCGTGTGCTTTTGAGGGACTACCTGTATGGAAGGAAGGACCGTGGAGGCGGGCAGAAGGGAAAGAAGAAGCGGGTCCCGTTCTGTGGTTGTGTTCGTTCGAAATCAAGAACAGAGCCGTAGCCTTTTTGTTCTCGCACCCCTGCGCGTTGGAAGAGGTGGTGGTGTCCTTTAGGATGAATCCCCTTTGTAACTGAGTTTAGTATCCTGATGAAGAAGCCTATGTACTAGATTTTTGGTTTCCTGTCTAGATGAGGCCGTTCTTCTAGCCAGTTTAATCTCAGGTATTACTGTGATGTATCAAGGACTGCTCTTTCTATATATATAATAATAGCTTCATGTTTGTATAGCCTATGCAGTGCATTCCATTTTGCTTCCAGGTTCAGACTGCAGAAGCAATGCATTTGGTAACCGAAACGCTGAGGATTTTCTTTCGAGTCTCCGGATCTAATAATCTAGAACAGCATCTCTTTCTAACCTCCTGAGCGACGTCAGTGCCGGCTCCGGCTTCACTTGGTTCGCCGTCGATTCCTGCGTTCTTCTTGAGAAATTTGTGTTCTTGCCATCGTAACAGGTGGCTTCATAGAATTACCATCGCCAATATTGACTTTGCAGAATCACCATTAAAAACATAGATAACTTGATTCCATTGCCATTTGACATCTTTTACTGTTTTCATTTCTTTTTTTCTATTTACGAGCAAATGAAATTACCAATGTGTCCTTTATACTCCCTACTTCTTCATCAATCCAGTCACGTACAGATAACACCTGTCCTCCCACTATACATTTCATTTGCTCGTAAATGGAAAAAAGGAATGAAAAACAGTAAAAGAGGTAAAATGGCAATGGAAACAGGTTATCTACGTTTTAATGGTGATTCTGCAAATTCAATATTGTCGATGGTAATTCTATGAAGCCACCTGTTAACGATGGCAAAAACACAAATTTCTCGTTCTTCTTCGGGAGAGAACCGGCGCCTGTCAAGTGGGCAATGCAGATAGCCAGATAGGAAGTTACGTGAACCAGCAGTGAGTCCCCAGCAAAATGCAGTTGGGGATTACCGAGCCCCTCTCTTTTGCTGCTCCAGGTTAGGACTAGATTAAGGGGATTGAGGGCTGATTTGGTGACTATCTCTTTTGCTGCTCCAGGTTAGGACTAGATTAAGGGGATTGAGGGCTGATTTGGTGACTAGAAAAATAATTTTGAAAAGCAAGGGGATTCTTTCCCATGGATCCTCTGTATTTTTCTGGTTACCAAACCAGTCCTGAAGGAGATTTTTTTAAGCTTAAATTACTGTAGGGAGGACCTACAGTATTTTTTATTGCTTAGTCAAAATAAAAAAGAAAAGGCAATTATACAAAACAGAGCACTGAGTCCAGGTCCTAATTTTGTCCCCTATCTCTGGTTTGACTCGGTGACACAGTAGATTCATTTCTGTTTTGAACATTTCCCGACATTCATCCACCATGGGCGGGATCTCATTGAACACCCAATTATTTCTGCTTTTCCAAATGCACCAGGTTAGAAGGATGATAGTTTCAAGTCTCCATGGGACCTGCCATTGTCTTCTGATCCTCAAAATGGTGTTGATTAGGTCAATTGTTCTTGGCGGGGAGATTCCTATTAAGAGTCAGCATCTCCTAGCAAAGCTGCATCTAAAAAAAGATGAAGGGTTGTCTCTTCAGCTTGTAAGATACAGTTGTCACATGTGTATGAATCCAGTAGCATAGCTCGCTGTTTGAGAAGTGCCCGGGTATTTAGTCTGTTTTTAAGTAGCAGCCATAAGAAGACCTTGTGTTTAGGTTGGCATTTTGATTTCCACAGCCAAGTGAAGAAGGGATGGATCCACTGATTGCCCATCAAATGAGAATAGACCTTTTGCGATGAGAAAAGGCTAGAGGAGCCATTGCAGAGCCATTTGTCTCTCTGATTATTAAGCGGAAGATTAACCAAAAGATCATGCAAAGCTTGAAACTGCTCAAAGGCCTCCTCCGACAGAGGAGTGTGAAACATCTCATGTGAGGCTGCCATTCTTGCTTGGTGGATGGTGATGTCTTTGCTTGAGGCGAAAGACCAAAGTTCTGGGTATCGTGCCGATTTGTGCATACCATCTTAATTGTCATGCCACAAAAAAGTTGTTTTCCATCTCCGATCTCCACCCGAGCAATTCCTTTGAAAGATTCTAGAGTTTTAAGGACGTCTCTCTACCAGAAAGAACCAACTGGTTTATCCGAGGGCAGCGAATGGCTATAATGATTGGCCCAGATGATGTTAATCCACGAGATGTCAGCTCTGTTGTAGAATTTATGTAGATTCTTCATAAGAAGGGCTTTGTTTTGTAGCTCTAAATTTATCACACCCAACCCCCCTGCAATTTTGGCTTGCAAACTATTTTCCAGGCTACGTGAGGGGGTTTCTTTGCATTTAAATCTGCTCCTCTCCAAAGGCAGTGCCGTCTGAATTTGTCAATATGCTTGATCACCGTTTTTGGGAGCTTGAGGGTGCACATGTAATATGTTGGTAGTGAAAAGAAGACTGCATTAACCATTTGCAACCTGCCAGCCTGGGATAAGAAGACAGAGGTTGACACAAGTCTTTTCTCAATTTTCTGAATAAGTGGAAGAAAAGCACCCAGGTTGGGTCTTTGTAATCCCAAGGGAAGCCCTAAGTAGGTGAACAACATTGATCCAATTTTGCAGTGGAATGTATTTGCAAGGATTTCCATTTTTTGGTCCGTGACAGTGATGGGATAAATATTAGATTTGTGGTAGTTGACATGTAGCCCTGTGGATTCAGCAAAAGAATTGAGCATCGCCTTTAGGAAGAAAAGCTATCTAGGACAAGCTTCCATTATGAGGATAGTGTCATCTGCATATTGAATAATAGGGAAATCAGGACCACAAGTGTTCGGTAGAGGGAGCCGGAGGATGCCACAGTCACAAGCCTTGTTGACAATCGACTGCAGGAGATCTGCAGTAAGAACAAAAAGAAGTGGGGACAGAGGATCTCCTTGTCTGACTCCGCGCTTACAGTGAAATCATTTCCCAGGGACGCCATTCAAAAGAACTTCTGAAGTGCCGGAGCCAAGAATCATAGAAACCCAGTGAATCCATTTGTCTCTGAACCCCTTGTGTCTTAAAACCTCAATAATAGTTGCATGCTCCAATTTGTCAAAAGCTTTTTCAAAATCTAGCTTTAGAATGACCATTTCTCTTCTGGACTTATGGCAAAGCGAGATGTATTCAAAAGCCCGGGCTAGACAATCCTGAATTGACCTTGCCTTTATAAAACCATATTGATTCTGATGAACTAACTTTGTGATCACATGTTGCAAGCGGTTGGCTAAGATTTTTGTCAGCACTTTAACACTTGTGTTAAGGAGGGAGATAGGCCTATAATCACCAATTGAGTCAGGGGAGCTGTTTTTGGGAATGAGAGTCACATATGAACCATTGATGCTACGCATGCAGAGTGATCCTTCAAAAAAATTATTATATAGTTCATAGAAATCGGGAGTAATCACCGGCCAACATTTCTTCACAAAGTCTGTATTAAATCCATCTGGACCTGGCAATTTATTTGAAGGCGGACATTTGATGATCTGATCAATCTCTTGACAGGAAAAGGGGTGCTTAAGTTCTGACAGGTTATCAATCGGCTAAATCAAGGATGATAAGTTAAAAACCATAGATGTTTGTTGGGAAGTCCCCAGCCTGCTCTTGAAGGCATTAAAAAGCACAATTTCTTTGTCTGCATGTGAAAGAGCCATATTTCCGTTATCATCCTTTAGTGACGAAATAATGTTGTGTCGATGCTTGACAGTAGCATTGGCGTGGAAGAACTTAGTGCCAACATCTCCTAGGGTAACCCATTTGATTTGGCCTCTTTGTTTCCAATAAGTTCTCTGTTTAGACAAAAGATCATGCAAATGGTGAATAAGGATCTCTTTGAAATTCCATTCATGAATCGTTAAGTCTCTACTCTCCTCAATGAAGTCCAATAGCTGAATAACCAATTTAACCTTGTCAATCAATTTTGCTAAATTAGGGAGAGACTTATACCAACCATGAATCGCTTTTCGTGCCCTTTTAAACTTAGCCATGAGCCTTTTAGCTGGGTCTAGTTGAAATAAAGGCTGACTCCAAGAATCTTGGAAAATTGAATGAAAATCTTCAAGCTCAAGCCAATAATTTTCGAATATGAAGATGGGCGATTTGGGAACATTAATTTGAACATTGACCATCCAAGGAATGTGATCCGAGGTTCCCCTAGTGAGCGAAAGAGCAGAAGTAACAGGGAAGTTGACATACCATGCCTGCGAAACAAAACACCAATCCAACTTTTCGAGTAAAGGATGACGTTGCATATTTGACCAAGTGTAAGCTTGTCTTTTGAGAGGAATTTCTTGGAGCCCCAGCTGACTGATTGCCAAATTGAAATTCAGCATTCTGAGAGGGTCACCTCCTGGTTTATTGTGGTTTTCTGGAGATCTAATCATATTAAATTCGCCAAGGAAAATCCATAGTTTGTCATCATCAATTTCAAGATTAGAGAACCAAGAGAGAAATTCCTCTCTTCTGTGAGGGGGCATGGGGCGTAAATGTTGGTGAGCCACCAGACCTGATTTGTCAGCTTTGTACGGAAAGAAATCGTGTGACCGAAAGAATTTTGTTCAATCACCTCAGCATCAAAGTGAGAACCTTTCCAGATTGTTAGGAAGCCCTCAGATGCGCCAATAGAAGGTCCAAAAGCGAACTTATCTAAGGATCTGTTGTAGAAGCGACGAATGTAAGAATCATCGAAGGACTCCTTCTTTGTCTCTTGGATACATATGATGTCACAATTAATTCCCATAATGTTATTGCGCAGGGAGTTCCATTTGATATCAGAGTTAATTCCTCTAATGTTATGTGACAGAATTTTCAACCTTCGGTGTAAATTCTGAGAGGAGATAGCCATTGATGAACAATCTTCGTACTAAGAAATCCCGGTATGCATAGCATACACCAATAATTCTTCATAAAGAAATTTGTCCATAAATAGGAATATCCAGAAAACCAAAATATAATCATGGAATGAAGGACATAATTCCCCAAAGGGGCCAAACTAGAAGTTTCCCAAAGGAGCCAAAATAACAGACAACAGAAATTCCAAACACCATAATTATCTGCGTCGACAACCAAAGAGTCATCGACTCTTTCAGAGTTTGTTGCGGCAAACAAAATTAGCGCCACATGCGCACCAACACCGACAGTTATCTTGTAGCTATACATGGAAAACCACCAAAAGATCCACCAACCAGGGCACAGATAACACTATAAAGCCCTAAGGGGAAGGCAGAAGCCTTACATCTCCGCAGGGGCACTAGACCCCGCATCATCATCATCATCATTGAAGGAGTCTTCCACCTAGTCTTCAGACGCCCTAGGCACATCGTCCTTGCTGCTGGGAGGAGCACCTGGCCTCTGAATAGCATTGCCAATGGCCCGAGATCTGTTCAGGTCATCAGGGTTAAGTTTAGACGGGTCCACGTTGCGAAATTCAGCTCCCAACTTCTTGATGATATCATGTTGAATGGAGGGTGGAGCGCTTTGGGCGCAACATGAACATTCTTTTTTTTTCAATCCCTGTGCAGGTTTTGAATCCCCTGGCCTTTGCCTGAAGCCTGGCACTCCTCCTAACTGCAGTATCGACCATAATTGGTTGCCTTTTCTTGAGAGCTGCTTTTGCCGGAGATTGGGATTGTGGCTCATCATGGCTAGAAGGGGGCTGACACTTGGAGGGAATCTTGATCGAAATGGTGTCCATGCTGGGCTCGACGAAGGTAGAGATAGCTCCTGACAACAAAAATTTCTTGGCCCAGTCAAAGGAATCCGGCCTCATTAGCAGGCCCATGAAGAAAGCAGCCCAAACTTTTGGGACAGAGACAAAGCCATCATTGTCAGGGAACAAATCAGCCAAGAAGGAAAACACTTTCTGGCCATATAGTCTTCAAATGCAGGGTCAGGGGTGGACTGCTCCAAATGCTGCATGAGGCCCACATTGATGTTATCCTCTATTTGCATGTCTTCTTCTCCCTGGTCGTTGTTTCCCTCCTGAAAGGGAATTAGGCTTACACCTAGTTCCTAAATAATTTTGGTGGTTGAATTGCCCAACACAAATCTTTGGACTAACTAGTTTGCTCTAGTGTATAAGTTATACAGGTGTCAAAGGTTCACACTTAGCCAATAAAAAGACCAAGTGTTGGGTTCAACAAAAATGCAAAGGAGCAACCGAAGGCTCCTCTGGTCTGGCGCACCGGACTGTCCGGTGTGCCACCGGACATGTCCGGTGCACCAGAGGACTCAGGTTTCAAACTCGTCACCTTCGGGAATTTCCAGAGGCCACTCCGCTATAATTCACCGGACTGTCCGGTGTGCACCGGACTGTCCGGTGCTCCAAGGAAGGGCGGCCCCAGGAACTCACCAGCCTCGGGTTTTCATTCCAGCCGCTCCGCTATAATTCACCGGACTGTCCGGTGTACACCGGACTGTCCGGTGCATCTGCGGAGCAACGGCTACTTCAGGCGCCAACGGCTACCTGCAGCGCATTTATTGCGCACCAGCACGCGCAGAGGGCAGGCACGCCCATGCTGGCACACCGGACACTCTACAGTACGTGTCCGGTGCGCCACCGGACATCAAGGCGGGCCCAGAAGTCAGAACTCCAACGGTCGATTTCCAACGGCACTGGTGACGTGGCGGGGGCACCGGACTGTCCGGTGTGCACCGGACTGTCCGGTGCGCCATCGAACAGACAGCCCAGCCAACGGTCAAGTTTGGTGGTTGGGGCTATAAATACCCCAACCACCCCACCATTCATTGCATCCAAGTTTTCCACTTCCCAACTACTACAAGAGCTCTAGCATTCAATTCTAGACACACCAAAGAGATCAAATCCTCTCCAAATTCCACACAACGCCATAGTAACTAGAGAGAGTGATTTGCTTGTGTTCTTTCGAGCTCTTGCGCTTGGATTGCTTTCTTCTTTCTTGATTCTTTCTTGTGATCAAACACTCACTTGTAATTGAGGCAAGAGGCACCAATTGTGTGGTTGCCCTTGCGGGAAGTTTGATTCCCAAGTGATTTGAGAAGAGAAGCTCACTCGGTCCGTGGGACCGATTGAGAGAGGGAAGGGTTGAAAGAGACCCGGCCTTTGTGGCCTCCTCAACGGGGAGTAGGTTTGCAAGAACCGAACCTCGGTAAAACAAATCCACGTGTCACACTCTTCATTTGCTTGCGATTTGTTTTGCTCCCTCTCTCGCGGACTCGTTTATATTTCTAACGCTAACCCGGCTTGTAGTTGTGATTATTTTTGAAAATTTCAGTTTCGCCCTATTCACCCCCCCTCTAGGCGACTTTCAATTGGTATCAGAGCCCGGTGCTTCATTAGAGCCTAACCGCTCGAAGTGATGTCGGGAGATCACGCCAAGAAGGAGATGGAGACCGGCGAAAAGCCCACTACAAGCCACGGGAGCACTTCATCGGAAGAGTCTCGCACCAAGAGGAAGGAGAAGAAGAAGAGCTCCTCCAACAAAGGGAAGGAGAAGAAATCTTCTTCGCACCACAAAGAGAAGAAGGAAAGATCTTCCTCCCACAAGCCACATCGGAGAGGGGACAAGCACAAAAGGATGAGGAAAGTAGTCTACTACGAGACCGACACTTCATCAACATCGACCTCCGACTCCGATGCACCCTCCGTAACTTCTAAACGCCAAGAGCGTAAGAAGTTTAGTAAGATTCCCCTACATTACCCTCGCATTTCTAAAAATGCACCTTTACTTTCCGTCCCGTTAGGCAAACCACCAACTTTTGATGGTGAAGATTATGCTAGGTGGAGTGATTTAATGCGATTTCATCTAACCTCACTCCACAAAGGTATATGGGATGTTGTTGAGTTTGGTGCACAGGTACCGTCCATAGGGGATAAAGACTATGATGAGGATGAGGTGGCCCAAATCGAGCACTTCAACTCTCAAGCAACAACAATACTCCTCGCATCTTTAAGTAGAGAGGAGTATAACAAAGTTCAAGGGTTGAAGAGCGCCAAGGAGGTTTGGGATGTGCTCAAAACCGCGCACGAGGGAGATGAGCTCACAAAGATCACCAAGCGGGAAACGATCGAGGGGGAGCTCGGTCGGTTCCGGCTTCGCAAAGGGGAAGAGCCACAACACATGTACAACCGGCTCAAGACCTTGGTGAACCAAGTGCGCAACCTCGGGAGCACGAAGTGGGACGACCACGAAATGGTTAAGGTTATTCTAAGATCTCTCATTTTCCTTAACCCCACTCAAGTTCAATTAATTCGTGGTAATCCTAGATATACTAAAATGACCCCCGAGGAAGTTATCGGGAATTTTGTAAGTTTTGAGTGCATGATCGAAGGCTCGAGGAAGATCAACGAGCTTGATGATCCATCCACATCCGAAGCTCAACCCGTCGCATTCAAGGCGACGGAGGAAAAGAAGGAGGAGGCTACACCAAGTCGACAACCTATAGACGCCTCCAAGCTCGACAATGAGGAAATGGCGCTCGTCATCAAGAGCTTCCGCCAAATCCTCAAGCAAAGGAGAGGGAAAGACTACAAGTCCCGCTCCAAGAAGGTTTGCTACAAGTGTGGTAAGCCCGGTCACTTTATTGCTAAATGTCCATTATCAAGTGATAGTGACAGGGGCGACGACAAGAAGGGGAGAAGAAAGGAGAAAAAGAGGTACTACAAGAAGAAGGGCGGCGATGCCCATGTTTGTCGGGAGTGGGACTCCGACGAAAGCTCTAGCGACTCCTCCGACGACGAGGACGCCGCCAACATCGCCGTCACCAAGGGACTCCTCTTCCCCAACGTCGGCCACAAGTGCCTCATGGCAAAGGACGGCAAAAGGAAGAAGGTTAAATCCAACTCCTCCACTAAATATGAATCGTCTAGTGATGACAATGCTAGTGGTGAGGAAGACAATTTGCGTATCCTTTTTGCCAACCTTAACATGGAACAAAAAGAAAAACTAAATGAACTAATTAGTGCCATCCATGAAAAGGATGATCTCTTGGACTCCCAAGAGGACTTCCTAATCAATGAAAATAAGAAACATGTTAAGGTTAAAAATGCTTATGCTCTAGAGATAGAAAAATGTGAAAAATTGTCTAGTGAGCTAAGCACTTGCCATGAGACCATCAACCACCTTAGAAATGAAAATGCTAGATTAATTGCTAAGGTTGATTCACATGTTTGTAATATTTCAATTCCCAATCCTAGAGATAATAATGATGATTTGCTTGCTAGGATTGAAGAATTAAACACTTCTCTTGCTAGCCTTAGAGTAGAAAATGATAATTTGATGGCTAAGGCTAAAGATTTTGATGTTTGCAATGTCACTATTTCCAATCTTAGAGATAAAAATGATATATTACGTGCTAAGATTGTTGAACTTAATTCTTGTAAACCGTCTACATCTACTATTGAGCATGTGTCTATTTGTGATAGATGTAGAGATATTGATGTTAATGCTATTCATGATCACATGTATTTAATTAAACAACAAAATGATCATATAGCAAAACTAGATGCTAAAATTGCCGAGCACAACTTAGAAAATGAGAAATTTAAATTTGCTCGTAGCATGCTTTATAATGGGAGACGCCCTGGCATTAAGGATGGCATTGGCTTCCAAAGGGGAAACAATGACAAACTTAATGCCCCTCCTAAGAACTTGTCTAACTTTGTTAAGGGCAAGGCTCCCATGCCTCAGGATAACGAGGGCTACATTTTATACCCTGTCGGCTATCCTGAGAGCAAAATTAGGAAAATTCATTCTAGGAAGTCTCACTCTGGCCCTAATCATGCTTTTATGTATAAGGGTGAGACATCTAGCTCTAGGCAACCAACCCGTGCCAAGTTGCCTAGAAAGAAAACTCCTAATGCATCAAATGATCATGCCATTTCATTTAAAACTTTTGATGCTTCTTATGTGCTTACTAACAAATCCGGCAAGGTAGTTGCCAAGTTTGTTGGGGGCAAACACAAGGGTTCCAAGACTTGTGTTTGGGTACCCAAAGTTCTTGTTTCTAATGCCAAAGGACCCAAAACCGTTTGGGTACCTAAAATCAAGAACTAAAATTGTTTTGCAGGTTTATGCATCCGGGGGCTCAAGCTGGATACTCGACAGCAGGTGCACAAACCACATGACAGGGGAGAAGAAGATGTTCTCCTCATATGAGAAAAACCAAGATCCCCAACGAGCGATCACATTCGGGGATGGAAATCAAGGTTTGGTCAAAGGATTGGGTAAAATTGCTATATCACCTGACCATACTATTTCCAATGTTTTTCTTGTTGATTCATTAGATTACAATTTGCTTTCCGTATCCCAATTATGTCAAATGGGCTACAACTGTCTATTCACTGATGTAGGTGTCACTGTCTTTAGAAGAAGTGATGATTCAATAGCATTTAAGGGAGTGTTAGAGGGTCAGCTATACTTAGTAGATTTTGATAGAGCTGAACTCGACACTTGCTTAATTGCTAAGACTAACATGGGTTGGCTCTGGCACCGCCGACTAGCCCATGTTGGAATGAAGAATCTTCATAAGCTTCTAAAGGGAGAACACATTTTAGGATTAACAAATGTTCATTTTGAGAAAGACAGGATTTGTAGCGCATGCCAGGCAGGGAAGCAAGTTGGAGCTCATCATCCACACAAGAACATCATGACGACCGACAGGCCACAGGAGCTCCTACACATGGATCTATTCGGCCCGATTGCTTACATAAGCATCGGCGGGAGTAAGTACTGTCTAGTTATTGTAGATGATTATTCTCGCTTCACTTGGGTATTCTTTTTACAGGAAAAATCTCAAACCCAAGAGACCTTAAAGGGATTCTTGAGACGGGCTCAAAATGAGTTCGGCTTAAGGATCAAGAAAATAAGAAGCGACAACGGGACGGAGTTCAAGAACTCTCAAATTGAAAGCTTTCTTGAGGAGGAGGGCATCAAGCATGAGTTCTCTTCTCCCTACACCCCTCAACAAAATGGTGTAGTGGAGAGGAAGAATCGAACTCTATTGGACATGGCTAGGACCATGCTTGATGAGTACAAGACTTCGGATCGGTTTTGGGCCGAGGCAGTCAACACCGCTTGCTACGCCATCAACCGGTTATATCTTCACCGAATCCTCAAGAAGACATCCTATGAACTCCTAACCGGTAAAAAGCCCAACATTTCATATTTTAGAGTTTTTGGTAGCAAATGCTTTATTCTTGTTAAAAGAGGTAGAAAATCTAAATTTGCTCCTAAGACTGTAGAAGGCTTTTTACTTGGTTATGACTCAAACACAAGGGCATATAGAGTCTTTAACAAGTCCACTGGACTAGTTGAAGTCTCATGTGACGTTGTGTTTGATGAGACTAACGGCTCTCAAGTAGAGCAAGTTGATCTTGATGAGATAGGTATTGAAGAGGCTCCGTGCATCGCGCTAAGGAATATGTCCATTGGGGATGTGTGTCCTAAGGAATCCAAAGAGCCTCCAAAGGCACAAGATCAACCGTCCTCCTCCACGCAAGCATCTCCACCAACTCAAAATGAGGATGAGGCTCAAGTTGATGAAGGGCAAGATCAAAAAGATGAGCCACCTCAAGATGATGGAAATAATCAAGGGGGAGATGCAAATAATCAAGACAAGGGGGATGAACAACCAAGGCCGCCACACCCAAGAGTCCACCAAGCAATACAACGAGATCACCCCGTCGACACTATCCTCGGCGACATTCATAAGGGGGTAACTACTAGATCTCGTGTTGCACATTTTTGTGAGCATTACTCGTTTGTTTCCTCTATTGAGCCACACAGGGTAGAGGAAGCACTACAAGATTCGGATTGGGTGGTGGCGATGCAAGAGGAGCTCAACAATTTCACAAGGAACGAGGTATGGCACTTAGTTCCACGTCCTAACCAAAATGTTGTAGGAACCAAATGGGTCTTCCGCAACAAGCAAGATGAGCATGGTGTGGTGACAAGGAACAAAGCTCGACTTGTGGCCAAAGGATACTCCCAAGTCGAAGGTTTGGATTTCGGTGAAACCTATGCACCCGTAGCTAGGCTTGAGTCAATTCGCATATTATTAGCCTATGATACTTACCATGGCTTTAAGCTTTATCAAATGGACGTGAAAAGTGCTTTCCTAAATGGACCAATCAAGGAAGAGGTCTATGTTGAGCAACCTCCCGGCTTTGAAGATAGTAAGTACCCTAACCATGTCTATAAGCTCTCTAAGGCGCTTTATGGGCTCAAGCAAGCCCCAAGAGCATGGTATGAATGCCTTAGAGATTTCCTTATCGCTAATGGCTTCAAAGTCGGCAAGGCGGATCCTACTCTATTCACTAAAACTCTTGACAATGATTTGTTTGTATGCCAAATTTATGTTGATGATATCATATTTGGGTCTACTAACGAATCTACTTGTGAGGAATTTAGTAGGATCATGACACAGAAATTCGAGATGTCTATGATGGGGGAGTTGAAGTATTTCTTAGGATTTCAAGTGAAGCAACTCCAAGAGGGCACCTTCCTTAGCCAAACGAAGTATACTCAAGAGATTCTAAGCAAGTTTGGGATGAAGGATGCCAAGCCCATCAAGACACCCATGGGAACCAATGGGCATCTCGACCTCGACACGGGAGGTAAGTCCGTGGATCAAAAGGTATACCGGTCGATGATAGGTTCCTTACTCTATTTATGTGCTTCTCGACCGGACATTATGCTTTCCGTTTGCATGTGTGCAAGATTCCAATCCGACCCTAAGGAATCCCACCTTACGGCCGTAAAACGAATCTTGAGATATTTGGCTTATACTCCTAAGTTTGGGCTTTGGTATCCTCGGGGATCCACATTTGATTTAATTGGTTATTCGGATGCCGATTGGGTGGGGTGTAAGATTAACAGGAAGAGCACATCGGGGACTTGCCAGTTCTTGGGAAGATCCTTGGTGTCTTGGGCTTCAAAGAAGCAAAATTCGGTCGCTCTTTCAACCGCCGAAGCCGAGTACATTGCCGCAGGTCATTGTTGCGCGCAATTACTTTGGATGAGGCAAACCCTGTGTTGGGTCCATGCTTCGTCGCCGAAGGTCTTATAGGAAAAAGCGGTCTTCGGCTGATGCTGTTTGTATAAGATGGCCGAAGGTTCCTCTTCATAAAGCTTCGGTATTACAAACCGACTTAAAAATAGAATGACCTTTTAGTCCATAAAGGTCTGGGTCAATGTTGTAAACTTTTATAAGGGGCATACTTGTAATTCCTCACAGGCTGCGTCCTGTGCCTATAAATAGTGAACAGTATTCCTTTACTGTTCACGGATTTCTGGGAATTGTAATCGCATCTTCTGGAATCCAACCTTTGCCAAGGCAGAGGTATTATTGTATTCAATGATTCAATATATTAAGTAAATATAATATAATTCGTCTATGATTTATTTACCCCTTTTATACCTCTTATTTTATGTCGTCTTACAATATCTATTGAAATTTTATTACGAAGACTTAAGCTTCGTAATTTTACTCTCATCAACCTTCGTTCAAGGCCCATTATCCTCAAGGGAATAATGTTTCATGGACGAAGGACGTTAACATTTAACACTTTATGTTGCCTTGTTCTTAATTCATAGCACTTGAGAACAAGTCCCCAACATTGGCGCCCACCTCCGGTGAACTCACTTCCACTTTTTGAGCTGATGGCTTCGTTCAACGACCAAGCTGGAGCTGCTTCGGACCCGAAGCTGGTGCTCCCGATCACAGGTGGTTTGTCCTCAGAGCCAGCTAACAAGAAACAAAAGAAGGAAGCACAGAGAAGGGTACAGCATGTTGGGGTGCAAGGACCCTTCATCAAGTCAAGATGGTCTCACATTCCTATTACCTTCTCCCAAGAGGACCTTCAGCTCAAGGATTACCCACACAACGATGCCATGGTTATCTCTTGTGTTATCAAAGGATTTCTGGTCCACAATGTCTTGGTTGACACAGGCAGTGCAGCTGATATCATATTTGCTAAGGCCTTCAGACAAATGCAAGAGCCAGAAGATAAGATTCATGATGCTACACATCCTCTCTGTGGCTTCGGAGGAAGACAGATTGTAGCACTGGGCAAGATCACCATGTCAGTGACCTTCGGGTTCATCAACAACACTAGAACTGAGCAAGTCGTGTTTGACATTGTTGACATGGAATACCCTTACAATGCAATTATTGGTCGTGGCACCCTCAATGCTTTTGAAGCAATTCTTCACCCTGCTTATCTTTGCATGAAGATACCTTCGGATCAAGGACCCATCGCTATTCATGGAAGTCAGGAAGCTGCCAGAAGGGCCGAAGGAAACTGGACTGACTCAAAAGCAATCCATAACATAGATGGAGCTGAAGCTTGTGAACAATACAAATTCAGAAGGGAGAAGGCAGCTTCAGCAGATCAGCCGAAGCCCATGCTCTTATGTGAGGATATAGCAGAGCAGAAGGTTTTTGTTCAACAACAAAGATGTTTTTGCATGGTCAGCCAATGATCTCTGTGGAGTTAACAGGGATGTTATTGAACACTCGCTCAATGTCGATCCATCCTTCAGACCCAGAAAGCAGAGGCTTCGGAAAATGTCAGATGATAAGGCCGAAGGTGCTCGTAACGAAGTCAAAAGACTCCTCAGTGCAGGAGTTATCAGAGAAGTAAAGTACCCAGAATGGCTAGCTAACACTGTTATGGTAAAAAAGGCCAATGGCAAGTGGCGAATGTGTATCGATTTTACAGATCTTAACAAGGCCTGTCCGAAGGATGAATTCCCATTGCCAAGGATAGACTCTTTAGTTGATGCAGCAGCTTCTTCAGAGCTCATGAGTCTGTTAGACTGTTATTCAGGCTACCATCAAATCTGGATGAAGAAGGAAGATGAGCCGAAGACTAGCTTCATAACTCCAAGTGGCACATACTGCTATCTTCGGATGCCTGAGGGGCTAAAAAACGCTGGAGGAAGTTTCAGCAGAATGACTGCGAAGGTTCTCCAGTCTCAGATAGGCAGAAATGTGCTAACTTATGTTGATGACATCATTGTAAAAAGCACGAAACAGGAGAATCATATTGCTGATCTGCAGGAGACCTTCGCCAGTTTCAGACAAGCTGGTTTAAAGTTGAATCCAGAAAAATGCGTCTTCGGAGTAAAGAAGGGAAAATTTCTTGGATGCTTGGTTTCAACAAAAGGAATTGAAGCTAATCCAAGTAAAATTGAAGCCATACTTCGGATGGAGCCACCAACTACAAAGAAGGGGGCTCAAAGATTGACAGGAAGGTTGGCATCTCTCAATAGATTCATATCCAGATCAGCAGAGAGAAACTTACCATTCTTCGAAGTGCTGAGGTCAGCCGAAGTCTTTCAATGGGGACCAATCCAGCAGAAGGCCTTTGAAGAGCTGAAACAATATTTGATAGATCTAACAACATTAACTCCACCGACGCCAGGGGCTCCTTTGTTATTATATGTGGCAGCTTCGCACTCAGCGGTAAGTGCAGCGCTTGTTCAGGAGAAGCTTGATGGTCAAGTCAAGAGGCAGGCCCCAATATATTTTGTATCCGAGGTCCTTAGTTTATCAAAGAAAAATTATACAGAGTTGGAGAAGGTACTGTATGCTGTCTTGATGGCCTCCAGAAAGCTTCGGCACTATTTTCAAGCTTACAACATAATTGTTCCTTCTTCACAACCTCTGAAGGATATTATGAGGAACCGAGAAGCTACTGGAAGGATTGGAAAATGGGCTGCAGAGCTCAATGAATTTTGTATTGAATATGTTCATAGATCTTCGATTAAGTCCCAGGCGTTAGCAGACTTCATTGCCGACTGGACGCCAGGGGCTCAGGAGGAAGAAACAAATAAAGACGCCGACGCATGGACAATGTTTTGCGATGGGTCTTGGGGAACCTTCGGAGCGGGAGCGGCTGCTGTGTTGGTTTCACCTTCCAAAGTTAAAACTTGCTATGCGGCAAAACTTAATTTTAGTTGCACAAACAATATTGCCGAGTACGAAGCCTTGCTTTTGGGTCTTCGGAAGCTAAAAGCAATGGGGATCAGAAGGGCCATTTTTAAAACTGATTCCCAAGTTGTTTCGGGTCATATTGACAAGAGTTGCAAGGCTAAAGATCCGAAGCTTGAAAAGTATCTGGATATGGTTCGAAGAGTTGAAGTTTCCTTCGAGGGATTTTCTGTCAAAAATATCCCTCGAGGACAAAATGAGCATGCTGATTTGCTAGCTAAGTCAGCAGCACAGGGGCTGCCCTTACCTTCGGATGTGTTCTTCGAAACAATAAAAGCACCTTCGGTGGAACTTCTTGAAAGAGCAGTCCTCAATATATCTCCTGTTTATAGCGAAGATTGGCGAACTGAGATCATCTCTTACCTTCAGGGTAAAATCCTTTCAGATGACGAAACTTATAACAGGAGGATAGAGGCAAGAGCTCGTCCATATGTCATGATAGAAGGGGAGTTGTACAAGCATGGAGTTTGTGCTCCGCTACTCAAGTGTTTATCTAGAACCGAAGGTATAGAATTAATGAAAGAAATACATGCAGGCCTGTGTGGATCTCACATTGGATCTAGGCCGTTACTTGGAAAAATTTTCCGCCAAGGGTTTTATTGGCCGAAGGCAGCTTCGGATGCAGCGGAATTAGTTCAAAAGTGCGAAGGTTGTCAGAAATGTGCAAGAGATCAAAAACAACCTTCGTCCTTAACACAGCTCATACAACCCATTTGGCCATTGCAAAGGTGGGGCCTTGACTTGTTAGGTCCGTTACCACCGGCCCAAGGGAACCTGAGATATGTTGTAGTAGATGTGGAATATTTTTCTAAATGGATTGAGGCAAAGCCTTTAGCCACAATAACTTCGGCCACCGTCCAAAAGTTTTTCTGGCAGAATATTATTTGTCGTTTCGGGGTACCAAAGGCTATCACTGTGGATAATGGAACACAGTTTGACTCCGAAGCTTTCAGGGATTTCTGTGACCAAATTGGTACGAAGATCCATTTTGCATCAGTCAGGCATCCGGAGTCAAACGGACTCGTTGAAAGAGCCAACGGCATTATAATGACAGGAATAATGAAGTTGATCTTCAATCAACCCAGGGGAAAGTGGCCAGATCAGTTAACCAAAGTGGTGTGGAGCCACAATACAACAACATCAAGGTCTACAGGCTTTACTCCATTCAAGTTATTATTCGGTGACGAAGCAATAACCCCGGAGGAAGCTAAAACCGGATCAATAAGAGTAGTAGTTTCGGCAGAATCAGGTCCCGAAGCTGCTTATTCTGTGGAAAAAGATGCTTTAGAAGGGATCAGGCTGCAAGCCATGGAGAACATCAATAAATATCAAGCCGAAACAATCAAATGGCGTGATAGAAATGTTCGGCTAAAGAATATTGAGCCAGGACACTTGGTGCTTCGGAGAGTGGCCAACCCGGAAACAGTGGGCAAGTTGCAGTTGAAATGGGATGGACCCTTCTTAGTAGCATCTTCGTCAAGACCCGGTTCATACAGATTGAAGGATATGGACGGCAACGACATTCCTAGATCTTGGAATGCGGATGAGCTTCGGCGGTATTATGTGTAATTTGATGTAATTTTTGTTTTTTCTTTTTCATGGCACCCTTTTCCTTTCTAAAGGGGGAGAAAGGTTTTTAATGGGGCCATCATATGTAATTTCCTTTTTTAGTTCTATAAGAGCAAAATCCCCCAAGGAATGTAAATGTAAAAGCTGAGAACGCACCATCGAGTGCCGAAAAGTAAAGGCGAAGAAGCTCCAAAGTCGTTCCTAAGGGAATGCAGAGCTTACAGCGAAAAGTAAACGCTGATTCCGCCAAAAGTAAAGGCGAAGAAGCTCCAAAGTCGTTCCTAAGGGAATGCAGAGCTTACAGCGAAAAGTCAACGCTGATTCCGCCTAAAGTAAAAGGCGAAGAAGCTCCAAAGTCGTTCCTAAGGGAATGCAGAGCTAAGGTGTGACTGTTTTTTAAGGAAATAATGGCTATGAGTATGGCTTCGGATACGCGTTTGGACATTCATTTGCACATCACATTACATCATAGCATTTGCATTCATAAACATTCATCCAGGCATATGTAGGATAATCATCATCATGGCATAAGTGGTTGCTTCGCCAAAAAAAGGAGAGCTTCGGAAAAAAGGGAAATGTTCTTTTCTATGCTTCGCTGCGTACGAAAAGAAGGGAAGGTGTTTTTTCGCCTTCGGCTCAAAAAAGAAAATTTCGTCCACATCAAAGCACTTCTCATACGTCAATGGAAGGATAAGAGTATGTTACAAGGCATGAACAGAATTCATTAAAGACAAGTTTTAGTTACATTTGCAAAAGTTTCTCAAAAAGTTTCTTAAGTCTATCTACAGTCTACTCCTATCTAATCTCCAAGGAGCTTCAGCTTCGGCGTCATTTTTTAATCATCAGCTTCGGCTTCGTCATCCTACATGAATTAAATTGTTGTAAGTCAAAATCGAGCTTGAAGGAAAAGGTAAGCACAAGGTATGATTTCTTACTGGTTCAAGATGACTCCGAGCTTCGTCTCCAGCCTTTTCTCGTCCACCTTTTGTCCATATCATTTTTATAAATCTATTGGAGATACTTCGGGCGAGATCAGGAATGTCGTCTAGGATTGATGGTGATAAAGTGAAATTTGGCCTATTGACAATTTTTCCGTGATCGCAGCCAGCTTTTAGGAAGGCTGCAGCAGTGCCCCGAGAAGCTACCCAGGCACAGAAGTCACCATGCCCAGCTATAACTTCGTCGAGCTCGTCAATTTCACCCTCAATATGATCAAAGGCCTTCGGTAGATCTTCAGCTGAGGGGGTGAATGACTCACTGCTGGCTCCAACTGAGTGGAAAATTTTTCTTAATCGTTGAATACATTTGTTGCTAAATTCCAAGCATCTTTCTTGGAGGCCCGTCAATAGTTTTTTCAAGTCTGAATTTTGCTGAGCTTCGGCTTCAAGTTTTACATTAAGATCTTGCTTTTCTTGCTCAAACTGCTCAGATTGGCGGAGAAGCTTCGTGTTCAGTTCTGTTATTTTAGCTTCGGCCTCCGCCAATAAACCTTCAGTTGCTTGGAGTTCAAAGTTCTTCTTCTCAACAGCAGCTGTTTGTTCCTTTATTTTGCTTTCTAAATTTTCAATTATAACTTCGTGTTTCTTGTCTTCAAAATCTTGCTGCATTTTCAAGGCTTTGCTCAATAGCATGCTCTGTATGAAAACAACCTTCGTTAGACATGTCTTCATTATCAAAAACAATAAAAGTTAAGGGAAAAGAAGTTCACCTTAAAATTGGAATAAAATAAACTACCAACGATATGTTGTCGTCGGTAGCGGCTGATGTCTGTTTCTAGCTTCGGAAAACCGATACTCTTTGACAGAGTACCGATAACTTTGGCTCCAGTTTGATCTCGAATACAATCTAATTTTTCATCATCAATGCCTCCGAAGAGGAGTGCTCCAGGTTTGTATCCGCAGGATTTGGCATACTCTCTAAGCTCTTCTATTTCAGCCTTTGATAGTTTTTCTCCAACTAAATTCTGGAACATGAAGGCTTCGTGTTCTGAAGCTTCGTCAGTAATTTCCTTTCCCTTCCCCGACGCTGCGGCCGTGGCCTCTTCAGCAGCAGTGGTGGCTTCTTCTGTGGCCATGTCTAGCAGTATTTTGTCAATATGTTCAATTGTGCTCTCCAGGTTCAAATTTTCAACTGAGGCAGCTACAGCAGCTGCGACCTCCGAAGGTGTGATTTCAATATCTGTCCTTTCTTCGGCCGCTGGTGTCTTCTGAGCTGAAGCTCTTGGCGGAGCTTTGTCAATGACCTCTGTCACACCGATGATTCTCTGTCTCTTTACTTTAGTTGTTTTCTTCATTTTTTCGGGCTCCTTTTCCTTCTGAAAAAACTTTATCAGTTGAGGCCTTAAAGGACTTAGCTTCGCAGGCAGAGATTCAGTCATTACCTTCAAAATTTCCTCCACATCAGTGGCAGAGGGTGATGCGGGGGTCTCTTCTTCGTCGGATATTTTACGCTTCGGAGAGGACGCTTTCTTCTTCTTCGGAATTTTCTTCTTTGGTAGTTCTTTTTCATCTTCATTTAGGGCTTCAGTTATCCTTTTCCTTTTTTGGCCTCCGGCACCTTTGTTCAGATTTTCATAATCAGGGTATTCGAAACCCAGGGCGTCCAGCACTCGGTTTAGTCTTCGCTTCGGACGGGTGCCAAAGGCTGCGGTCATCAACTGATCTTCTTTTTTGGAATAATTGCCAAGTATTTCATTGCACATCACTTCAATTGTATCCAGCCACTCTTGGCAAGGTGTTTTAAAGTATTTCTTAAACTTGAAGTAGTAAGGTAAACGCACAAGTTCACCTTCTTTCTTCTCCCCCTTCAGCTTCGGCATTTCCCACTCTTTTACACTAGGAAAAACCTTGAAAGCCAAAAACTCTTGAACCAGGTCCCTTGTACTGATATGCTCTGCAACTATTCTGAATTCATGCATTGCTTTTTGAGTTGGACCTTCTGGTGTCATGTTGCAGTGGGGGCGGGTTTCTCCGAAGATTAGTTCAAGTGGACTTTGCACAAGCTTCTCCTTGTCGTCATCAACCTTGACATAGAACCACTCCGACTTCCAGCCTGCTGCCCATTTACTTCGGTAGCTGATCACAGGAAACTTTGTAGTTTTCTGATAAGCAAAATTATAGCAACCAAAATTGTCATGTAATCCATCCTTTCTAGCCTTCGTCTGATAGTGCAGCTCGTGAACTCGGCAAAAGCTGTCTGCAAACGGCTCCACCGCTTGGCTTCGGAGTGCCCAGATATAAACACTAAGCCTAACGATAGCGTTAGGGGTCAGCTGGTGAAAGTAGATACCGAACCTCTTCAGTACCTCTGCAATAATCCCATGTAGGGGGAATCTTAATCCAGCCTTTAGAAAGCTTTTGAAAATAACAATTTCATCCTTCTCCGGCTTTGGGGTAGTCTCTTCTCCCCCGAAGCGTAATAGCTTCTTCTGATTCTCATTAAAAAAGCCCGACTTTACCATCTTGGAGAGATCAGCCTTCGAAACAGTAGATTTCCCGAAGTCCAGGTGGCTGGGTTTGCTTGGCATGGCAATGCGATAATCATCCTCGGGATCAGTTTCCTCAATATCTTCTTCTTCTGCTTCGGCAATTGCTTGTTCTGCTTGTTCTGCATCATCACTAGGGATCTTTTCCGAAGTCACCAGCCCGGATCGTTGCATAGCTTCGGAGATGGGAACAGTCTCCGAAGCTTCAGTTTCGCCCCCCTCACGCTCAACCCTGGCGGTAGAGCGCACTCTGGCCATTTAATTATGAATTTGTGGAAATTTAATACTTTTTTCTTTCGAAGTTTTTCCTTCTGACGAAGCAGGCTTCAAGCTGGAGCTTCGATCGATTCCGAGAGTCAAGCTTCGGCGATGGCTAAAAATTTTGGCAGCAAAACAGTGCAAATAGCAATGAATGCTGTGGTAACTTCACACCTACTCGTCTGTTTATATAGTACTGCAGGTAAGAAGGCGAAGCGCCAGGATTTTTACACCAGGCGGACACCTGCTCGCACTCACTGTGTGGTGGACCGCAGAGATCAAACAGTAACTCTGCAAGGTGGGACCGCTATGTGCTGGGGAACTGAATCGTTTCTCGACAACGAGCTCAGGGAAGGTGTTTTTTAGACCTTCGGCTCCCCGAAGCTTAAAGAGACTTTTTTCACGGATCAAGCTCGTTACGAAAAACGATCTAGCACCGCGAAAGGGGCTACTGTTGGGTCCATGCTTCGTCGCCGAAGGTCTTATAGGAAAAAGCGGTCTTCGGCTGATGCTGTTTGTATAAGATGGCCGAAGGTTCCTCTTCATAAAGCTTCGGTATTACAAACCGACTTAAAAATAGAATGACCTTTTAGTCCATAAAGGTCTGGGTCAATGTTGTAAACTTTTATAAGGGGCATACTTGTAATTCCTCACAGGCTGCGTCCTGTGCCTATAAATAGTGAACAGTATTCCTTTACTGTTCACGGATTTCTGGGAATTGTAATCGCATCTTCTGGAATCCAACCTTTGCCAAGGCAGAGGTATTATTGTATTCAATGATTCAATATATTAAGTAAATATAATATAATTCGTCTATGATTTATTTACCCCTTTTATACCTCTTATTTTATGTCGTCTTACAATATCTATTGAAATTTTATTACGAAGACTTAAGCTTCGTAATTTTACTCTCATCAACCTTCGTTCAAGGCCCATTATCCTCAAGGGAATAATGTTTCATGGACGAAGGACGTTAACATTTAACACTTTATGTTGCCTTGTTCTTAATTCATAGCACTTGAGAACAAGTCCCCAACACCCTGCGGGACTACGGTTACAAATTAACCAAAGTTCCTTTGCTATGTGATAATGAGAGTGCAATCAAAATGGCCGACAATCCCGTCGAGCATAGCCGCACTAAGCACATAGCCATTCGGTATCATTTTCTTAGGGATCACCAGCAGAAGGGAGATATCGAGATTGCTTACATTAATACTAAAGATCAATTAGCCGATATCTTTACCAAGCCACTTGATGAACAAACTTTTACCAAACTTAGGCATGAGCTCAATATTCTTGATTCCCGCAACTTCTTTTGTTAGATTGCACACATAGCTCATTTATATACTTTTGATCATATCTCTTTTATATGCTATGACTAATGTGTTTCCAAGTCTATTTCAAATCAAGTCATAGGTATATTGAAAGGGAATTGGAGTTTTCGGCGAAGACAAAGGCTTCCACTCCGCAACCCATCCTTCGTCGTCGCTCCAAGCCACTCTCCATCTCTGGGGGAGAGAACAAAAGGACTTCATCTTTGGTATAATCTTAACTCATTTGTTTATGACCAAAGAGGAAGACATTACTTCGAGGGCTCTAATAATTCCGTTTTTGGCGATTCATGCCAAAGGGGGAGAGAATATGAGCCCAAAGCAAAAGGACCGCACCACCACCAATTTCAAAAACTTAGTGTTTTCCAAGAGTATTTATCAATTGATATCCTATTGTGTTCAAAAGAGGGAGAAAGTAGTATTTCAAAAATGATATATCAAAACCCTCTTGAACACTAAGAGGAGGATCTCCTTTAGGGGGAGTTATGTTTAGTCAAAGGAAAAGCATTTGAAACAGGGGGAGAAAATTTCAAATCTTGAAAATGCTTTGCAAAATCCTATTCATTTACCTTTGACCATTTGCAAAAGAACTTTGAAAAGGATTTACAAAAAAGTTTGCAAAAACATAACATGTGGTGCAAGCGTGGTCCAAAATGTTAAATAAGAAAGAAACAATCCATACATATCTTGTAAGTAGTTATATTGGCTCAATTCCAAGCAACCTTTTCACTTACATTATGCAAACTAGTTCAATTATACACTTCTATATTTGCTTTGGTTTGTGTTGGCATCAATCACCAAAAAGGGGGAGATTGAAAGGGAATTAGGCTTACACCTAGTTCCTAAATAATTTTGGTGGTTGAATTGCCCAACACAAATCTTTGGACTAACTAGTTTGCTCTAGTGTATAAGTTATACAGGTGTCAAAGGTTCACACTTAGCCAATAAAAAGACCAAGTGTTGGGTTCAACAAAAATGCAAAGGAGCAACCGAAGGCTCCTCTGGTCTGGCGCACCGGACTGTCCGGTGTGCCACCGGACATGTCCGGTGCACCAGAGGACTCAGGTTTCAAACTCGTCACCTTCGGGAATTTCTAGAGGCCACTCCGCTATAATTCACCGGACTGTCCGGTGTGCACCGGACTGTCCGGTGCTCCAAGGAAGGGCGGCCCTAGGAACTCACCAGCCTCGGGTTTTCATTCCAGCCGCTCCGCTATAATTCACCGGACTGTCCGGTGTACACCGGACTGTCCGGTGCATCTGCGGAGCAACGGCTACTTCAGGCGCCAACGGCTACCTGCAGCGCATTTATTGCGCGCCAGCACGCGCAGAGGGCAGGCACGCCCATGCTGGCACACCGGACACTCTACAGTACGTGTCCGGTGCGCCACCAGACATCAAGGCGGGCCCAGAAGTCAGAACTCCAACGGTCGATTTCCAACGGCACTTGTGACGTGGCGGGGGCACCGGACTGTCCGGTGTGCACCGGACTGTCCGGTGCGCCATCGAACAGACAGCCCAGCCAACGGTCAAGTTTGGTGGTTGGGGCTATAAATACCCCAACCACCCCACCATTCATTGCATCCAAGTTTTCCACTTCCCAACTACTACAAGAGCTCTAGCATTCAATTCTAGACACACCAAAGAGATCAAATCCTCTCCAAATTCCACACAACGCCATAGTAACTAGAGAGAGTGATTTGCTTGTGTTCTTTCGAGCTCTTGCGCTTGGATTGCTTTCTTCTTTCTTGATTCTTTCTTGTGATCAAACACTCACTTGTAATTGAGGCAAGAGGCACCAATTGTGTGGTGGCCCTTGCGGGAAGTTTGATTCCCAAGTGATTTGAGAAGAGAAGCTCACTCGGTCCGTGGGACCGATTGAGAGAGGGAAGGGTTGAAAGAGACCCGGCCTTTGTGGCCTCCTCAACGGGGAGTAGGTTTGCAAGAACCGAACCTCGGTAAAACAAATCCGCGTGTCACACTCTTCATTTGCTTGCGATTTGTTTTGCTCCCTCTCTCGCGGACTCGTTTATATTTCTAACGCTAACCCGGCTTGTAGTTGTGATTATTTTTGAAAATTTCAGTTTCGCCCTATTCACCCCCCCCTCTAGGAGACTTTCAATTGGTATCAGAGCCCGGTGCTTCATTAGAGCCTAACCGCTCGAAGTGATGTCGGGAGATCACGCCAAGAAGGAGATGGAACAACTTCAAGAACCACATATCCCTAATTCGGATAACAACTTCAAGAACGAAGATTGAAGATGATCGACCTCATCAAATCAAGGAAGGATAAGATTTAAACCAGATCTTCAAAAGAATCAAGAGCCACAATCTTGGAATGAGTCTTTCTTTCACCTAAGTCCCTCTTACCACAACCATCTCTCATTTTGCTAAATAGAGGGCTAGACATAAAAGATACCAATGCTTTTCTTAGTACTAAAAAAATATAGAGTATATCTCTTCCCTTTTCTTAGCAATCTCGAGGACGAGATTTCTGTTAGGGAGGTAGGATTTGTAAAGCCCTAAAATTTGTATAAGGTAAAAAAATAATAATAAAATCAATAAATACATGGTTTTACATAAAAGCGTTTTGGGAATTATGTGTTTTCCCTTTTCTTTGTGCATACTCGCTTAAGAGAAATAAAGCAGTCAAATAACAAATAAATAAATACAGAAAAGGCATCTCATGCTAAGGTTTTCTTGTATGTTGCAAATGTATGAGACAAGTTTAAGTTTGAAAAGAAGAATTTGTAACACCCAAAATCCTATTTTGGGATTTATAAAAGTCTCTCCAAAAGGGTTTAAATTAAAATTCCCTTTAATCCCAGGTTTCTTATCTTTAAAGTCATTTATAAATAAAAAATATATTAAATTATGATGTCTTAACACTAGATTTAAATCTTGAAATTTAAAACTAAGTTATTGAACTCGGAAAAAGAAAGAGAAAGATTTTCAACTTATTCAGTTGCGTGAGTTGTCTCTTTACTAAATTATATACTTACAAGCAAGCATGTAATTAAAATGGTTAGGATAATAAGTGAATCTTGCATTCATGTTGGAGATTTTTGATTGGTGCACTTGCTTTGGATTTGAAACCTTAAACTTAGATTTGAATTCGAAATATATAAACTAAAATAAAGAAAAATAAAAAAAAGTAATCACCTGTTGACGCCCACACCGCGTGGCCCAGTCTCAAATTTTCCCCACGCAAGCCCACCTACATGTGCACTACGTGTGTTATTTTTCCTATTCTTTAATCCCCTAGCCGAAGATGACATCATGCTGACATCTTGGATGACTTCATCCCATCAGACACTTACACGTGGGACCGACTCAACAAATCCTTCTCCCTGCTTGAGTCCGTTTGCAAACCACCACCGAGGATCACGGAATCCCGATCCGACCGGGCATTAGTTTACCTCTCCTCGCCTCTATAAAACCCACCGTCCGCCTGGAGTTCATCGTGACCGCTTCTCTCCTTGCCCAGCTGCCTCTGCGCGCCGAGTTGTTTTGGTGCTCTACGGTGAGGACTGCCTCAAGGATCCGGCTGCCGACACGCTGCTCTCCTCGTCCTCCTATGCCCCTCCCCGTGGCTGGATTCCTAGTGATTGGACGAACTCTGAAACTCAGGCAAGAAATCTTGTGTGCGTCCCTGTTTCCTTCACGTAGCTAGTAGTATTTGGTTTGGCTATGGGAGCACTTGAAGCACCGAGCTTGTGCTCTGGTAATGGCGGCTGTGGGGGAGTCTTCCTCGCCAACGTGTTAGACAGACTGGGGGTTGAAGAAGAGTGCAAACCATTGGATCCACACGGACGGTTCAGATTAAAACACAGATAACTTTTCGCTTCAGTAAACCATGACCGTAGATCAGTGGATGTGCGGGCAGGGTTTGGCGATGAGATTTTAAAATCACAACCATTGATCCTCGATCTGGCGGTCACCGCTCCTCACCGGTTCGATGTAGTTTCGATTTAATCTGGACCGTGCGTAGTTGATCGGGTGGCCGGGATTTAACCATACCCCTTCGGCCTTGGCGATTTACTTAAGAAGTCCTCGGATTTTAATGGAATCAACCCGCCGTCCAGGGAATAGTGTCCTGAGTCTAGGGTTTATTTGCGCCGTGGCCCCTGTCTTCTCTGGTTATCTTGTGCCCAGTCCAGAAAAATATAAAATTCAGTAAAAGTGATTAGGAAATGATTTTTAATGTGAAAATAAATGCTAGAATTTGTTTAACCCCTAGAAAATTCATATTAAGTCCAAATGAGTCCATTCCAATTTCTACAATTTTGTAATAATGTTGTTTAGCACCTATTGCCTCTGTTTTTACATGAAAACAGTAATAAAAAATTTATTTCCTAATTAATCTTATATCAAATACATAAAACCCTAGGAAATTCATAACTCCTCCGTTTTAACTCCGAATTGATCCCTTCAAGTTGCGTTAGTCTCGTAGCAACGCGTAGATCATTATTATGCAGTATGTTCTTATGTTTGGTGTGATGTTAATTTTGCCTATACCATGTCTGTTTGTATTGCTACGACTAGCAGTGAGGTTACGAGGATCTGAAGTTCATCCTGTCACCTGGAATCTCAAGTGCCAGGCAAGTTGTGCCCTTGATCACTTCTTTTTACCCAGCCATGTTCTAATTAATCATAATGATCTGCATAGGTTAATTTTGATGGGACCCAATAGGTTACCATAGTTTGATTATCTTTATACCTTGTTTACCACTGAACTTTTTGGGTAGTACTTGCTAGTGCTTTATGTGGTTTTGGGTATGAAGATACAATATTCATGATCACACTTTTATTATCAGTTGTTATTTACTATTCATGGTAAGATCATTATGTTAATTGGAACATGGAGCGACCACCCGGGAAAACAGTGCTACCACAAGGGTTTAATGGGACGCCCTTGGCTGATTAATTAGGAAAGCTAGTGGAAGACTACCTCACCCGAAAGGGGCAAGGGCAGTAGGGGAGTGGTCAGTGTAGGGAGGTCCTTGGTTGATTTTGCTGCGATGGCGGTCAGACAAGAACCCTGCATTGGAGCTTCCTATAAAATGTAGCGGGTTTTCTGAAGCTAGTGGAACTTTGTAAAGGCCTCGTAGTGTTACCCTGCCTCGCCTCCTCGGTAGAGGTTTATGGGAAGTCGCGATCCCTTGGCAGATGGGTAACATGACTTGTGGGTAAATATGCGCAACCTCTGCATAGTGTAAAACTGGTATACTAGCCGTGCTCACGGTCATGAGCAGCTCGGACCCTCACATGATTAATTTATGGAACTAAATTCAATTTGTCATATGCATTGCATTGCAGGTGATGTTGTTACTTCTGTTCTGCTATTTAATTGGGTTGGTATTTACTTATACTTAGTAATTGCTAATAAAATTTTGACCAACTTTAAAAGCAATGCTCAGCTTCAACCATCCTCTTTGGTAAGCCTTACACTTCACGTGAGCTCCCACCTTTGGCGAGTTCATGCACATTATTCCCCACAACTTGTTGAGCGATGAACGTATGTGAGCTCACTCTTGCTGTCTCACCCCCCCATAGGTCAAGAACAGGTACCGCATGATGAGGCGCTTGGAGGATGCTGTGACGAGTTCATGAGAGGTCTAGGCTGTCGTCTCCCAGTCAACTTTGGGTTGCTGGACCGTTGTCTCCTTATAATGTAATTGTTTATTTTGTACAGAACTTCTATTATATAGTAAAGTTGTGACATTCGATCCTGTGCCATGATTCATCATATGTGTGAGACTTGGTCCCAGCACACCTGGTGATTATGTTCGCGCCCGGGTCTTGGTGCCCCGAAACCCGGGTGTGACAGAAGTAGTATCAGAGGGATGTTGACTGTAGGACGAAACCTAGATAGAACTGGACAACCATTATCTACTTACCTTTGCCACTCTAATTCTTTCTAAACTTTCCTTAATCTTTTCTCATCTATTTCCGCTTTACTCTGATTACTCTTACCTTTTCACTTCTAAAAGACAAAAGTGGATTTCACACTTTAAAATCCTGTACCTAAAGTGACTTTTAGGAATAGGAGACCTAATCTTAGAAACAAAAACAAAACAATTTTCGCTGATATTTGTATGCTTGAATGTTGTTCTTATGATACTTGTCTGATTTGGATCTTTGATTGAGTGTGATGAGTTGTGGAGTAATGTCCACAATTACATCTGCATATACATATAGACATAAATATAAATAAATAAAATTCATAAGATAACTAAACAGTCTAGATTATCCTCCATTAAAGTGTATCTATTTTAAATAGATCTATCTTATCTTAAAAGACTCTCTCATCTTAATAGATCCATCTTATCTTAAAAGATTCTCTCTCTTAATATATTCATCTTATCTTGAAGGAATCATCTTATCCTAACCACTTTGCTTATCTCATCCTAAAGAAACAACCAGGATCTAATCTAGAATAATGATATTAGATCTAAGTTATATTTGTGTGACTTCCACATAACTTATCCCACCATGATCATGATCTAACCCAAATTAATTGGATCTTATCTAGTCGAAGCTAGTCATCCTTAAATCTGATCTCATACGATAGATTAATTTAATCTAACGAAGGCTAATCACAAGTGAGCTAATCGAATGTAAGTTGCTTAACAAGAAGTATAATATTGATAAAATAAATGAGATTCTACTCCTATAAAATATGCTTTTAACTTAATTCACTCTGCACCAAATTAAGAACGACAAACCAACTCGGCCATACACCAACAACTTGACCTACATAATAGGATACATAATCTATCCAACCAATATAAGAGCAAGCAATCAAACCAAATTCTGACTAATCTCATTTAACTCATAACCACCTACTAAACTAAGTTGCTCTACCTCCTAAGGGTTACCCACAAATTTATCTTAACTACATATCCCTAATTCGGATAACAACTTCAAGAACGAAGATTGAAGATGATCGACCTCATCAAATCAAGGAAGGATAAGATTTAAACCAGATCTTCAAAAGAATCAAGAGCCACAATCTTGGAATGAGTCTTTCTTTCACCTAAGTCCCTCTTACAACAACCATCTCTCATTTTGCTAAATAGAGGGCTAGACATAAAAGATACCAATGTTTTTCTTAGTACTAAAAAAATATAGAGTATATCTCTTCCCTTTTCTTAGCAATCTCGAGGACGAGATTTCTGTTAGGGAGGTAGGATTTGTAAAGCCCTAAAATTTGTATAAAGTAAAAAAATAATAATAAAATCAATAAATACATGGTTTTACATAAAAGCGTTTTGGGAATTATGTGTTTTCCCTTTTCTTTGTGCATACTCGCTTAAGAGAAATAAAGCAGTCAAATAACAAATAAATAAATACAGAAAAGGCATCTCATGCTAAGGTTTTCTTGTATGTTGCAAATGTATGAGACAAGTTTAAGTTTGAAAAGAAGAATTTGTAACACCCAAAATCCTATTTTGGGATTTATAAAAGTCTCTCCAAAAGGGTTTAAATTAAAATTCCCTTTAATCCCAGGTTTCTTATCTTTAAAGTCATTTATAAATAAAAAAATATATTAAATTATGATGTCTTAACACTAGATTTAAATCTTGAAATTTAAAACTAAGTTATTGAACTCAGAAAAAGAAAGAGAAAGATTTTCAACTTATTCAGTTGCGTGAGTTGTCTCTTTACTAAATTATATACTTACAAGCATGTAATTAAAATGGTTAGGATAATAAGTGAATCTTGCATTCATGTTGGAGATTTTTGATTGGTGCACTTGCTTTGGATTTGAAACCTTAAACTTAGATTTGAATTCGAAATATATAAACTAAAATAAAGAAAAATAAAAAAAAGTAATCACCTGTTGACGCCCACACCGCGTGGCCCAGTCTCAAATTTTCCCCACGCAAGCCCACCTACATGTGCACTACGTGTGTTATTTTTCCTATTCTTTAATCCCCTAGCCGAAGATGACATCATGCTGACATCTTGGATGACTTCATCCCATCAGACACTTACACGTGGGACCGACTCAACAAATCCTTCTCCCTGCTTGAGTCCGTTTGCAAACCACCACCGAGGATCACGGAATCCCGATCCGACCGGGCATTAGTTTACCTCTCCTCGCCTCTATAAAACCCACCGTCCGCCTGGAGTTCATCGTGACCGCTTCTCTCCTTGCCCAGCTGCCTCTGCGCGCCGAGTTGTTTTGGTGCTCTACGGTGAGGACTGCCTCAAGGATCCGGCTGCCGACACGCTGCTCTCCTCGTCCTCCTATGCCCCTCCCCGTGGCTGGATTCCTAGTGATTGGACGAACTCTGAAACTCAGGCAAGAAATCTTGTGTGCGTCCCTGTTTCCTTCACGTAGCTAGTAGTATTTGGTTTGGCTATGGGAGCACTTGAAGCACCGAGCTTGTGCTCTGGTAATGGCGGCTGTGGGGGAGTCTTCCTCGCCAACGTGTTAGACAGACTGGGGGTTGAAGAAGAGTGCAAACCATTGGATCCACACGGACGGTTCAGATTAAAACACAGATAACTTTTCGCTTCAGTAAACCATGACCGTAGATCAGTGGATGTGCGGGCAGGGTTTGGCGATGAGATTTTAAAATCACAACCATTGATCCTCGATCTGGCGGTCACCGCTCCTCACCGGTTCGATGTAGTTTCGATTTAATCTGGACCGTGCGTAGTTGATCGGGTGGCCGGGATTTAACCATACCCCTTCGGCCTTGGCGATTTACTTAAGAAGTCCTCGGATTTTAATGGAATCAACCCGCCGTCCAGGGAATAGTGTCCTGAGTCTAGGGTTTATTTGCGCCGTGGCCCCTGTCTTCTCTGGTTATCTTGTGCCCAGTCCAGAAAAATATAAAATTCAGTAAAAGTGATTAGGAAATGATTTTTAATGTGAAAATAAATGCTAGAATTTGTTTAACCCCTAGAAAATTCATATTAAGTCCAAATGAGTCCATTCCAATTTCTACAATTTTGTAATAATGTTGTTTAGCACCTATTGCCTCTGTTTTTACATGAAAACAGTAATAAAAAATTTATTTCCTAATTAATCTTATATCAAATACATAAAACCCTAGGAAATTCATAACTCCTCCGTTTTAACTCCGAATTGATCCCTTCAAGTTGCGTTAGTCTCGTAGCAACGCGTAGATCATTATTATGCAGTATGTTCTTATGTTTGGTGTGATGTTAATTTTGCCTATACCATGTCTGTTTGTATTGCTACGGCTAGCAGTGAGGTTACGAGGATCTGAAGTTCATCCTGTCACCTGGAATCTCAAGTGCCAGACAAGTTGTGCCCTTGATCACTTCTTTTTACCCAGCCATGTTCTAATTAATCATAATGATCTGCATAGGTTAATTTTGATGGGACCCAATAGGTTACCATAGTTTGATTATCTTTATACCTTGTTTACCACTGAACTTTTTGGGTAGTACTTGCTAGTGCTTTATGTGGTTTTGGGTATGAAGATACAATATTCATGATCACACTTTTATTATCAGTTGTTATTTACTATTCATGGTAAGATCATTATGTTAATTGGAACATGGAGCGACCACCCGGGAAAACAGTGCTACCACAAGGGTTTAATGGGACGCCCTTGGCTGATTAATTAGGAAAGCTAGTGGAAGACTACCTCACCCGAAAGGGGCAAGGGCAGTAGGGGAGTGGTCAGTGTAGGGAGGTCCTTGGTTGATTTTGCTGCGATGGCGGTCAGACAAGAACCCTACATTGGAGCTTCCTATAAAATGTAGCGGGTTTTCTGAAGCTAGTGGAACTTTGTAAAGGCCTCGTAGTGTTACCCTGCCTCGCCTCCTCGGTAGAGGTGTATGGGAAGTCGCGATCCCTTGGCAGATGGGTAACATGACTTGTGGGTAAAGATGCGCAACCTCTGCAGAGTGTAAAACTGGTATACTAGCCGTGCTCACAGTCATGAGCAGCTCGGACCCTCACATGATTAATTTATGGAACTAAATTCAATTTGTCATATGCATTGCATTGCAGGTGATGTTGTTACTTCTGTTCTGCTATTTAATTGGGTTGGTATTTACTTATACTTAGTAATTGCTAATAAAATTTTGACCAACTTTAAAAGCAATGCTCAGCTTCAACCATCCTCTTTGGTAAGTCTTACACTTCACGTGAGCTCCCACCTTTGGCGAGTTCATGCACATTATTCCCCACAACTTGTTGAGCGATGAACGTATGTGAGCTCACTCTTGCTGTCCACACCCCCCCACAGGTCAAGAACAGGTACCGCATGATGAGGCGCTTGGAGGATGCTGTGACGAGTTCATGAGAGGTCTAGGCTGTCGTCTCCCAGTCAACTTTGGGTTGCTGGACCGTTGTCTCCTTATAATGTAATTGTTTATTTTGTACAGAACTTCTATTATATAGTAAAGTTGTGACATTCGATCCTGTGCCATGATTCATCATATGTGTGAGACTTGGTCCCAGCACACCTGGTGATTATGTTCGCGCCCGGGTCTTGGTGCCCCGAAACCCGGGTGTGACAGGGATTTTGTGAACAGTGCAAGTTCCATGGAAGGCGAAGAGCCGCTACTCGATAGAACCGCCTGAGTGAACTCACCAAAATTATTATAAAAGGGCGGGGAAGGAGGCCCACCCGTAAGCGAGAGCAGGGGGACCTGAACCATAATCGCGGGGGATACACCCAGGAAGCATTCTCGAACTTATTGGGGAAGGAGCCAAAAGACCGCTTGCACTTCTGCCCCGAAAAACCAAACATTTGTGAATTTTTACCTGAGGAAGAGTGATCCCAAATATGACAGTGACCCATCACCGCTGGGTCGGCAGAGCCATTAAAGCCGGGGATAGAATCCTGCCCAAAATTCCCCAGGCACTTTTCCAAAATCTTCCTGGGCCACCAAATTAACTTCCGTGGAGCCCAAGGGCGAACGCGAGAGGCCCTTAATGATGGCCGAAATCCGGGGCTAGCAGCGCGACCGTTACTGGAGTTTGAATATTTTTGAAATTGCGAACGACCAGCAAATCCTTGATCAATGGCGGGGCGTGAATGGAAGGAAATCCGATCGAAAACCGAATACCGCTGCCTTAATCTTGAGGAAGAACGTCTGGGCCTATCCGGACGACCCAAAGGTACCAAGTTTGCACCTGACAGAGCTGGCTTACGAACGACATCAGCGAACGAAACCGGCGAAGAACGGCGATGAGAAACCAACTTCCAAGATTTTGATTCTTCCTCACAGAAACGCTGCCATTCTTTGATCCAATTTGGGCCACCAGAATTCCAGAGGTGCAGATACGGTTTGAACACGGAGCAGGAATAAGAACGAAGGTAATAAACTGTGAAACCGACTGTCGGCGTTTCAGACCCGGGGGACCCTCAACCGAGTCGACCAGTGAATTTATCGCTACGTGCCCCTGCCCAGATGGGTTATCGCAAGATGGAACACAAGGGGAAATGCGGCTTGTATTACCTCGCACCGGGGGAGCTCGTAGTAGGGGTTATAAGCGTCACACGCGCGCGCGAGAGAGAGAGAGAGAGTGAGCCTATTCGTTTGCTCGTCCCCCGCGCGACCCCCCTCCCGCAGGAAGGCCCTGGACCTCCCTTTTATAGATGCAAGGAGAGGGTCCAGATGTACAATGGGGGTGTAGCTGTGCGCTAACGTGTCTGGCAGAGAAGTGCCTGAACCCTGTGTACATGCCAACGTGGCTGTCGGAGAAGTGCCTGAGCCCTGTGTACGCGATAACGTGGCTGTCGGAGAAGTGCCTGAGCCCTGTAGAAGCACAGCTGGCGGTGCGGCTGGGATCCTGCTGACGTCTCCTTGCTTCCGTAGGGGGCTGAGAACCACCGACGTCATGGACGCACGCGGGGAACCATCATTACCTGTTACCGGGGCGAGCCAGATGGGACGCCGGTCTTGTTCCCTCGTAGCCTGAGCTAGCTAGGGGTAGGGTAATGATGTATCCCCTGTGGCGCTTTCGGTCCGAGCCCAAGGTCGAGCAAGGCGGAGACTTCTCCTGAGGCCGAGGCCGGGGTCGGGTGAGGACATGATTCCTCCCGAGGCCAAGGCTAAGGCCGAATCTTGGGGTCGGGCGAGGCGGAGACCTCCTCCCGAGGCTGAGGCCTAAGGTCGGACGAGGCGAAGCTTCCTGTTGCGCCCGAGGCTGAACTCGGCTGTTGTCAGCCTTATCCGGGTGGTTGGCACAGCAGTCGGAGCAGGGCGAGCGGCGTTGTTTTCCTGTCAGATCGGTCAGTGAAGGGGCAAAGTGACTGCGGTCACTTCGACCTTGCCGACTGCGACGCGCGCGTCAGGATAAGGTGTCAGGCGATCTTCGCATTGAATGTGCCTGCCATACGATCGGTTGGTAAGGCGATTTGGCCAAGGTTGCTTCTCGACGAAGCCTGCCCGAGCTGGGCTTCGGGCGAGTCGAGGGTGCGCCCACCGCCTGAGGAGGCCCTCCGGTGAGGCGTGAATTCGTCCGGACTACTGTTCCCGCCCGAGGCCGGGTTCGGGCGAGGCGAGATTGCGTCCCTTGGTAGACGAGGCCTTGACCTGAACCGTGCCCATCAGTCTTTGCGGTTTGTGCTGAGGGTGGTTACCAGTCGTGTTTAGGAGTGTTGGGGGTACCCCTAATTACGGTACCCGACACCGACATTCTTCCTTTCCTATTCAAAATTGTATAGGAAGAGATTTCATCCACTCCAATCCTCTTCAATCCACTCATAATGGTGGAGTTGAGATAAAGTCCATATTTTTCCTCTAGCACTGGGTTTTTGTAATAGCTCTCCAGTTTCTCGTCCGGAGATATGTAGGTGCCTTTGAACCATGGTGTTTGTGTTTGAATTTTTTAGGAAGTGTTACAGTAACCACACGCGAACCCCGTGCTTTTTCCCTCTGTCTCAGATCTGATTGGTGTTTGTGTTTGAGATTCTTCTTCTTCTTAACCCCTCTGCTTGAGTTTGGAGTTTATTCTTGCCTTCACTTGTTTGGAGAGATTCGAGAGATTTTGGGGATGATCTCTAGATTGAAAACTATCCTGACATCATTGTATACTTCTGATAAGAGTTGATCCATCTTGTGGACAGGTTTCTATTAGATTTAGTCATTTGATAAAACCCCAAGTCTAGTTCGAGTTTTCTGATCTTCAATTGAATTATAAATCTATTTGAGTTCAAATTTTGTGGACATCTTAGAAACTCACTTGTCAAGGTGTGTGCAAATTTTCAGCTCAATCGGAGTTCATTTGAATCAGTTTAACATTCAAAAACTTAAATTCGAAATGTTGAAAACAACCTGAGTTAGCAACTGAGTTTTGGGTTGTTTCAGACTTTTTTGGTGTTCGTTTTGCAATCCATTTGTTTTTGTTAGGCTCGTGTATGTCCCAGAAAGTTTTCAACGTCTCTTGTAAGCTATTTGAAGTTTTTGGAGTTTTCAATGTCCCATAAACTTTGCAATACATTGTGCAATCTGTTTGTTTTAAATTCTCAACTTAAAGTCCAAATTGTTATGAATTTAGAACTTAAATTAATTGCACAAACAAATCCCAACATGAGATGCAATATTTATTTTATTTATTATCTTACTCATTTAGATAAATACTTCTAAATGTAATATTCATGAAAGGAATATTTCCTCAAATAACTAAATATAAAATCTTTTGTTTTGTGGTTGTTGGGTTTTTCAAGTTTAAATTTCAGTTTAAAAATTCAAATCTCCAAAAAAATTATATTGCCATTTATTTATTATAGAAAAATAACTTCAAAAGAAAGGAATTCCTTATTAAAATACCTTTTATTTCAAATATTTTTGGAGAAGTTTTTATAAATCCCAAAATAGAATTTTGGGATGTTACATAAGGTGAGAAGTTACCTAAGGCTTTAAATGGTCGTTTTCAAAAGCAATATTATTCTAGTGTATGGCAAGATGTTCAGAGGATTGATGTTCCCGCATCGAGTTGTATTGATTAGAAAGCTTGAAGCTTGTATTAGGTGCTTTTGTTATGCTAAGATCCACCAAAAGGCATGAGGCATGTGTTGAGCACCAGATTTGGCACCTAGACGGTCGGATGGTCCGCCCCGAACGGTCCAGGGGATAGCCCGAACGATTCACGATTAGATAAATTTAGGCTGGAGTCCTTATCCATTACGTGATTATCCTAATAATCTCGCAATAAGCTATTGAAAATTGTCTAGGAACGGGTCCAGACGCCCCTCCTATATATATGAAAGGGTACGACCGACTGAAACACACAATAATCGATCTATCAACCCAATTTACCTTCCTTAACCTTAATTTTCACCTCACTTTAGCTCTACATCATCTAAAGACGTCTTGGTTAGCCCGTCGATCCAAAAAAGCCTAGGATCTTTCTTTTATTGGACGGGATCCCTCTCGGGAGACGAGATGCAAGTTCTACAAGAGATTCATGAAACCCTCTACGCCCTCGCAGACGGTCTACCACCTCCATGCGGATGGTCCACGTGTCCGCAGAGAAGAGCGGAATTCTCTGTGCAGAGTCGCGGACGATCCGATAACCTACCACGGACAGTCTATGCTCGCGCAGAGAGATCCCCATGGTCTTGTTCCACATGACCGGATCTAGAGACCATTAGTGTTTGGCCAAAAAACACCATTAGACAGATTCATGTTAATTTAATTGTGTTGTATTGTTTTGATTCTTTACAAGAATCTTGACAGATGCCCAATGAAATGGCCTTGGATTTCAACCACAACTGAAAATAGATTTATAGTGGCAACTATTATTTCCAGTCGACTCTATAAATAAAATTACTAGAGGCAGCTAAAAGAATGGCCTCTGTAGAAACATCCTAGCCGCGTATACAGTCTAAAACTGAAGTAGTGAAAAACTAGATTCTAAGATTTAAGACATTGCATTCACACCATTTTTTTTGCAAAAATAGCTCAAACTGTTTGAAACAACTCAACATAATAACTTACTACTCTGGGTGTGTTTGGTGTAGCTGTGACTATGAAAAGGCTGTTGTGAGCTGTCTACTGCTATTGTGAGAAAAAAGCTGAAAGTCATTTTGTCGGGGACCATAATTAGGGGTACCCTCAAGACTCCTAATTCTCAGCTGGTAACCCCCATCAGCATAAAGCTGCAAAGGCCTGATGGGTGCGATTAAGTCAGGGATCAGTCCATTCGAGCGACTCGATCGTGCCTCGCCCGAGCCTAGCCTCGGACAAGGGCAGCCGACCCCGGAGGAACTCCGTCTCGCCCGAGGCCCCCCTCCAACGGCGGACACATCTCCGGCTCGCCCGAGGCCCTGCCTTCGCTAAGAAGCAACCCTGACTAAATCGCCGCACCGACCGACCGAATCGCAGGAGCATTTAACGCAAAGGTGGCCTGACACCTTTATCCTGACGCGCGCCCCCGGCAGAGCCGAAGTGACCGCTGTCACTTCGCCGCTCCACTGACCGGCCTGACAGAAGGACAGCGCTGCCTGCGCCACTCCGACTGCAGTGCCACTTGACAGAGTGAGACTGACTGGCAGTCAGGCCCTGCCAAAGGCACCACAGGAAGCTCCGCTCCGCCCGACCTAGGGCTCGGACTCGGGCTGAGTCCCGGAAGACGGCGAACTCCGCTCCGCCCGACCCAGGGCTCGGACTCGGGCTAGGTCCCGGAAGACGGCGAACTCCGCTCCGCCCGACCCAGGGCTCGGACTCGGGCTAAGTCCCGGAAGACGGCGAACTCCGCTCCGCCCGACCCAGGGCTCGGACTCGGGCTAGGTCCCGGAAGACGGCGAACTCCGCTCCGCCCGACCCAGGGCTCGGACTCGGGCTAAGTCCCGGAAGACGGCGAACTCCGCTCCGCCCGACCTAGGGCTCGGACTCGGGCTCAGCCCCAGAAGACGACGAACTCCGCTTCGCCCGACCCCAGGGCTCGGACTCCGCCCTGGCCTCTGCCGAACGACCTTCGCCTCGCCCGACCTAGGGGCTCGGACTCGGCCTCGGCCATGGAAGACAGACTCGACCTTGGCTTCGGAGGAGCCTCCACGTCGCCTAACATAGGGCGCAGGCCAGCCACATCAACAGGAAGCGCCATCATCACCCTACCCCGAGCCGACTCGGGCCGCAGAGAACAAGACCGGTGTCCCATCTGGCTAGCTCCGCCAGATAGGCAATGATGGCGCCCCGCAAGCTCTGTGACGACGGCGGCTCTCAGCTCTCTTACGGAAGCAGGAGGACGTCAGCAAGGACTCAACCGCTCCGACAGCTGTCCCTCCGCCAGGCTCCGTTGCTCCTCCGACGGCCACGACATCACACCAGCTGGGTGCTAAGATCTCTCCGGCTGCCACATCGGCATGTACTTAGGGCACTAGCTCTCCCCCGCTAGACACGTAGCACTCCGCTACACCCCCATTGTACACCTGGATCCTCTCCTTACGCCTATAAAAGGAAGGACCAGGGCCCTCTTAGAGAGGGTTGGCCGCGCGGGGACGAGGACGGGACAGGCGCTCTCTTGGGGCCGCTCGCTTCCCTCACCCGCGTGGACGCTTGTAACCCCCTACTGCAAGCGCACCCGACCTGGGCGCAGGACGAACACGAAGGCCGCGGGATTTCCACCTCTCTCACGCCCGTCTCCGGCCACCTCGCTTCCCCCCTTCGCGCTCGCCCACGCGCTCGACCCATCTGAGCTGGGGCACGCAGCGACATTCACTCGTCGGCTTAGGGACCCCCCGGTCTCGAAACGCCGACAGTTGGCGCGCCAGGTAGGGGTCTGCTGCGTGTTGACGAACAGCTTCCCGTCAAGCTCCAGATGGGCAATCTCCAGCAACCTCTCCGACCCGGGACGGTGCTCCGTTTCGGGAGTCTTGAGTTCATGTCCTTCGACGGCAGCTACGACATGATACTCCTTCCGCAGCCGCGCGACAACGACAATGGCGGCCGACAGCCCGCCCGCCGGCGGCGGGATCGACGACGTCTTCCCCGCGTGGTGGAAGAACAACATTCGAGCTCGCCCCGTCCTCTCCCCCGCCAACGGAGGAGGAGGCGGGGCAACCAAGGCCAAGCGGGAGGTCGCGCCTCGTCGGCTGTCGAGCGAGTCGACGTCCCTAGCGCCCCAATGGGAGGCGCGTCGGGCGCCGACCCCACGTTTGAGACGAAGGCGAGCGCGGTCTCCCCGCGACACGCCGATCCCGAGCAAGAAGACGACGACAGTGCGCTCGCGGAGAGCTTGTAGGATGTCGCCCTCGTACCTGGGACGGCGGTGCAATCAGTCCCCGACGTGACTATGTCGCTGCTCGCCGACCGAAAGGTACCAACCGATTCCCATCCTACGTCATTTCGACTCAGCCTCAACCCGCCTAGCGACCTTGCTTTGGCGGGCACTCTCATAGAGGCGAGATCAAACCCTCTGGGGTTTCGCATGCGGTCGCCTTGGGACCGGTTGACGGATGTCTCGACCTACGGGCCCTCTGGGTCCGAGGAAGATGACGACCCCAACATCTGTTGGGATTTCTCTGGATCTGGCAACCCCAGTGCCATGCGGGACTTCATGACCGCATGTGACTACTGCCTCTCCGACTGTTCCGACGGTAGCCGCAGCCTCGACGACGAGGACTGCGGCCCAAGCCACGAATGTTTCCACGTCGAGCTAGGGGATCCCTCCGAAGGCAATCATCTCGGCATGCCGGAGGACGGTGATCTCCCTAGGTCGGTGCCTCGCGCTGACATCCCGCGGGAGCTAGCTGTGGTCCCCGTTCCGGCGGGGGGTCACGACCCACAGCTCGAGCAAGTCCGCGGGGCGCAGGCCAGGCTCGACGAGGGAGCAGGAGCGCTTGAGCCGATCCGCCGGGACGTCGGGCAGGTATGGGCGGGCCAACCCCTGGCTGGAGAAATACGTCACCTGCCCCAGTGTTTCCAGCACCGCGTCGCCGACGGCGTCAGGCTCAGGCCACCACCCGCATCCAGTGGGGTCGGTCAGAACCTGGCTGCCGCAGCGATGCTTCTCCGCGCGATGCCGGAGCCATCAACCACCGAGGGTCGGCGAATCCAGGGAGAGCTCAAGAATCTCCTGGAAGGCGCTGCGGTCCGACGGGCCGAGAGCTCTGCCTCCTGAAGGCAGGGATACCCCTCGGAACCTCATGCCGCGACTTCCCGATTTATGCGGGAAGCCTCGGTCTACACCGGGCGCACGCGCAACACCGTGCCTGCGGCCCCGGGCCACCTCGGCGACGAGCACCATCATCGCGACCGTCGGGCCCACCTCGACGAGAGGGTGCACCGAGGCTACCACTCCAGGCGTGGGGGACGCTACGACAGCGGGGAGGATCGGAGTCCCTCGCCCGAACCACTCGGTCCGTAGGCCTTCAGCCGGGCCATCCGACGGGCGCCGTTCCCGACCCAGTTCCGACCCCCGACTACTATCACAAAGTACTCGGGGGAAACGAGACCGGAACTATGGCTCGCGGACTACCGCCTGGCCTGCCAACTGGGTGGAACGGACGATGACAACCTCATTATCCGCAACCTCCCCCTGTTCCTCTCCGACACCGCTCGCGCCTGGTTGGAGCACCTGCCTCCGGGGCAGATCTCCAACTGGGATGACCTGGTCCAAGCCTTCGCCGGCAATTTCCAGGGCACGTACGTGCGCCCCGGGAATTCCTGGGACCTCCGAAGCTGCCGGCAACAGCCGAGAGAGTCTCTCCAGGACTACATCCGGCGATTCTCGAAGCAGCGCACCGAGCTGCCCAACATCACCGACTCGGATGTCATCGGCGTGTTCCTTGCCGGCACCACCTGTCGCGACCTGGTGAGTAAGTTGGGTCGCAAGACCCCCGCCAGGGCGAGTGAGCTGATGGACATCACCACCAAGTTCGCCTCTAGCCAGGAGGCGGTCGAGGCTATCTTTCGAAAGGACAAGCAGCCCCAGGGCCGCCATCGGACGATGCTCCCGAGGCGTCTACTCCGCGCGGCGCCAAGAAGAAAGGCAAGAAGAAGTCTCAAGCGAAACGCGACGCCGTCGACGCGGACCTTGTCGCCGCCGCCGAGTACAAGAACCCTCAAAAGCCCCCGGAGGTGCTAACCTCTTCGACAAGATGCTCAAGGAGCCATGCCCCTATCATCAGGGGCCCGTCAAGCACACCCTTGAGGAGTGCGTCATGCTTCGGCGCCACTTCCACAGGGCCGGGCCACCCGCGGAGGGTGGCAGGGCCCGCGACGACGATAAGAAGGGAGATCACCAAGCAGGAGAGTTCCCCGAGGTCCGCGACTGCTTCATGATCTACGGTGGGCATGCGGCGAATGCCTCGGCTCGGCATCGCAAGCAAGAGCGCCGGGAGGTCTGCTCGGTGAAGGTGGCGGCGCCAGTCTACCTAGACTGGTCCGACAAGACCATCACCCTCGACCAAGCTGACCACCCCGACCACGTGCCGAGCCCGGGGAAATACCCGCTCGTCGTCGACCCCATCGTCGGCGACGTCAGGCTCACCAAGGTCCTTATGGACGGGGGCAGCTGCCTCAACATCATCTACGCCGAGACCCTCGGGCTCCTGCGTGTCGATCTGTCCTCCATCCGAGCAGGCGCTGCGCCCTTCCACGGGATCATTCCCGGGAAGCGCGTCCAGCCCCTCGGACGACTCGACCTTCCCGTCTGCTTCGGAACGCCCTCCAACTTCCGAAGGGAGACTCTAACGTTCGAGGTGGTCGGGTTCCGAGGAACCTACCACGCGGTACTGGGGAGGCCATGCTACGCGAAGTTCATGGCCGTCCCCAACTACACCTACCTGAAGCTCAAGAATGCCGGGCCCCAACGGGGTCATCACCTCGGCCCCACGTACAAACACGCGTTCGAATGCGACGTGGAGTGCGTGGAGTACGCCGAGGCCCTCGCCGAGTCCGAGGCCCTCATCGCCGACCTGGAAAGCCTCTCCAAAGAGGTGCCCGACGTGAAGCGCCATGCTGGCAACTTCGAGCCAGTGGAGACGGTCAAGGTCGTCCCTCTCGACCCCAGTGGCGACACCTCCAAGCAGGTCCGGATCGGTTCCGGGCTCGACCCCAAATAGGAAGCAGTGCTCGTCGACTTTCTCCGCGCAAACGCCGACGTCTTTGCGTGGAGTCCCTCGGACATGCCCGACATACCGAGGGATGTCGCCGAGCACTCGCTGGATATTCGGGCCGGAGCCCGACCCGTCAAGCAGCCTCTGTGCCGATTCGACGAGGAGAAGCGCAGAGTGATAGGCGAGGAGATCCACAAGCTAATGGCAGCAGGGTTCATCAAAGAGGTATTCCATCCCGAATGGCTTACCAACCCTGTGCTTGTGAGAAAGAAAGGGGGGAAATGGCGGATGTGTGTAGACTACACTGGTCTCAACAAAGCATGTCCGAAGGTTCTCTACCCTCTGCCTCGCATCGATCAAATCGTGGATTCCACTACTGGGTGTGAAACCCTGTCTTTCCTCGACGCCTACTCAGGGTATCACCAAATCAGGATGAAAGAGTCCGACCAGCTCGCGACTTCTTTCATCACGCCCTTCGGCATGTACTGCTATGTCACCATGCCGTTCGGTTTGAGGAATGCGGGCGCGACGTATCAGCGGTGCATGAACCATGTGTTCGGCGAACACATCGGTCGCACGGTCGAGGCCTACGTCGATGACATCGTAGTCAAGACAAGGAAGGCTTCCGACCTCCTCTCCGACCTTGAAGTGTCATTCCGATGTCTCAAAGCGAAAGGCATCAAGCTCAATCCCAAGAAGTGTGTCTTCGGGGTGCCCTGGGGCATGCTCTTGGGGTTCATCGTCTCCGAGCGGGGCATCGAAGCCAACCCGGAGAAGATCGTAGCCATCACCAGCATGGGGCCCATCAAGGACTTAAAAGGCGTACAGAGGGTCATGGGATGTCTCGCGGCCCTGAGCCGCTTCATCTCACGCCTCGGCGAAAGAGGTCTGCCTCTGTACCGCCTCTTAAGGAAGACCGAGTGCTTCGCTTGGACCCCTGAGGCCGAGGAAGCTCTCGGGAACCTGAAGGCGCTCCTCACAAAGGCGCCTATCTTGGTGCCTCCAGCTGATGGAGAAGCCCTCTTGGTCTACGTCGCCGCGACCACTCAGGTGGTTAGCGCCGCGATTGTGGTCGAGAGGCAAGAAGAGGGGCATGCATTGCCCGTTCAGAGGCCAGTTTACTTCGTCAGCGAGGTACTGTCCGAGACCAAGATCCGCTACCCACAAGTTCAGAAGCTGTTGTATGCAGTGATCCTGACGAGGCGGAAGTTGCGACACTACTTCGAGTCTCATCCGGTAACTGTGGTGTCATCCTTCCCCCTGGGGGAGATCATCCAGTGCCGAGAGGCCTCGGGCAGGATTGCAAAGTGGGCGGTAGAAATCATGGGCGAGACAATCTCGTTCGCCCCTCGGAAGGCCATCAAGTCCTAGGTATTGGCGGACTTCGTAGCCGAATGGGTCGACACCCAGCTGCCGACGACTCCGATCCAACCGGAGCTCTGGACCATGTTTTTCGACGGGTCGCTGATGAAGACGGGAGCCGGCACGGGCCTGCTCTTCATCTCGCCCCTCGGGAAACACCTACGCTATGTGCTACGCCTCCATTTCCCGGCGTCCAACAATGTGGCTGAGTACGAGGCTCTGGTCAACGGGTTGCGGATCGCCATCGAGCTAGGGGTCAGGCGCCTCGACGCCCGCGGCGACTCGCAGCTCGTCATCGACCAAGTCATG